>NC_051132.1:14185239-14555549 GCF_014839805.1 Manduca sexta
TGATGTCATTAGGGGTCTTTGCATTAGCAGTAGTGAAATTATAAAAAATATAGGATCGTATAATAAAATGGCACGTGACAAAACTTATATTTCAAAGAAAAAATATACATACTATAGACGCTAAAACAGTTTTTGAAAACACTAATAAACAAATGAACGTTTCGTCTCACCGACAGCAATCCCGCTTCTTTCATCTGTCCCATTCGCTGGTAGGCCACAAACTCGTTCACGATCGTCTTCAGCCCGATGAGGGAGCCGACGCGGTCACACTCCTCCCACGGCACTCCTAGAACCAACAAAATAATCATTATGACAATGAATCGGTATCATCGACAAGGATTACTCCCTAGGAGGTGCCAATTTAGTCCAGCTTGAGGAATTGGTCGAGATTGTCCGTCACACATAATTAGTTGTAGAGCTGTAGCCATACAGCATGTATTCGGTAGTTTTAACGTGATACCATTGGTATGGAGAATATCGAAATTTAATTATAGTTTTGCGGACCCGATTCGTGCCGTATCTTAAGCTTCATTTGTCATTCACATTACCTTAAAAATCAACACCGCTGCAACTACAGGGTTGCGTTGGTAATCATCATTCATCACTAGACACAATTTCCTCATATACCTCGTATACTTGAATAGCAATGGCGAAGGATAAAAATTTCGTTAACGAAACCCGAAATAAATACCGTTTGCAAATCGTGCTACTGATAATTAAATTCTACAAAAATTCTACATAGGGTAAGCCGGCAGGAATCGGGTTATATGGACCCTACGCCACTATTGAAAAGTCTCAGACCTTACAAAATTAAGGTGACTAACAATGAGAGACAAGAGTAGATAGAACCTAAACAAAGGAGCTGCACACATAGACTGGCTTGTTAGGAAATAAATTAAACCCCAAACTCACCCATAACCCAGCAGAGCGGCATGAACACCTTGCCCAAGATAAACTCGAGCGAGAGGTCCGGGTCGCCGAGCAGTCCGCCGCAGTACCCGATCAGGCCGTTCACGAACGTGACAAAAGCCACGAACGCGACGATGTTCGCGATGATGTTTAGGATGAGCGAGATGCCGTTGGTCGCGCCGCGGGTCGCCGCTGACAACGCTGATTGGTCCTCGCTGGAAATTAATTATAATTTTACTAATATTAAATGCTAAAATTGCCTGAGTGAGTGTCTGAGTGATTGCGTCTGAGATAAAGATGTTATCTTATTTACCTTTTTTTTACGCAGTAAACGGCGATAGTTTAGTGACTAATGATGATGATGATAAAGCAAAAAGAACGTCCGTACATGCAAACCTAAGGAAAATTTGATCTCGAAGTATACATCTTTGTCAATTATCGCTAGTTAAGATATGATATACATTTGTATTTCGACAATATATGAAGTCAATCATACCACACTAGGCCAGTGTGGATTAAACCCTTCCCAATAGAAGAGAAGACCCATGCTCTGCGGAAGAACAGTATATCTAATATATAGGTATTATTATATCTGTACCTGGTGACCGGCTGTATGTTATCGACGGTGGTGAGCGATCGCTTGGTCTCGGGCATGAGCAGCTTGGCGTAGCAGACGGCGGCGGGCGCGGACATGACGCTGGCCGTCACGAGGTGTGCCGGCTCCGCACCGAACGCTATGTATGACGCCAGAATCGTGCCTGCCAAGGAATAAAAACGTCAGTTTTTTATACTGGGAAAACAGCACTGCACGTCATGTTAAGCGGGCTTGCATAATTATGACAACAGACAAAACTTAACCCTCGCCAGGCGACATAATTATGCCTACCTACATACAAACAACAATTATGAACCGGATATACCCAGGTGGTCCCGAAATGCATCAGTCTTGGGCCATTATGACGGGTTTTACACATTAGTGAATGCTATCAAGACAGATACAAATACCTTACCATCAGTAAATTCAAAATCAAATTTACAATCTACAATACTACTGTTGCAACTTACAATTACGTTAATTTGTAAACTCTCGTATGATTAGTCTGAAAAAGTCTTTGTCTATCAGCTACCTAGAATGTGCAAGCGTTGCTCTTTTTAAAGAAAATGACAGCCAAGAAATAAAAATATAAAACATTAATAAAATCTATACTTGAAAAACATTAGCTAGATGCATTAAATAGGTACTTTTATTTCACGATAGGGTAATGTACACAAAGCCGCGAACAACAGCGCAGCTATTATCAACTTACCAGAAACAGTAGCAAAGCCGGACGCCATGACGACATGTATCTCGGAGGGCGTGAGGAGGGCCAGATACGGCTTCACCAGGAGCACCGACTCCGACTGAACATTAAAACATAACATCCTTGTCATTAACATGTTAAACAAGGGCAAATTAATGTATGCATTACTTAGCTCATATCGGTCAGCAATGGCGCAGATACGAATTTCCTATAGGGAAGGGGGGAGGAATCCCTGGTGGGTAGAGCAAATAAGGATGCGGGACTCTACGACAGGCCTACACTGCGCAAGGCCTCAGAGATCCTTAGAGGCCTCAGACCAAATTTTCACTAGAGTAGGAGTAGGATGGACACCGACAATCCTAGTCCATCCTGAATTGTGTGGTGTCCACCGTTAGGATATTTAGGCAGACTACGACACAAAACAACTACATAATACAACCAGAATTATCAAATCTCTACGTACTAGTATTTTTGTTGACTATGACGCAGCCCCCCTGCAAAATGACTAGGTATGGCCAAGCTAATACCTATCTTAAACTTATAAATCTCTTAACCTTACCATTCCCAAGAACACGTTGCCGACAGCGATGACGCTCTCGACGACGGTGGTGCCGGTGGCCGAGCGCAGCAGCTGACCCAGCTTGAGGCAGAACCATTGCAGCGCGCCCCAGTAGAACAGCACCTCCACCAGCATGCTGAAGAAGAAGATCACCGGCAGCGTCTGGAATATGAAAGAAGTGATAAACACTATGGATAGGATCTTGCGTCTTTATAATGTAAAAATTCTGATTAGAAAAATAAAGAGCTTAGCCATGTTGCGGTAAAATGTGGAATTAATCGTTTGTTCTAATTGACTTAAAAACGAAAAAGCAAAAGTGGTGCCCTCAAGGTTTTCTTGTAAATCTCCTTTTCAGACTATAATGATTTTGACTGTAATAAGTCGGGAAATTAACGCGTAAGTCACGTGGCTGTTCACCGATCACAGTAAAACACCACGGAATGTCGTGTCGTGGTTTTACCGACTTCAGACTTCTCGCAACTCGAACACTTCAAAGGTATAATACTCACACTAAAAGCAAATACTCCTTCTCGCTTGACCAACAGATCGCCGAACGCGAATGCGGCTCCTTCCACACCATACGACAGGAAGGTAGCCACCTGTAACATAAACACATACAAAACTGTTGAATTTAAAATTTATAGCATTCTTATATATTACTATGTGAAATATTTAATAATCAAGAATGCTGGTATTTTATGAAATAAGAGGAAAATTAGTTTATTTGTTATAGTGTCTTCAGAGAGATCTCTATACAAAGCCTATAAAATAGGAAGAACAAGATCTATTTGCAATTAAATAATGATGTTCAAGTATTATTTTTGTTTAACTGTATTCTGTAAGAAACCTTTTATTTTGTTACTTTAATATTTTTCTTTACCTTACTGATGAAAATAAAAAAGAAGTATTTATTTTATTAAATGAAGTACCTTGTCAGAGAAGCACTGAAGCGCGGCCCGTCCCTGGTCCCACCTGATGAATATGATCCCGAACAGGAATTGCAAGAACAGCCCCATCAACACCGAACGCCAGTTGATGCGACCAGGATTCGCAGAGAACACAAATCCTGACAAAAATGGACACTTGACTCATAATACCAGGCGAAAATCTGATCTCATGCGTCCTTTACTACTAAGAAGGTTAGGCCTTAGACCACCACGCTGGCTTAATACGGGTCATCGGACTTCACATATTTTCATAATTATTAGAGAGAATTCTTAAGTAAGTAGGTTTGCTTACGGTTTTTTCAGTGAACGATAATTGATAAGGCACACGCCATCTCTAAAGACAACCATTTCATGAAACAAGAGAAAATGACGAAAAATACAGTTGAGTATTTTATTTACTTCTTATTAAAAAAAAAAAAACTTTATTGGTCACGTATGCGAACATACTTGCACTTATGACTAGAAGGTGATTCTAAGAAACTACAACCGGTCTATTTTTGATGCCATGACATTGGATGGCTTATCGTCATCCTTTATAGAAAACAGGGAACTGAACAATAATCGACATTTATATGACTAACTGTGCACGTATAAAATAAAAAAAGAAATTTCAACTCCAATTAATTTTACTATATGATAAATCTTTGTGGGCTAAGTTAGAAATGCCCAGACTTTTCTAACTCTAGGTTTTAGCGCATTGAAATATCGACTCGCTTACAGGAATTGCAGTGGTGGGTGTTAGATACAATCTTTTGTAATGTTCAGCAATAAATTATTTTCTAGTATTGTTATCCATGAACACTGTTAATGACTTACCCACTTATTCATAAACGTTTTTTATCTAAGGACGGAGTGAAGCTGTGATAACAAGCCTGTTTCTCAGTGCCCAACGGCACTGAGAAATAGACATAGGGCCGTTGTGATTGGTTATTATTATTGTATTTCAATATTAGCCAATCACAACGGCCCTACGTCTACGCACTGCGAAGACTGCCATGCCGTCAGCACTGAGAAACAGACTTGTTATCACAGCCTTACTCGATCGTTCGATAAAAAACGTCTATGAATAAGGGGGTTAGGCTCTCCGCAGACGCTTATGTGTGTCAAATAGGGTCACTTTGTACCTCTGTGCGACGCCTTACGATCAGTTGAGTCATTTGCTTGATAACTTTTCTTCTTTAAACAGTTCATAATAAACCTTACCTAACAACAAGAGTATTCCAAGGCCGAGTAGGGATATCAGTCTCTCCGTAGCATCCCAGGCGTCAACGACCAGGAATATAGCAAACGCTGCCAACACAGCCAATGAGAATACCCAGCGGAACAACCTGAGAATAGAGGATTTATATCTTTGGTCAATATCTTGAAGTTGTTATTTGTTTGAACGCGACAATCTTTGGAACCATTGGTTTAATAATTTTACCAGCCCCCATTTTAATATACTGTCAATGATAACACGGACCTACTCTACTATTGACAGGCCTTGATCCAAAAATTTAATCATAATTTTACTGAATATTGACCTTTAAGAAGAGCCCACGTCATGCTAGGTTGTAAGAACTCCATAGTACATTGGCGATCCCCTCCCCCGCCATATGGAGGGAGCAAAAATAAGCTGAACAAACTAAATAACAAATGACAACTCATTATCAAGTATCTACATACTTACACGAATTTCCACATAAACTCAGTGACGGCCGACACTCTCTTCCATATTGTCTGCTCGAACCACTCTCCGAAGAACCTCTTCACTATTAGGAAGTATATTATGAAGAAGTATATGATCGAGAGGAACGCTATCAAGCTTCCGAAGCCGTGGCATAACTCTAACGATTCCGTCGCTGAAAACATCAAGAATAATTATAATATTTATCTATTTGGTTTGTAGAGACGGATCTAAAATTGTTGATATTAGAGTCAAGATCAAGATTAGGTGATGCTGATACAAGAAAGTAGTGTTTGAATAAAGTTATATTAATCATCAATACGAGCAGAACTTAAATTCTGTTCTGTTACGATTTTAAAAATATTCTTAAAATCTGTGGAATTAAGATTGCGGTGCCCATGCCTTTATAATAAATAATATATCAATAATATGAGCCCTGTATTGTCCCACTGCTGGGCACGGGCCTCCTATACTACTGAGAGGGATTAAACCTCTAGTGGACCATGCTGGCCTAGTGCGGTATGACAGACTTTACATACGCTCAAAATATAGAGAACTACTCAGATATGCTCGTATATGGTTTTTTCACCATGTTTTCCTTCATCGTTAAAGCAAGCGAAAATTTACAAAGAACACACTTAACTTTACAAAAGTCAGAGGTGTGTGCCCATGGTTTTGAAACTGCGGACATTCGTCTCGGCAGTCCGTTGCACAACCAACTAGGCTATCCCTCCTTTTATATGTACTACTAAAAATAATTAACAATAATAATCTCTAAATGAATAATAAACTTACTATAATATAGAAAATAATACATGCAACCGAAGAAATATCCGATCACCAACCCGTTGAGAACGAACAGCGAGATTACTTTCAGAGAGCTCTTGTTTTTGCTGAAATATCCGCTGGTCACGTCGCCCACTTTTGTCAGGGTTTTGTCCATCCACCCCGAAGGTTCGTACTCCAGGTGGTCGTGGATGATCTGAAGGTTGAAAGTTGACGCTAGTCACAATTTCAGGCAAATGAACTAGACCTTTTTAGCAGACGTATAAAGACGTCAATCAAGTCGCGTGGTATGTGTTCAGTATTGGCCAATAGGAATAAATGAGTAAAACGGGTATCAACTCAATAATGGGCTTTAGGTAGCGGTTTTCAGTTGATAATAATTAATATAATATATAGTTATTTGTATGTTTTGAAAAATTTACTTACCCCACCATTTGTTTTGCTGTTCGCCATATTATTCAGTTCAACATCATTTGACACATCCTAAAACCAACAAAAACATTATTCTACATCTGTATCCTAAGGGGTAGGCAGAGATAAAACACATCAACCGTTCATTAATCGCACTTCCGTATCATAATGTCAAGCTTATAACAACTATATAAGTATCAATTTAGGTTGGTTATTCAGTTGCGGACTAAAAGACGTTAATTACATTAGTTGGAGTTTCCTTACACGATTTCTAATTTCTAATATGCAATGTACATATATCATCAGAGAAATATAACTAAAGAGAGTGTATAAATCAGTAACGATAGCACTCGAACAGCCCGGACACTCCACTTCATAGTATTATACTAAACGTGAGTGGATCTTCAAGATTACTGCTCCGTGATACGGCAGGAAGATAATAGCACTCAGAGCGAATAAGCCACTACGTTGCACTTATCTTAAGACAGTATTTGTTTTCCTTATTCATGCGAATCAACAACATCCTTCGTAAATTCACTAACAAATATACTTAAATGTATCTCAAATCCACCCACCATGTGTTCCACGCGTCTCCGTACAAGTACCTACTCAGTGCACCTAAGCGCGATGTATAACTGCGGAGCGGGGGATGAAACTCACGCCTCCGCTGCGCGTACGCGCCTTTCCCGCCCGCGCACGTATGTAGTACATACGTCGACCTACGCCCGCCCTCCGGCCACTAGTCCGAGCCACGACAATGCGGGAAGAGTTTGTTTCAGCAACGACTGACTTGTGCATGTTAATACCAACATAATATGTTTATAAGGCTCAATATTATGCTCTACTGATATAATTAAACCATAAAATACTAGTGACTGCTATTAATCTCGCCTAAAAACGATTAATAATTATGTATAAGTACTTTCAATAAAAACATTCCTAAGCAACATGGTCAAAAGTCAATTCCATTTTATCTCTAGAGCAATTAAAGATTTAAACCAGATAAATGTATTAATTAAAGTATCGCCTATCAGAATATGTCATATATATTATACGCTACACGTACTTAGAGAATATGTCGATATTTCTATGTCACTTCCTACTGCCTTTAACAGATCAGTTGAACTACTTTTTACTATCACATGTGTCTATTGTTTACTACTACTGTGGTTACACACGTCTATTGAAGTTTAATGTCCAGGTGTAGCTACCACTTATCTCTATACTTCGACACCGATATCAGCCATTTCACATACTTTAAATTTTTAATTTTACAAATTTTTACTTATTGTGATAATAAGCGTTAATATTAACATTGTTATGGCCTCAACATTACATACTGCATACACTATGTTTTTAATTAAGTGATTGGAACCTGACCAGGAAATCATAAATCCTGCTTTGAAGATGGATCTTTTGCTTTTTCATTTCAGTTCAAAAAAATTATTTTTATTTTACCGGACGTCTCAGTGTTTTATTTTTCTATACCATAGTTCAATAATTTTGGTCATCTGCCGTTTCTATAGTAACAAACCATGGCACAAAAACATATCTAACAATGTATGGATTTAGATATATGTAATCGTAACGTGATTATACGTCACGAGGTAATTCAATAAAAATTAATATTCAATGATAATAATGTCAACACTGTAATAATAATTCTAATAATCTATTATTTATAGTCGTGTGACGCGTTGACACGTCACGTACATTAACGAGGTAACAATGTATTGTAACTTGTATATTGTTTTCTCTTTTTCTGCTTCATACTACTTATATCGAACATAACACATTAGACACCCGAACAGGTTATTGGAATTATTATATAGGACACTTTCGATTGCGTATTTAGGGCTTCCTGTCTAGGGTTCAAGAAATTAGGACTATAAAATATATTTTCTAATTTAATGGGACTTCAATTGATATCAATGTATGATTTCATACATCTTTAACCCTGATTAAACTAGCGCTATTTTGTTTCATTTTCATTAATTTTAATCATAAAACTAACAATGATTTCAACATGTAATCAACAGTCTTAACTATTCACATTACTGCATTGTACTACAAAGGATACCCCAACAATAAAATCTAGAGTAAATCTACGCAATAGTACCAATATAGAGTCGGCGAATATCAATATAACATGACTTGAGTGCCATAAAACAATTGATTGTTTACTATGTTAACAATTTCCAATAAAACACTATCGTTCTGTGGATTTTATGGCTTCGACCAATTGATTTCTAGTGGTTTGTGTTTTAATAACATATATACATATTTGACACTAGCTTTTGCCTGCGGTTCTACCCACGTGAAATTTTTTTCCGAAAATAAGTTACTTATAGCACTCAGTAGGTTTTTAAAAGACAAGTTTTCAAAATTGGTGTAGGAGTTCTTGAGATTAGCGCGTTCAAACAAAAAACTCTTAAGCTTTATAATATTAGTATAGATCATATATGATATTGCTTGCGAAATGCTTGATGCAGAGGTCTGACCCTGAAAAGGGAAAGGTGTTATACACCTATGTACAATTCGTCTCATTCATGTAGAGCAATATTGGTCCATGCAATTTAGGATTCGGTTTACAAGTCGAAGGTGTAAATTTATGTTTTGCTATTTAAAATCTTAAATAATATGTTTTTGGAATTTGAATAGGCACCCTATATTGCAACAGGCTTGCACTCTATCACGATGCAGATAGTAATATAAATTTGACGAACAGTGTACGATTGTACATGTTACACCCGTGCTTACCCTATGAGGGTACACGCGCGAGTAATTCATATAAAAGTTGACTTACATTGGTATTTTTCGTCTCCGGTGTTTGCTCCATATTTCGAGAGTCCATTTTTGCTGATTTTTAGAACTAATTCATTAAACTAATTAACACTTTACCCATTCAAACGGAATGTTCTTGAATAAAAGTCCTGTAGGATATCCTTAAAATCATCTTATCTGGAACAAGAGAAACAAAATATTACATACATTTATCACCATCAGCCACATGGAATCCACTGTTGAACTTAGACCTCCCCTAAACCTTCAGACCAACTAATTCCAGAAGAGACCTGCTTCCAGAGTATTACAGCGGTTTTTTAAGTTCGTGGGCTTATTGTATTTTATACCTAGGTCGGTTTAAAAAAAGAATATACATCTAGAACCTACTTTAAAGTCTACATACCAAAAACAATTTTACTTAGATACCTACGTTTAGGTACTAAACTTAAGAGTATATTTGTTCATTTAATTTAAGTTAGGCACGTAGTTACAGTAACTTAAATAATTTTTTTGGTTTGTAGTGGTTTTTAAAGTCGGTTTTATTTATTCATATAAAGTTTTATTTGTTGTTTTTAAGTTTGTTAATGATGGGATGGTAATACGATCACAGCAAATCATTTGCTGTTAGTGATTGTAGAGTTCATTGTCTATCTCCGAAGATTTTGATCAGATCCTAATATACTATATACTAAAAACATACATTTAAATAGCGAAAACCCCGTCAACGTCATCGGATTAGTAATTATTCACAAAATAGCGTACATACAAACTTATATACAGAACATTCTTTTTTTGAAGCAGGTTGAAAAACTTATTTTTTTTTTTTAAATAAAATGTATTGTCATCAACGGTATTCTAGGTATATTATGCTTCCAACTCCACCCGTGGAATGTAGGCGAAATGTTAACTCACCACATGCATTGTTTTATCTTAATCCTTCCAATGTCATAAAAATAATTTGATATATTACGCTACAAGGATCCAAACACAATCGTAGCTTTTTTATATTACAATAAAGCCATCAGTCGTACATAGATAATGCTTGAACATTGCGTTAACAATAACAAAAATTATTGATAAAGATATAGAATTAAGTTTTATTTAGTAACGCACTGAAATAGTCACACTACCTATAAAGTAGAGTAACAAGGCTCATTGAACCTAATTTCTCAGACAATACATGAAATTCAGTTTCTTGCTTTGCCGCAATTAGAATGCAGTATCGAAATTATCTAGAACTAATTACACATTTCAGAAGCTTGTCAGTCCACCCGCATGGGCGTCAGATAATAATTTTATCAATATATTTGCGTTTCACTGCAAATGTATGCTTTCTAACAAATGAATGTGGGCCAAGGCTTGTGCAAAACAGCGAAGAAGATACACGTTTGCCGAGGATATTAATGGTATAATATATAAAGTTATATATTATATTCTTTTCATAAATCTAAACCAATAATAAACTATCATACAAGCCCAGAATAGCTTATATACCATAATTTATGTGACAGAAAGCCGTAATAAATGAGGACCACTTCTTAGTATCCTAGACACTGGATTATATTATGCAACTTAAAATGTCCGAAGTATGCACGGAATGCGTTAAAATATGCAACATCAAATAATAAAAAGATTTCCTTAGATTTTTTTAATTTAAAATCAGCAAACAATTTGCTGTAGCAAAATATTTCCGATTGCAACCGATTTGTATGTAATAAGATAGATTAATTACTTATGCTTTAAAATAACATGCTTTATTGTTTAACTAAATGGTGACCTAAAAACGTCCGCAGATAAGATATACAAAATATTCAGCAATCAATTTTCAGAAAGTTGGTCTCATTTGTATTTCGCTTATTTTTATGTGACGAAAATATGCACCATCCGACAATTTTATGCATTATATGCAAATCCGACAAAAATAACCAAAATATGTAAATGTCTATAATCCAGTCTCGAGTCATTACCATCAATTGGCCATTAATAAAAATAGATCGTATGTCCTTTGTAGGTCGAGAATAATAATCGAGTAAAGATATTCTTAAGCCTTTTGACTTGTCCGTAATGCACGAGTTGCTCTCATTTCGTATTCATACTGGTTTTTCTGAGACGATAAATGACTTCAGACCAGTCGGATTAAATTCATATTTTGATAGTTTGTTTTAAGGGTCAATAATAACCATGTTCAGATTTTGAATTCAGACTTTCGGAGTAAGAGAAAAAAATTATGCTGCCAGCCAGTGTTAGACCTTTCGCTTTCATTGCCTAGACACCACAAATATGCTCAAATTGACAATTCAGAATAGAGGCATGAATAGTTCGTTTTTTTCAATTTGTTTGCCTTTATTCTTATCGTTATCTAAAGACTGTTAGTAGGATATATGTTATATCCGCCCGGATAGCGACTACCATACACAAGTTGTTAAAATCCGCTATAGTGGCCCACGTAACTGTATCACGTTTCGGGATCAGCCTGTATATATCCGGTTCCAACGGACCGGCATAATTCGTCGTTGTAGGTGGAGAACTAAATAACTCAAAATTTCTAGTTTCGATATAAACGCGATTAACTGTTTTTTTTTCGTTATTTTTAAGCATTACTAAAAAACTATAAATAATTTTAATGTTGGTATTTTTATATATCTTGGGTCTTATTATCTATTATATTATGCATTAACAAAAAAAATCTGACCTAAAGAAAAAAATTTATAAAAAAATAAAAACTTCTTATTTTATTCTTCCACGACAATGTTTTGTAAGTTTGCTGAAATAAACTAAATAACTCGTATAGTTATTTAGTTTTGCCACACTAGAAACCATATGGTAAAGTAATTATAAGGTTTAATAATTACAATTATAGAGTTTATTAAAGTGAATACCATTAGGATTTTCAATGTCTAAATTAAACAAATCAAGTTGTTTAGTTCTTCTACACACTAATTGATTAATTTTGTTAAACAATAGACTCGAGGAAGAATTAAACAACTCATTTTATTTAATTTCTTTACTATTGAACAGATTATAAGTCGCAGATTATTGATTTTGTTATTTAATTATTTACTTTTTCTACAACAAAATATATATTATTCAAATTTATTTATTTCTCCACTTTTAACATAAAAAAGCTATAATTTCGAAACGGGATAAGATAATGAAATGCTTGTTAGGCCAAAATATGCGCCATGTTTTGGGCAACACAAAAGTGATAAAAGTCCAAAATGGCCAAAATCCGAGTTATTTAGTTCTCCACCTACAACGACGAATTGTGCTCCTGTGGAGTAATCATCTCTCGTCAGTCGACATTCTATTGGAGCCCACTCCTCTTACCACCAGGTGCAGTATCGTCATTTTGATGCGCAAGTATAAAAATAGTATAAAGTGCGGCAAATTTTCGTGTCAGTAGAAGCGAATGTGCAATGACTTAACATTGCTAACGGTATTTTTAAAAATGTCCTTCGTTTCAATTTGAAACTAATAATTATAATGACGCAGTACACTTACCTCTAATTTTAGATCCTAGAATTTAATTATGGTAAAGGAAATGCATACTAAAAAACCTTCAGTTCAATGCGTAGAACAAACTGTGGGAACTATCGGTCGGATAATTACAATTATATTTTATCAGCATTTAAACAAGATAAGATTTGTAAGGACGTCACGAGTACAGTTGCGGTCATATTGTTTTGTTTGGTTATAAAAACTCGGCTACACGATATCAAGGTGTAAACATTAAACGCTTTATACAGAATGTCTCGTAAATAACGAATTATTCATCAGATGACTTTAAATTTCATTATCTAAAAGGAATTTGGTTATTATTATTGAAAACTTCTAAAAAACTATTACGTCCACTTGCACTATTTTCAAAGCTGTTTCCGCTAATGTTCATATTTTAAAATCTGTTTTTTTTTTTTTAATATTGCCAAATAGTTAAGTAACATAGTAAAATATAAATTAAGTACTTCACTATTGTTGTAATGCGTATATTAAAAAGACAATTGATTGTAAATTTTTAATTTCTGATGAGAAAGACACATCTGTAAAAAAATCTGACATTTAAAAACATTTTGTATTTTATAAAGTTCCTAAAATGGTATGAAATTTGCACCTAAGAGTCATAGTCAAAAGATATTGCTATATA
The DNA here is from genome assembly GCF_014839805.1 of Manduca sexta. Classification (NCBI taxonomy): domain Eukaryota; kingdom Metazoa; phylum Arthropoda; class Insecta; order Lepidoptera; family Sphingidae; genus Manduca; species Manduca sexta. The sequence continues at coordinate 14,198,744 of NC_051132.1, forward strand.
TCTGTATATAATATATATCTGTATCAGAAGCTAGTTGAATGAAAATATACTTTGTATGAATTGATGATATTTTATTTTGTTTTTTGTGTTATAAAAATAAGAGCAGTATCATCCGAAAACAACATATTATTCTATTGAAAGCTATCAAATACAATAAACAAAAAATACTATTTAAAAAATACCTAAGAAAAACTAAACAAACAATGTTTTTGTTGATATTATTCGAATCATCCTTGGCCATGAAATTGGCGGGTTACATCCACGGTTATATCCGCTCACCGTGCCCGCTCGTGCGTATGATCAGTCTTATTTATATTGTTACTAGTGCCGATATGGTGGTTGTGGATTTCTTCATTGGGCAACGGCATATTTGGTAAGATATGTGTGGCCAAGAAATACGAATTCTAACTCGCCACGCAGATATTTTCGTCAACCAACTTTCCATTGGGTTATTTGCTTTTGTACATAAATTTATATCTAACAGAAAACAAAACGAAAATAAATTCTTTTACGACATCAGCATCAAAATTGGAAGAAAAAACTTGTTTATTAAATTGTTTTTATGTATTGCTATTTTGCCTTGTTTGACCCGTTCCAAGCTATCCGTATGACCAGATTTCAAAACTTTAGGTATATAAGCTTAACTCATTTATTAGTGGATGGATATTAAAAAATATTTTTTTACCTAGACTTTGCATGACATACATTTTAGATAAATGTATTTAAAAAATAGGCAAGTGCTCGATTTCACAGTAGTGTAATGTTTTTGCACAACAAGTTAACAGCGTATGTCCGATGCAATAATTGCAAAACCCTCTGTGTCTTAATTCAAAGGTACATTTTGATCTAGGTATTTATGAAAAGTATAAGTATTAGGTATTTATTCTACATGGAACAAAATCAAATACTTAATCAAAGTATATCTAGATCCTAGCCTTGAAAATTATCCTAAATTTCATACGCAAGCTATATATTTTGATAAATATAAATTACGTGGACTGTACAAGACAAAGGTTATATACCGCACTGTATCCTTTAATAGATATATCGATAAAAAGTATTATTTATGAATACTTTATCAATTTGAAATCTATTTTGACAAATTGTAACGAGGTAATTTACCGGTAGGCTGTATCAACTATCAGTACAACACGATAATATTTAAATATCACTATCAAGTATGTATGTATAATTTACCTAGAAGTGTATTTTATTTAGTAGAAGGTAATTTGTAACTATTCAGGCAGTCTGTATGCACTGTTTATGCGCTGCATATTCTCTGTTGTCTTTTAATAGACACTGGAGCCAGTGGCATTAAATAATAATATATTAGCCCTGTATTACATACTGGCCCACTGCTAGGCATGAGCCTTCCCTACTACTGAGAGGGATTAGTCCACAACGCTGCCCTAGTGCATATTGGCAGACTTCATATAAATTCTTATAGAGAACTATTTAGATATGCAGATGTCCTCACAATGTTTTCCTTCGCCGTTAAATCGGGCGATAATTCACAATCAAGACTCATAACTATAGAAAAGTCAGAGATCCGTGTCTTTGGGTTTTGAACGTGCTGACTCGGTCCCAGCAGTCTGTTATACTCCCAACTAGGCTATCTCCATCTTTGAAATTACTGGGCATTATTAATTCTATAATAGTAGCTGTTTTAGATACTTAAGAACACCATCCGACACCTTGAATTACAAAATATTGTTTGGTATTCCACTGCGCTCGCCTTCCTGGGACATGAGGTGTTAAGTCTTATTATGTCCATTAGTTACACTGGCTACATTGTATACTAATTCCCAAACAATTTTAGCACACTATCATTTGATTAGAGATGGGAATGTGCTCAAGTTGTTCGCCGGCTATATAAGGTAGCAGACCAGCGTGGTGCAATGCCCTGCAATGATTTCTAGCAAAACCGCTTTAGAATCAAACATGTTTGTAGGTTTTCCTTGTAATTATAAATGGTTTAAGCAATTTGAAACAGGTTTTTGGATGGCGAAACATGTTTTTCCTTACAAAAGTATCAAACATTTGGCAAGCAAGATCTTTTCCTCATAAGGAGGCCTTTTCTCCGTAAGTCCTAATTAACTCATTTGGATGTCGTATACCTTCGCAACGGTTCCATTTTATTTTCATTGTTTGAAGTCATGGACTTTGAAGATGTAAAGGGGACCTCTTTAAAATCAAATAATATTTTGATGATTATTTTTGTGTTGGATTCTGTATAGGCTCAAAACCTTAAAGAAAAATATTTCTAATAGTATTAAACGTATTTTTCTTCAACCTTAAACATCTAAGATGCTAAAGAGAACTCCTCAAAATAGAACTGGATAGTAATTAATCACTTTATATTGGGTTCATTCGTTCATATAAAATAGAAACACGAATTGGGAAGAAAATTGCATTGCTTGTGTTTTAAGAATTGTATTTCTAATTTTCTTATTTTTTGGATTGGGTTGGTTTTTGGGGGACCGTACATAAAAAAACCCCTTACAGAAACACTATTTTGTGTGTCTGTCTGTCTTTCAAGAATCAAGTTGTAAATATATTTTAACTAGTTTTTGCTCGCGGGTTCGCTAGCGTGAGGGAAGTTTCCGGGATAAAATTCCCGTTATATGTCCAAAAAATCCGGTCAGTAGATTTTGAGAAAATCGATAACATACAGGCGGACAGAAAAGAGGACCTTGTTTTATAATCTGTATAGATAACAAAAAAGCAAAAGTACTATTAAAAACTTATTAATTTGCAGTTGGTGCAATAATCCTGTCCAGGGATCGAACAACAAAATTAAAATAGACAAATGTTAACCCTAAATAATTAAATACCTATAGACATTAGTTTCCTACAAGTTCGTACAAAACGGTCGGTGCGCGAGTCCAATTCGCACATATCCGGTTTTTGTATTCAACCGTTGTATCAACATTTGAGCAACGACTGCCCTGCGGTAATTTCGCTGAAGCGACCTGATTTTATGTCAGGTTACATGGAGAGTTCTCATGACTTAAAACCTGTATTATATATTGAGATTGCCAATCATCGTCTCGAAGTACGGTTTATTATAAAAACCGACCTAGATGACATCAGTATTCTTTAGTTTGACTCTTTGGTTTTTCCGTAGGTATTTTCCCGTAGGTGAAACATACATTTTTATTATTGTTTTCCTCAGAAGTCGGTAAATTTATAATCGGTGCTCGATCACATAATTGATAGAAATTGCGCCGATCAGCCGCTGGAGTATGCATCGTATTGATAAGTAAAGGTATTATATTTTAATGTAATTTGAAAAGCCGCTGTAGATTCTGGGTGTCAGGATAAGACTGGGATCATGGCTGTATCTGAATGTTGGCTTTATAACGTTTATCCACGACTTCGCCCGCCAGAAAATCAATTCCTGGGATAAAAGTAACCTACATCATGTAAAAGTAATCTACATCTGCATTATAGATACAGTTATCACATAATTAGCGAAATATTTTTTGTGATTTATGAAAAAAAAATCGGAATAGTAATTCCAGGTCCTTTTTTTAGTGCTTTGAATGACGAGACGAGCTTGCTGTTTGCCTGATGATAAGCGATATAACCCCATAATCAGTACAAACACCATCCAACACCTTAAAATACAAAGTATTGTTTGGTATTCCACTGCGCTCGCCATTCTGAGACGTAAGATGTTAAGTTTCATTATGTCCAGTAATTACATTGGCTACAATGTACTTCAAACCGGAACACAACACACTGCTGCTTGGCGGCAGAAATAGACATTGCGGTGGTACCTAGTACCGAGAGTCCGCCTTGGTGGGTACCTTGGCGGACTCTCATATATGAGACCTACAACCTGTAAATAAGAGTATCGCGTTAAAGCAAAAACTTATTATATAATATTAGTATAGATATAAATACTATGTTCATTGCCTAGGGTTGAAATATTTCAATTACACTGAATACAGAGATTAACATGACAAATACGCGTATATGCGTGTTATATAGGTACGTTGAAATGTTGTTTCGCTTTCTCTCGTGATGTCACTTACATATTATGGAAGTATTGGCCGAAGAGAATCGCAACACGCATTCGATCGCGCAAGTCCTTTAAAATAGTGCTTGATGCACTCATTATTAGGTCTTTTTTTATTTGAAAACTGTCACGTTCTTGCAAATTCGTTTTTAAAAGCGCTTTAAATATGTAATCTCTATTTTACATTATCTTTACGTGTTCAATTGTAGTTTTGCAGGTGCTCGTTCAAATGATTTGTAATTTTATGTGGGGTTTATGCTTTCTTGTATTTATGCCAAACGATGGTAAGTGGGGAGGACCAAATTTAAAGTAATTATGAGGGAGTTGGAAGGATTTGGATAACAGTGCCATTACGTTAAATTAGTTTTTTTAATTTATACAGTAATTGCAATACATTTTATAATTATAGATTATTTTTGTCAATAAAAGGGGCATTGTTACAGTAGTTGAACTCAATTTACATAAATATGAAATTCGAAATAATTACAAATTTAAATAACACTAAAATAAACAATTTTGAACTATTACTTACTTAAAACATTCAGAATGTTAAAAAAATACAGATGTTTTTAAGTAAAGGAGGTCAAATAAGGCTCATAAATAATTTACTAATCAATATTCACTGAACTTACGCAACAAACATATAATGTAGAGCTCCTATAAAAACATCACCACATTATCCAGTCAATATAATAAAACACTTATCACTGAATACGTAAGTTTTAAATTGTAGTGTTTATTTTGACACACGAGGTACCAACGCCGCGCACGAGTAGCGACTGACTACTGACAGTAATGTAAAGGCGCTGCTAATTGCTAACACTACAGGTGGATTAGAGATGCGATCAAATGCGAATACGAATTAATTATTTGTAACCGATTTGTGATTAGACTTAACTGTAAAGGTTTAAAATATATAGGATAATGTGCAATGAACGAAAATGGCAGATTTGATCAGGCGCCTTTTTTCGATGTATCAAAAAATTAATAGTAAGGTGGAGTTCATGGGAGAAGTTAGGCCTCTGTTTAACCTAATTATTTCTCTAGGTAGAAAAAGTAATAAAGATTTAGGCGAGACTCATGTTTTCTGTTCCTGAAAATTTATTTTGCGTTTTTTTTTATATGTTATTTTTTTATATGTGTTTTGCTTTAACTTTGATATTGCACATCATTATGTAATTCATTTTATTGTATTGCTAAGTTTCAGTAATCCTGTTCTATTCAGTGGTATAAAAAATTATTAATATGATTAAAATGGTAATAAAGCATACGATAACAGTGTTGTATTTGAGATTAAACTACCTACTACTGCAATGAAATACTTTAATTTTGGAAGCGTCATGCAATATTTGTTTATATTTCAAGGATTATGTTAGCAGACAACGAAGTACAGAATAACTCAGAATTGGTGATGGATGATCATGGAATAGGGAATTTCCTACTATGGCAAATTCCAGAATCTCTTTTTACGGAGAAGAACGATGAAAAGTATTGAAGACGGTACTTAAGACGTGTATTTAGAAGCTGTCTAATCGAAATATATTATAGGTACAAACATATAGAAAAGTAATACACACATGAGGTATGTATATTTCGGCAAAGTTATCTTTACTTTGGATGTTTAATGTTTTTTTTATGTGAATTTTCTCATTAATTAATAATGAAAATGCCACTAAAATTGTTAATTGTGTGCATCTCCTCTTAGTACACAATATAATTTTAATTTTTAATCTACACTATAAGATAGACAATTTAATTAGGAACATTTTGGTAGTTCACAGTTTTTAAAAAACCCTTAAATTTTTTTTTTTTAAGATATTAGTCGTAAATCTTTGCATATTTCCACCCATATACATATGCGTAAATGTTCGGAACGAATTCTCAAGGTCATTTGCTTGGTGCAGGGCCTTAAAGCAAGACAATATTGTAATGAGGATCATATAATGATTCTAATTGGCCAGTGTACTGATGGTTATAATTGATGTAGAATTTGTATTTACACATTTGGTATTTTTTGAGGAAAAGAAACACTTAATATTAGATGACCTTCTGAATGGATTTTGTCTATTCAACGTAACTAATGTGGTTTTACTATGTTTTTTTTATGATTAATTATTCTGCTGGCTTGTCCGCATTCACATCTTAATATAACAACATTATTAAATAATGTAAAATAATTCCTCTCGTAGTTGCATCAGCAACAGTTATGCTGAAGACCTTGAACGACCGCATCTATGTAGTGGGTGAACTTTATATTATAGCTACGACTATATGCCAAGGATAAACAATGAATTTGAGTATTGAAAGTAGGTTTTACACTTCGGAATCACTGGATGTGGGTTTTACTGCGAGCACAGTAATAAAAACTTGGTCTTCTTGTAAATAATAATAATAATAATAATAAAGCTTTATTTATTCCATACTTAGTTCAATAAACATGCAATAGGTGACTTATTTCTTTTAAAATTAATTTAATTAAAGTTAATTTTTAAGTTATGGACCCCCTTCGGGTAAAAGCCTCTTCCAAGGAACTCCACTTATCTCTATCCTTCGCGCCTTAACCAATCTCGGCCTGCCGTCTCTACGATCTCGTCAGACCACCTGGCGCACGGTCGGCCTTTCGCTCTCTTACCTCGTGGACCGTTCCACATTAGCGAACGTAAGGTCCACCTGTCGTCTTTATATCTGGTCTTCTTGTAGTAGCCTTTAATTAAACACTTGTTTACATAGAGACATGCACTCCATTGTGTGTTCCGTGTAGGAGTTCCCTTGTCGTAGACAATACTCGCGTCTAGAAGATTTTGTCCACAGACATAACGAGTGGCGTTCGGATACGGCACAACATAATAATTATGATATTTAGATGCTTCGGTGGCATAGTTGTATTACGGTAGAATGGAGTGTTGCTGATTCCCGGGTCGGGCAATATTAGAACCTGGCCTATGTTTGTTATCTTGACAAAATTGGCTTATACAAACACACCGGTCTTTTGGGTAAACGCATTAGGTGCTTGCAACCATTAAAAGTTAAGTGACTATGCTGTGGGCAATGTACTAACGGGTTACGATCCTCGTCTCAGGACGGTCAATGGGAGAGGATGAGACTTCAACGATTAGGGAAAGTGATATTTGGTTTTTCTACTGAATATCAACCCAGAGTCTGGAATTTGTGCCCGATATGGCAATATCAGGTATATTGCCATATTGGGCACAAATTCCCCATTCCCCTATCACATCATGGGATCAGTTGCACGTCTGCCTACCCCTTCGGAGATAAAAGCCTTAAGTATGTGTGTGTGTTATTAAGATACCGATTTAAAAGAGAATAATATTATTTCGACCTGGAGTAATTCGCCGCTTACGCGGGACGCCATACCATAAAAAGAAAAAGATATTATGCTTTCGTACTGAATGGTAGGTCTACTAGTTAAAATTTATAGCTCTTGAATATATATTAGTTATTTTAAAACTTGCTTGAGGTTTAAAAATAGGATATATATCGGCGCAAGTAAGTGTATCAACTGTAAACATATTTTCATTTATGACGATATAAAATGTTAGTTATTGAGAGATTATTACGTTCTTGGGACAATTCGACGATAAGTCGTTAACATCAAGGTTTAATAAGATATTTTTTTTATAAATTAAACTAGCTTTCAGACTAGAAAATTCTAGAAAATATTTTTCCAGGATAAAGTCGGCTTTATATCTATCTTCCCGAGATAAAAAGTTGCCTATAGCGCTCTAACGTAGTAGTAGTCTTCCTATTAGTAAAAAAAAATCAAAATCGGTTTAATAATATTTGAGACTAGCTTCCGCTCGCAGCTTCGCCCGCGTGGATTTCGGACTTCAAAAATGGAGGAGGTGCTCAATTTGTCGGGATGTTTTTTTAATGTATGGTGGTATGCAGGTGGTCCGATTGTCCGGTCAGGGTCTGATGATGGGATCCTGGTTAAATCGAAGGAAGCTTATAGCATGATTCAGTATTCACGCGTGATGGCTTATTATTAGCGTATTTCATGTATAACTTTGGTGTTTTTATACCGATTTCTATGATTCTTTTTTATGGAATATTTAATAATGTTAACTATTTTAATTAGGGATGACTGGGAGTGTTATAAACGTAAGAGTAGACAAATATAATGAGAAAGCTTCGAACTGCTAAGCTATCGGGAGTTACACGTGTTATTGTGAGTCAACCATAAAAGATAGACATATGCTGTCGTGGGATATTTTTTACATAATTTTAAGGAGATCATTTCCGTCATTCCGTTCCGAAGCTTAAAAAATGGAGTAACTTCTCCCGTTTTCCAAACATTTCCCTTCACTGCTCTGCTCCTATTAATTGTAGCGTGATGAAAAGTATACTATAACCAGCACAGGAGTATGAAAAATAATTGTACCAAGTTTCGTTAAAATCCGTCGAGTAGTTTTTGTTTCTATAACGGTTATACAGACAGACAGACAGACAGACAGACAGACAGACGGACAGACAGACAGACAAAAATTTTACTAATTGCATTTATGGCATCAGTATCGATCCCTAATCACCCCTTGATAGTTATTTTGAAAATATATTTCATGTACAGAATTAACCTATCTACAGATTTATTATAAGTATAGATTAGAAGATATAAACACACTCTTCAGCTATATTAGTATAAATAAGTACTAAAATCACCAAGTTACTTCCACCACAATGATAAAACTGCGTTGAATGCCGTATGTAATTTATCATACGCGAAAGCGAATACGAATGAATATGAATACGAAAGCTAAGTGCTAATCCGAAAACGATTACATACACTATTTATACCAGTATTGTAGTGCCGAACAATAAAATTATCGCAAGATTAACGGTCATTACGCGATAATCGCTGTCACTCGTACCTATGTAAAATAATTTTCAATTGTTGACAATACTGCCGTGCTAAGCGCAAAAGCGGTATGAAAGGAAAACCTTATATCGAGATAATCGAAGTTTTGTAAATATAGTTCTATAGTTTTGTATGTATAACTAAGATAGAGACACTCTTGTGAGGTATTTTTTAACAAATTCTAAACTAGATACCGATATTTAAGTAAGTTCATTGGATGGGTATTTCTTTAAGCTATCTGACGACATAAAATCAAGATTTTGTTTTTTTTTTTAAATACCACTTTGATCTTAGCACGGCAGAATATCTTCTTGTCATTGTGGATACCTACATGTATGAATTTAGACACAAAGTAAGTTCCTTCACTCAAGGCCGGTTTCACAACTGATAAAGACCTGGATAGCCTATTCTGTTGGATGAACTATTTTATTTTCATAGTTCGTAGCCAAGATGACTTTCTACCAGTGGCGAAAGGTCCATATAACTCGATTCCTGTCGTTTTCCCTTTCGTAATTTATATTTAATTATCATTAGAACGATTTATAGACCGCGTTTATGCGTATTAGTAAATTTATTTTTTGTATTGGATTCACTGACGAAAAATGTAACTTCGCCACTATTTTCTATACCTAATAGGTAACGCTAACGTTATGTGGAAATGACGTAGGTATCTATTCTAGCGATAGACTTATTATTCTCATAATATTTTTGTTTACGTTTTCAATTAGCGTTAACGATTGTAGAAAACCTTCGTGGCTACGGCTCAGTTCTCGAATAGAAATATCTGGTAGATAAAAAATGTAAATGTTTGTAAAAAAGCGATGTTGCCGTTTAGCCAAATGCTAAGTGGCAATAGGCAGTTAAATGTATCCTCTAATTTATTCCTCTAATATTTATAATTTATCGGAGAGTTTGATAGTAAAATAACATTAACAAACATTAGTTAGATAGCGTCATAATGTCAGATAGTTATCTGGAAGTTTACCAGTAGGTACATTAAAGACGTGTTGAACAAGATGCTAACGAAATCCTAAATGCAGCGTTGGAATGCATAGAGATATACTTTGAAGCCTCTTTATTCACTTCTGTCTACAACAAAGTTAAGAATTTTTATGCTTTATGGAGTTACCTTTTATACTTTTTTTAAATATCTTACTTAATAAATTAAATAATTGCGTATATGACAAGAAAGGAAATATAATTGACATAATATTTTACATTATTAATTTACCTACATCCCGGGTTGAGTCCGTTTTCACCAACCGTTGTTTAACTTAAGTAGACGCCTAACATTGGACATATCACGTGACATCTCACAACTCTAGAACTATACGAGTTAGACCTAATACCGTAATGAAAAAGATCATTAATGTCTTAATTATCATCATTATCCTTAATTTATTACGCTGTTATGTTGAAATATTTTATTATTGCCACGAGTGGTTTACTTGGCCGATTACCACGCCTCACTATTGTGAAAAACGGTAACAACTGATAACTGTCTCACTGTTCTTCACTAGTCACCTATCCTTCAGCAGCGAAGGGTCCATATAATCCGATTCCTGCGGGCTTCCCTTTCGTTACTTATGTACGTAAAATCTAAATATTATTGAAACGATTTGCAGACCGCATTTATCAATAGTAGGTACTAATACTGTGTCGGATTCCTTTTTGGAAAATATCTCCCTTAGCTACTGCTACCCTTATACTATAAAACTATAAAATATTGCCTAATGCTCTTTTTTCCATTGCTTTAATACCAGGAAGTAACAAGAACGAACAAACGGATATATTGGAAAGGTATTTAAATTAAAAAAGACTATGATAGGACTGATCGGCAAATATTGAATAGAAAACATGCGCTGACTAAAATAAAATCAAAGCATATTAAATATTAGGTACCTTGTTTACGGCTGCCAGACAAATACCTTCCTTAACACATAAAAAATAGAATCCTTGTACTGAATCCGTCCCTTCCGACTTAGTTTATGTCTTCCGTGTTTTTCATGACTATCAAACGTACCGTACGTGGTTAAAAACAAAACTGTGCGACACTGTCGTTTACAATTAGTCCGCGGTGATTGTTTGAAAACATACCACTTTGTTTTTAAACGCTCGCTCTGTTCATAATACGGTGTGTAAGTGCGGGAGATTTTTTTATACAACAGATAAGATATGAAAAAGCATCTGATGGTATGTATGGGTCGCGCCTGCCAGTGAATCGAATCAAGAATTCACTATCATCAATAGGAAAGCATAGCATATACTTTTATCCCAGGAAAATATTCATTCCAGAAAATCTTTAGCACGTAGGCGGAACCGCAGGCAAAAGGTATAATAAATAATTGCATCAAATATTCGCATCGAGTAAGTTAAGTTTAAGCATTTCTCTACAGTCGTAAGACTATTTCAAAGAGATTCATACCTACTGCCGATTGCCATACATTTTGAATTCTATAGCGATATGTTTTACATTACCATTCGAAGTTTACACACACCCAAAATGTAAGCTATCGAATTAAATTCATAACGCTCTCTGGGCGCTGTATAAATTACCGTTCAAAAATGTATGTAAAAACTATAACTTAAAGTAACGAAAATATTCGTGCTAGAAGTCCAAAGGCCTTATTCTTGCTGCACGTTATTTTTTTTTACAAGCACGAAACGCACCGCGTCGCGTTTAAGACAATAGAAATTGACATAAAACTACCATTCCACGATAATTTCATGAACATACTGAACACTCGTGTTATAAGTTTACGCTGTCATAGAGAACAAGGCCTCTGGTCCCAAGGAATGGTTCTCTGTCTACCATAAAATACGTACCTACTCTTAACCTTGTGTAGGCACGCTTGAAAAGAAATGTAGTTCTGGTCGTAATTATTTTTTATCTGCCGACGATTTCATTAGCATGTTTATCTTTATTAGTGTTATCGCTAATCAGTATCGGCGATATATCGTACATTCGATATAAGATATGGCGATGTTAGGACCAATACGGTCTTTCAACCAACAACTTATGACTCTAGAAAAAAATTTATTGTATATAATCGAATCGCCAGCCGATGGCCCAGGGAGTGGGAGGCGGGGAGCAAGTTGGAGAATGAGAAAAGTATGAATATGAAGGCAAAGTCGAGAGCACATGTTCCTCCCTTACTTCCCATCTCCCACTTTAACAATAACCTAGAGCAGAGTGTAATTGAGCGTACGGAATATCAAAACGGAATTGGTGCATTAATTCGAGTTTCGACGTACGGGAATGATCGATCAAGCAAGTCAAGTCAAAGACTTAGGACTTTTTTAGAATCTATAGGGGGGAGGGGGAGGGGATCAGCTGCCCCTCCCTTACCATCTGGGCGACGCCTTCATATATAATTATAATATCAGCCCTGTATATTGTACCATTGTTAGACACGCGTACACCATGACGCGTGTACCATTGACGCCTTCGCATGCCTTCGACATTCTCATAGAAAACTTCAGTTAGTTTTTCCCACCATGTCCTGTTTCACCGTTAAAGACATCGATAATTCACAAAGAATACATACATAACTTTACAAAAGTCAGAAGTGCGCGCCTTTGGGTTTCGAACCTGCATGCATTCGACTCGGCAGTCCGTTCCACTTCCAACTAGGCTAGCGCTGCTTTTACTTTATACTTTTCTTTTATGACAATAGGGATGGGACCAAGTTAATGGAGGTAATCGATAGGAATAAGCCCAAAATATATCCGTATTTTTACATACAACATTATTTATTACATATGCATTTACAACGAAATAAATCTATAATTTGCTATAATGTCCACAGTCTCCTCGGCGCTCGGCCACGCATTAAGAGCAAGCGCGCACGGTATGATGAACACATTCTTGCTTGTTTAACAGCGCGTGCGCACCTACTCCGAACATCTCACAGCACACCAACACGGGGATAGACTGGGATGTACGTATCCACAACGTTTGCGTTAACTTTTACAATTCAGTTGTATTCAGGCTGTAGACAGCTATTTATATGAACTTGTCTTAGCTTCTTCAAGAGCTTAGTATGCGTTTCAAGTTCCGAACTCATCATGATGCGTTTTTGGGAACTTTTCCGGGAAGTAAGCGCTTGTTAGAGCATTTCTAATTAGCCTCAGATGTTACCTATATTATAGAAATCCCTGAACAAAATGAAAGCAACGCAAACGTCATGAAAACGACATCAGTACGAGCCTATACTTTATTGTTCAACAAATACATTAGCCTATATTGTCTAATTCAGTGTAATGAGCTCACGCCATGTTAAGCAACAGAGAAATGTTAAAATAAAATTCATAACTATGAAACACATCACCTCACACCCGGTTAAGTATACTTTCTGTTTTTTTTCTATCACATTTATAAAAAGTTTTACCTTGACGTGAGCATAGAGTACCCGAATACCATAAAGTCATAAGTGTAGGCATTGCTTTATAAGAATTTCGACACGCGATGAATGTGTCTATTTATTTTCAAATAGCGACGGTAATATGTCAAGAATAAGGTAATAATTACAGTGACGCATGTATGACAATATTATACCTACAGTATTCTGAGATTTAGACCGTAAATGTAAAGCCACGTCCATATAAGTGATTAATCTGAACCAGAGCAGTGACGGAAACCAGTGACGTGGCCAAAGCTGCTTGGCACACGCCACAAACCAACGTCACGTTCAAACACTATATTACTTGTCTGCACGGCGAAATCCTCATAAAAAGACCATAGAATTAAAATTTATAAAAGCGTTTCGATACACTAAAGCAAACACGAAATAACAGTCTAAACAATTCATTGGATATGCTGAATATTGCTTTATGTTTACGGGCAAAGTTATATGCAATCTTTGCCAACATGGCGTGAAAATTTGGCTTTTCATGAAGTGTTGTACTTATTTTCCAGGTAAATAATTTGCATACACGATAAAACAGTTAGAAATAAAGACGATGCACGAAAGAGGCAAATAAATTAATTAGAAATTATACATTAGGAATTTTGTTAGATATTGTCAAAGAAATGAGTGGAACATTGCCCTATCGTTTTGATATGAACTATCTAACTTTGCCCACAACATTTCGAAATTGTTAATTTAGTATTTTGCTATTGTCTTTGAAGCTGTGATGGTCCATAGATAATTGTTTAACTAATTATTTTTTTATTACAGTTGACATCAACATGTTGTTACCCTCCATGCTGCCTACTCAAAGTCGCAGTAATAAAATATTTTATATTAAATTTCGAGTTCATTACAAGTACATATTTATTCAGAACAATTTTTACAGGCGTTGTAAAAGCATTGGACTAGTTATTTATATGATTAGATAAAATGCAAAACACGTGTTTACGTGCGATCGAAAACCACAAACTAGCAAACTTTACAGATACTCATTATACAGGGTCATTTTGTAACCCTAGACTTAAATTTAACTGCGAGAAAGTCATCTTGAAAGAAGCAGTTTACTATAAGTTATTCTAACCTAAGGTCAAAAACAAAAAAGTAAAATTTTCAAACAAAATAAATATTCAAATAGTAATTTTATTTTTACACACCTTTTGCCACTACTACTATACTAGAATTCGTCGGAGCGGCAACATCGCACAAATTCATTGATAATATTATGCTCACGCACACGAACAAGTGATGCACACTCGGAGCGCAAGGGTAGTTCGTCGCACCGCGCGCGCCGCGCCACAACCGAACAGCTGATGTCGGCGCTTTAACTACCTAGGGTTTTGTGTCGTGCCACATCACTCAGTCAACAATTAGACCAGCAGCGACGACGCTACGCCGACGTTACAAAAAGCCACATACCTAAACATCATTATCATCATCAGCCACATAAAGTCCACTGTTGAACATAGGCCTCCCTAAATATTTCCAGACGGACCTGTCGAAAGCTGCCTGCATCCAATGTGTTCCCGCGACGTTTATCAAGTCGTCTGTCCACCTTGCAGGTGGACATCCAACGCCAACATAAACATCACGCATTAATCATCACATTTCATTACAATATTTTCTATGCTCAAACTATCATCATAAGCAAACGACACTAATCAAATAACCACAACTGCATATGTTAGGTACACATAACACATGATTTCCGTAATTTTAAAGTGGTTTCATTCTTTTAAATCAAAACACACACATTCTAATGTAGGTAGTTCATCCATTTTAGTAGATAAGAAGTTATAATAAATACGTTCAACGGTTAGATTTATAACACTCATAACAATAAAATATCATTCTGCAAGTCTGGCAATTTACACGAACAATTAATAACGAAGTTACAATCTTGATAATAATTAGGTAATGTGATAGTTTTAGGTAAAAATGTCGAGCGACGGGATGCGTCACGGCGCGACGTCCCAATAGGTATCTTAACATGTTTTCAAAATAGTAAATGCGTTTACCAATACCTAATGATTTGTAGATTGCTTGTTCCTTTAAAAGTTGTTTCATACTTCAAAGTATTTTTAATAGAGTTAATTTGTGACTACCTCGGTGCCGCAGTTGTATTATAGTACGGATGCTTTGCTAAGGTCACGGGATCGAATCCCGGGTCGGACAAAATGATATTGGATTTTTCCATTCAGTACCTATCGCAAATTCATAAATCCACATTAAAATCGTAATGACAGACCCGCTAGAAACATAATCAATAGATTGTGATTAGTTCAGTTTCGCGTACGCGTCAACGATGCAACTTCGCGATCGTAAAATATTCAAAATGACAAAAATATTTCTAAAAATAGACTCTATTTTATACGTGTTAAGGTCGTATTTAGGGGACCACTTTAAATATCTTTGTGCCTTACCGACCAACACGCGACACACGAGGTTAGCGAATTCCCCAAATGTATTAGTCTGGAGTAGTGTTGCCTGATGTCCCGATTTGCGTGGGATGTCCCGATTTTTAGGGTTCTGGGGACGTGACCCGTTTTGCACCAATAAAATTATTAAAACCATTAAGTATTATGAAAAAATAAACTACGAATTCATCACTGTGTTGAGTGCGACAATGCAATCAAAATAGCAAGTATCATCTCACTAGCGCTGAAGGTACAGTTTTGTTTGATTCTTTTGCTTAGAGATGCGACTACCCGGCGATCTGTGCTTCGATGTTAAAACAGAAATCCAAATAAAACGCAACTTTAGCATGACTTGCAGTGATATTTTTTGTAAAACGCAATACATAAAACTTAAATTTTTAAAAAATTCTTGCTTTTTTTATGTCCCGATCTACAACACTAAATCTCGATTTGTTTTACCGTCTTGATTTTAAACAAATTGACCCTGGCAACACTAGTCTGGAGGTACACGATATTTGACGAGCCAGAGTTTTACAACTAACACGTGCCTTCGCAGTGTTACCAATCTTTTTTTATTATTAACTTATTGTGCAATATCTTTTTTATTTTATACCCCGTATGCCTATTGAAAATGAATGACTGAATCCAAAATCTCTATTATACTTTATTACTTAAAATAATGTTTTAAAAATACTAAAATATTGCTGTGTATTATTTTAATTAGGTAGACTTTTCATTAATCATTTTATCATAAATCATTACTTATTTTATTTTGTAATACAATTGTGTGTTAAATCTGTTAGAACATCATGTAATAAAAAAATAATCTAATATCAGAATTTTTGAAATGCTGTGTCGTTTTAGCAAGCTTTTTGGTAAAAAGGTTTATACTGACAACATTGCTAGTTTAGGCGAGAAAGAGTACGACTATTGTATTGAATAATCGCGCGCTCTTTTCACTCGGTCAAAGACTCGGACGTATTGCCATAGCAAAGAAATGGTACAGAAAGCATAATATGACGTTCGGTAATGTGTACGTAGTCTTCTTTTAGATATTATGACAAACCGAAATATTAATGTTGGAATTAAAATAAATGTCGGAATATCATGTAGAATTTTAAAAAATACGATACCAATAGATTTAAATCTTGTAACTTTAGGAATTATGTAGGTAACTTTTTGGTAATAATACTATTTTATTAAGGAAAATAAAGTTTATAATTGACGAATTTTTTTTTGTAGTAATTAATTATTGACTCAATGAACTGTTGCAACCAAGTCAGTGAACGTATTGGGAGTTCATTTGTGAGCTGACCTTCTGAACCCTATAGGTTCGGTAATAATATCATCAGCTGTGACGTAGTTCATTCACTTCAGTTAAGCGCGTTAAGAGACAGCGTGATCAAAAACCATAAATCAAAAATCGGGATTATTGACGTAAATATACGNTACTTATGAATAATTTTTTGCACGGTGTTAGCAGAGGTCACCACGAACCTGTGGTTTCATTTAGTAACGCAATGTCGAAATGACCCTGTATATTAAAAAAAAGGTTTTCTTTGTTTACGCGGTTATTTTTGTAAATCCGCATAAACACCTTATATAAACAAAAACATTTCCTAAAAGAAAAAGATAGCATGAAAAAGACAATGGAAGATAATTTTTTATTTGGTTTTGACTAAACTAGATTTGAAGTCGAGTTGCATTTTATCCAAGGAGCATAACAATACTACGGGAAAATTTATCTATCACCGCGTTAAAAGTTTTTTGCAAACCGCTGTTACTTTGACGACAGGCATAATTATATTTCACACACGTTCAATGCTTTCACATGCCTAAATTGTTCCTCTTAACAACACATTGAAATATTATTAATAATCTCTATTATTATTTATCACAAACCGAATCTGATACAATGGATTGCATGTGTGATATCTATTATTATTTTTTTCAGAATTTATGATACTGATAATATGTCGACATTGTATCCTACCTGGTAGATTTTTTCCGAGTCATGCTACAACGCACGTGATCATATGCATGGGCGCCAGGAAGGGGGCCAAGTAGCAAGTGCACCCCAGAAATAAATCACAAAACATAATTCACTAAATAAATCTACAACACTGGGAACGCTGGACCACAGAGGCTTTTTTATGATAAAGCATTATAAAAACCCGCGCGTTTTGAATTTGAAAAAAAAAACATTAATGATTTTATATAGTATAGTTCGTAGTAATGCACTTCCCTAAAACTAATCTTGGCGGCACCCATGATCATATGAAATTGCAATAACCTTGGCCAGGGGTTCGTGTGGTATCCTGCTAGTAGGAAACCTTTGCATATCATGAATATGGAAATGTGAACAATAATACTATTGCTTTAAAATAGTTTTTCCAGTGTACCTAATGCCAAATAGACCTTTTACTGAGCCGTGAAAATAAGGACGTGTTTGTGGATGAAATATGTCGAAGGGGATATTGGGGAAATGTTCAGTAACGGATACCATCCAATTAATAAATACTAAATTGTATACATTATCTTATAATTTAAATAATTATTTATGTAGTTTTGATAAATATTTTTCATGAATATACAAACAGGCATTTTAAATTTGGCTATAATATCAAAGTAGCCATTTTAAAATATTTATACATTTTAAGTACAATTTTATTGCACAATTTGATTATACATATATTCATTTTAATTATAATCTCTCAATTAACGCGGGTTGAGCTAGGAGCGTATATTGGAACCGCGGCTAAATATGCTATAGACGAGAAGCAACAATAAAACTGAATGACAACTGAAGCCAATCTTCATGATCAATACTTTATTAACATCCTGCCTTTTTAACCTTTATAACAAATGCAATACAACTTGTTACTAACTTCTGTCCTAGCATAAAAATTGACATCAGCTTTTACCATCATAACGCATATAACACGTTTATCAATTGCGTAACGTAACATTCAAAACCGCGATAATTGAGGTATCATTTACACAACATCAACAAATTGACAATTAATTTAAGTACATTTTTAACTACAACATGTGACTTCCATTTTCACCCAGTCTCCTCGATTAAGGTAACACCTAACGACTGAAAAAAGTCACATCAATCTGATAAGCAATTTGTTTTGTTATCCGTTAGGAATCCCTTGAAACGAAGGAAAGGTATATGAAAATGGATTCAGACTAAATACATTTCCTAACATTGTATTGAGCACCTTATGCGATGCGATATAACATATACAAATTCATATCTTTAATTACTGCCCACAACATATTTCATTATTAATTTATTAAATATTATATTTTAAAATAGCATATAGAATTTAGAGAATATAGAAGGGAGGAATAGTTTTGTAAAGGCGCGTACACAAATGGCGAATTATTTTTTGCTAGAGCGGCACGCGAGAAATATTTAACACGATCTTTTCATTGTTAGGTGAATTTAAAAAAAATCTCCAACAAACATTCCTGGCATAAATTTAGATTACTTTTAAAGTACATTTACCTCAGTTTTGTCACCAATGACAATTTTTCTAAAGTTCATTTAGATTAGGCTACATTGAAATAAGTATTAGAAACTTTTTGAGTTGATGAAAATGTAAAAAAAAGCAAATTTTTTAAGTACATACAAATACTGATCTACTCTTTGCGACGTTAAAGGAAGACTTGTCTATGGCGTACTTTAGCAGGCAGTCTATTTTTTTAATAACACCAGCTTAATCTCTAATCTGCCGAGTAGATTTGCTGAATGGAGTGCTAACAGGCGATCTGTTACGTTTACTATGCTGCTTTATGCTTAAACAAACTTATTTTAAGAAGTAGCATCGTACTATCTTATTTATATTGACCATTTTCGACATTATAAAGGATTAAAATAGGACATTTGTAATTCTGTGTCATTTGGCTGCAAATAACCTACAGTGTAAAAGCACCCTAACTTAATGGTAACATCTACAGCTAGTTCAAATTAATTATCTATTGTTACATATGAAACTATTGTAATAATCCTGATAGTGGAAAAATTAACGAGGTTTGGCTTTTTACTTAAACAAGTCTCTTGATAATCGAGTTTGTACATTGAAAAAGCATCTTTATTTATAAAGGTTTAAAATATATTTCAGCTGTGGATTTTGATCACACGTCGTTATGTATAGTGTATCAAGAACGACACAGATAATGTTTATGCTGCTAACTGCCAAGCTTTTACGAAAAAGGAAATAATTAACATAACATATTTTACTGAAAAGTTTTTTTTTAAACTCAAAGCGAGAATTTTAATGTAATGAGTGTTCGACTAATAAAGGGGGTCGGATTGAGTGCTTAAATTGGGCCCCAAAATGTGCTATACTGAGGTGTGTGACAACCCTAAAGTTTGCTTTACTATTTGTTTTTCTTGGGTATTGGATATACAGAAACTAAATACATAGGTATTCTATACACTATTTACCAACGCTAAAAACAAATTTATTTTACTATTCTATTTATTTACAATAAGTAGCAATTTAGCTTTAATATTAACAAATTTTCTAGTTATAACGTTAAGTATGTATTTTCAAGTATTGTAATCAACAGCCAAAGGTTATTGTTTTTACACCTAGTATCATGTTAGCAAAATTGAGTGTGGTCATGGAATGTGGGGGGTCAGATACCCCCTTTGCCACTCTGATACGTCTCTGTCATCATATATTGTTATTATGCATTTTCTAATCTATGGACGCCACCGAATTGAGCATAGCCATAGATAATATTATAAATGTAAATAAATTTTTAAAAAATTGCTACAAAATCAACAATTATCCTTAATAATTTCAACACAAATATATTTCCATACCTAATAATAATGTCAGCCGATATGAAAATTATTATAAATTGCTTAAATTTCATAATAGACTATACAAAATAATTTATAGCATAGTTTCATACCCATCCTAAAGCAAGGGATGCAACTAGTGCTTCCACAGTTTGATACTCCACGCGAAAGGCGGGCTTACCGCCATATCGGCCTCAAATTCCAATCCTGCGCAACTGGAAAATAGGCAATTTTCCTATTCTCGATCTCATCGGTTTCAAGCCAGAGTATTACTAACAAGAGGTCAAAAAACTCCAATACTAACTCATTTAAATACATATCAATAAGAAAAAGTAGTGGGATTTGTTTCAAACTTTGTAAACATTACGAGTCAGAAGCATTGGTTCACGAAATTGAAAATGATCACTTCACGGAAAGCCCCTAGGATTGCTCAAGTCTAGCAGTAAAGTCATATATATCAGGCAAATCTTTGTAAAAACCTATATACTGTTTCCGTAAGCCAATGCTTCTTATTAAGGTAATACCTCAAGGTCCATTTTCATACATTTTGTTTCACCTTTAATCTGGGTAACTAAACAAGTATTGGCAAGTAAAGAATTTAAATTCACGTCTAGTTAGTGATTAGTTCTCGCAGTTGAAGAAAAACGTAAAAATAATTAATAATCATGGATATTTCGGCCTTTAAAATTTAATATGACGAAATTTTAAAGGCCGAAATATCCATGATTATTAATTATTTTACGTTTTTCTTTCAACTGCGAGAACTAATCACTAACTAGACGTGAATTTAAATTCTTTACTTGCCAATACTTGTTTAGTTACCCAGATTAAAGGTGAAACAAAATGTATGAAAATGGACCTTGAGGTATCGCCTTAAGTAATATTTATTATTGTCTACCATCCACGCCTTTTTCCATCGCAAAATATAACAAAAAATATCAAATAACAATGTTGTAAAAATAAATTCGTTGTACAAAAACAATATAAATAAATACAAATAATACTAATGGAATGTACATCGGAACGTTTGGAAGCGGCCGTGGAAGACCTATCACGCAAAAAAACAACTTACTTACAGTCCCATAAAGAATATTTAGAAAGCATAAATAATGTAGAGTTGGACGCATCGAGCAATCAGAAGGCCAAGAGATAGGAGGCCGAAAATATATATATATATTTTTTTATACATCACGTCAAACCGATACCACTGCACCTGATGGTAAATGGAGTGGGATGCAATAGAATGTCAAGTGATGATTACCCCTCGACAGTTGACACAATTATGCCGGCCTAAATTAATTTATTCCTCATCTCAAATACGCCCAATAAAAACAAAATATAAATGTGGCAATGATTTTTTCTTAATATAATGGCACCCGATTTGTATGGCAATATTACATAAAATATATAGGAACACAAGTTCACAGTATAACAAAGGAATGTTTTGAACTAAATCGATGTATCGATTAAATCGATTATATTTACATTCGATAAATATTATTTAATAACATAAATACACAAATAGATATTCATATTTAATTGATCATTTTAATAATATTATTATTCCATCTTAACACTTTACGGAAACACATCAAGATGATGCTATATAGCAAAGGAAGTTTTTTATAGCACGTAAACATATTATGACGTCACAATGCCACGGAATATTTACTTTGCGATGTCACATCGCTTTGACGCGTATTAGCCATCATCGAACTAAAGGTGTTTTGGAATGGACACCCTACAAGGACGGGAATCGTGAGCAACAAGATTAGAAATTGTGTTAACTCTACCATATTCCAGAACTCTGAAGAAGAGTTAAGAACTTCCGGCAGTCGAATGTGATTTTCATTGACTTATACATCCTTGAATAAAAAAGTAGCTCTAAATATCTGGAAGTTAGTCACTTACCTGCCTTTACACCTTTCATTCTAACAAGCTACAATACCGTTTGTTACTAACTTCACACTGATCTAATTAAGGTACGCGTACTGATACTAACCTTTATAGATTCGCTGATAAGAGCATTTAGGCGGTGAAATATTAGAAACGCTGTTCGTCCTAGAGACAGGACTCAAAAAATTGATTTGTAATAATTAAATATTATTGATTAAATTGAATATAACATTATCACAAAAAGATAATAACAAAATTAACGGGCTTTTAAAACTAATTAGTTTCGATATAAAATGTCGATTAAGATGCACATTAATGTTACAATCGAGATATTGTAATAATCGAATACTTGCATAATTTATCAGTAATCGTTCACAACTACTTTTATAAACACAATACTTTCTAAATACAGATATTATTATAATACTCCCTTTGTGTATTTTCACATTTTTTTAAGTACATAAATGAAAAGTACACAAGATCCAAAACCCTTTAGACGAAGCGTATGCGATAACATTAATAGTTTATTATGATTTTTTATAACAAATTTAAGTACATTTGCCATAACACATGAATGTTGATGAAAATCAAATAATAAATCCTTTTCGTCAAACATTGTTAATAGCAACCATGGATGCTTAAAAACTTACATTTTTGCTTATGTAACAGTAATGACTTTTAATATTGGAATCACAACAACATTCCAACGCACGGCGTTCAATACCGCGAATAAAAAAAACAGCATTAAATAAAGAAAGAACTAAAGAGAGAAAAGGACAGAAAGACTTTTGATCTGAACACAAGAGACATGTTAAAAAAAAACATTATTATGCCGACCCTAAGCGGTATTGTGTACCGAACGCTATACCACATCAATGTATGCTCTAGGCTTTATATCTTGGTGAGGAGTCCGTCCAGCCCCAGCACTTCTGGTAACTCGATGGCCTCCAGCCGTATCGGAGACGGATTGAACGGGAACTGCACTGAGAATATCACCTTCGAGTCCATCAGGAGGTTTTGCTGTGGAAGGAAGTTATTAAGATCAGGTATTGTTTTTTCTAAATAAGTTACACAAATATCAGTCATATTGATAATTGATAGACGTTTGAATTTTGAATAAACTGGTTTACTATAACAAAGGTACAGATGCTCAGTCATGGCCGGCTTGAAGTTATTTGCGAGTGCCAACAAATGTAAATGGTAGGTATCGTGCCTAACTTCATGCTGGTCATAACTTGATGTTATGTTTATAGGAATGTTAGACATTAAAATTAAACTATTTTTCTGATTTTATCGCGATTTTTATATTTTAACTTTGTCCCAACGTTTCGAAGACTTTGCAGCCTTCGTAACCCAAAATTAATTTTAATTAAAAAAAAACAAGTTTCGTGGTTCAGGAACGGTGGTAGCAGTCAGGTATGTCAAAGATAGCAACCGAGAACAAAAAATTGTTTCGCGGCGATCCCAATTTATTCGCGTGTTCTATAGTGGATGTCCTTACCGGTTCCTTGTCGGCGTTGGTGCCGGCCCTCTCTTGCATCTTCTTCTGTATCTCGTGGATGAACTCCCTCGTCACTTTCACTTCATACTCCTCCGCCGGCGTGTACATGTTCAGGATCTGTGGGGCGTATTATGTTTTCCAGTAATTGAAGTGTTAGGAAATCATAAAACAAAGGTCTTTGGAGGAATTTCTGGTCTATTTCTATCATTGAACGCTGTTGTTTTAGTTGGAACCTAAATTACTGGGTAATTGAAAACGTCTAAAGATTCAAGATAACGAGCGCAGTACTTCAACGGGCCACTGTCATTTCTATAAACTATAATAATCACTTATTTCAATTTGCCGTACCACAGTTATACCAGTACCCAGTATATAGTTACCACAGTTAACTCGAGTCAAGCTGACATGGTAGAACAAGTTACAACTTAACTTATTTAGCTCTGTTGGTTAAATATCGTTTTATTTAGCCGAATATATGTTTTAAGATGTGCACTCACCTTGCAAACCTGCATGGCGGTGAGGTAGTCGCACATGTCGACGGTGCTCTGCACGTCCTGCATGGACTTGCGCGCCTGCAGCAGCTGCACCGCCTGCGTGATCGGCCGCAACACGCTCAGAACCTCTTCAACCTGAGAAAACACAAAGATAATCGATTATGCAAAATTTTAACATAATCGATTACTAAGTTTATTAAATTCAAATCGATTCCAAACATAAAAATCTTTTAACGTTCGTTTGGCGCACCATTGGGTATATTATACATATACTTGTATAATAATATTGTATTGTCAACTTTGTGGCGACAGAGTATAATGAGCTTTCTAATTTGATACTGAGATCATTTTCTTCATTAGGCATAACATTCGATGTTTTTCAGTAATAAATACTTACGCTTTTCTGTCCGTACTCGGCGAGGTGTTCCTTGATCCAGGTCTCCAGGTGGGAGATGTTGTACCTGATCTGCAGGCCCTTGGCCCAACAGCACAGGTCTTTGCGTAGGAGCAACTGGTTCAGACTGTACGCGCAGATGTAGTAGAACAGCTGTAGGAATAATAACCATAGTATAAACATTTTTATTGATTTATTTTACGTTTCAGCGTAATAATGGAAAATATGTGTGATCCTTATTGCATATTTCAATCAGACAAGAACGATTTACATTACGGTGACCTATTTTTAATAAAAATATCATAGACAATATGAATTTGAAATTCGCTTTTCATAGCATGACTTCATTTGTTATTTTATTTTAAACGTAGCCGCTCATATCTGTTAAGCAGTTCACAAAAAGTAACCCAATAAATTTTATAGAAACGATATTATTGTGAGAGTGTAGTACATACTTGTTTGAATATAGTGACCCTTGAATTGAATACAAACGATATTGTGAAAGTGAAGTACCTGTTTGAATATAGTGACCCTCAAGGGCTGGTCGACGGCGTAGGTGTGCAGGTGGTCGTGCACGGCGGAGAGCTCGTGCTTGAGGCGCGCGGGGCCGGCGCCCGCGCCCGGCGGCGGCGCGGCGCGCCCGCCCGGGCCCGACAGCCCGCTGATCTCCTCGTGCTCCAGGATCGCCGGCACGATCAGCCGCTCCAGCTGCCGCTCCAGCAGGTGGATCAGACCTGGCGAGTTGTCAAACTTTATAGTTAACGCTCAATCTTATCCCAATTATTATTATTATTTTCCTTAATATGTTTCTTATTTTTTTAAGTTTTTAATAGTATTAAGATAAGGGACAAAATAAGTTTACCATATTTATGGAGACATTTTCTTCGATTTTAGCTCATAAAAAATAAACCATCGTGGGAGAAGTTCAAAATTCAATGAATGGATTTCCATGTAATAAACATAAAATTCAAATGCCAACCAGATCCCAAAGCACTCTACTTTCAATGCTACAATATCTCCAACTGAGTGATTGTGGTAACTTACCCTGGTATATCCAGACGGCGATGTCGCTAAGCACCTGCCTGTATTCGGACAAGTCAAAGATGCGCAAACACTGCTGGTTCTGGCGCGGTGTGTTCGTCGCCTGGTACACCGCGTCGCCGCTGTACTGACGCAGGTTGTTCAGTAATCTGCAAACCAATTAAGTTTATACTACTGTCATAGAAATTGAGCATACGTACGTACAGTGGAAGCTTATAATTTTTTACTTTACTCTACTGTGTCATAGCTGGGCACGACTCCTCTATTATTGATCAAAGACCTTAGTCGGTAGTCCACCACCCTGACCTATTGCAGGTCAGCAGAGTACAAACAACATACCTTTCTTATACCTTTACCACAGCGCCAGCGATTATATTTAACAAATAATTAACACGTAACTACGAAGAGTCTGAGGCGTGTGCCTTAATTAAAACCTGTGGTCTTCGTGTCAACAATCGATTTATTATTACCAAGGAAGTTGCTGCCGTTTTTTCGGTCAAACCCATACAGCTATAATTGCTCTTACCTTAACATATTCGCGAGCCAAAGAGCGTTGTACTCTATGCTGTCGATCCGCTTCTTGAGGGTTTTCTTGACGCCGGTGCGGACAGCCTTCATCAGCTGGTGCATCTTGGGCTCGTCGTCCACGTGGTCCATGTGCCGCAGCATCATGAACAGGATGTACGCCGGCAGCCCCGGGAGAAGTGCCACCGCCACTTTCGGCTTTAGGTCTGGTGGAAAAAGTCGAGTTTTGGATGTACAAGTTTCACAAGTTTGAAGGCTTTAAATATGACGTCAATCAAAGAGAGATATTTTGATGTATACTGAGTGACACCATAGTGTGATATGCCTGAATAATTCACTATCTCTTCCTCTCTGGCCTTTTGGCACTCAAACGAGTGAATCACCAATAAGAATGTCGTTCCGTAAGCTCCGCCCACATAAATACCTATAAAACATAACAAAATCGATTGCGCCATCATTATAGGAATGGGAATAAAGTGAAAAGAAGGGGGATGGGTGTTTGGCCCTTCGAAAACCTAAACAGCAAACACTTTACATTCTTATTTTATCTTACTCTCTAACAAATTCTACCCCAACCAAGCTCAAAATGCTTATTCCATACCCCGTTAACCTACCTGTAATCAACTTCTTGATAATAACAGCCTCGTCCTGTATCTTGTACTCGAACATGCCTAGGTACTCCCTCTCCTTCTTGCGCGTCACCGGCGCCATCTCCAGCGTGAGTGACGTGTGAGGCACCACCACGGGATCTGGGGACATACATACATAATATCAAGTCTTTTTAGGGGTAGGCAGAGGTGTTATCACATCCACAATTCGCAATGTTAAGCCTCATGTAATAAGGGGGCGATAACTATCATCACTTTCAGCCTTTGTTAGTCCACTTAGCATAGGCCTCCCTAAACGATTCCAGATCACCCAGATGTTAATGCTATAATACTCACAGTATGATATCAC
The DNA here is from genome assembly GCF_014839805.1 of Manduca sexta. Lineage (NCBI taxonomy): Eukaryota > Metazoa > Arthropoda > Insecta > Lepidoptera > Sphingidae > Manduca > Manduca sexta. The sequence continues at coordinate 14,226,100 of NC_051132.1, forward strand.
GAAATTTAAATGAATTCGATTTGCCGTGTAGTAAGTATTTTATATAAGCGGCGATAGCCTAGTTGTTTGTGGAACGGACTGCCGAGATGAATGTCCGAATCCCAAGGGCACACACCTCTGACTTTTCTAAAATCATGTGTGTATTCTTTGTGAATTTATCGTTCGCTTTAACGGTGAAGGAAAACATCGTGAGGAAACCTGCACATGTGAGAAGTTCTCTATAGGAATTTCGAAGATGTGTGAAGTCTACCAATCCGCACTAGGCCAGCGTGGTGGACTAAGGCCTAATCCCTCTCAGTAGTAGAGGAGCTGCGGTGGGCAAGTATATAATACAGGGCTGATATTATTATTATTAGTAAGTATTTTACCATTTTCCAGTATATCGTTGACGTCATCGACGCCGACTTCCTTCAATTTCATTGCGAGCAATCGGATCTGGTTCTTGTACCGGCGACAGCTCTCCGACAATTTGTCGACACGCTCCTGCAGGTACAATAAAATGAAGAATGAGTTTTATTTCAAGCCACGTGAGAATCAAATAAGAAAAATGGGTAATAATTCAATACCTGAAGAGCCAGGCTTTCCGCCGCCAGTCTGATGATTTCATTCTGTGCAAACTCTTGGTTCTTATTCTTCGGCTCCTGGCTAAGATCCGTGCTCAGTAACCTACAATAAATATGTATTATTGAAACAACTAAAAGTGTTTGGTAATATCAGGTTTCGTTAAGAACTAGCGAAGTTATGACTTGGTTCTAGTAGAACCGGCAGGATTACAGCTTAGTTCTGAAAAGAACCGGCGTGATTACAGCTTGGTTATCAAAAGAACCAGCGTTATTACAGCTTGGTTCTTAAAAGAACCGGCGTGATTACAGATTGGTTATCAAAAGAACCAGCATGATTAAAACTTGGTTCTGAAAAGAACCGGCGTGATTACAGCATGGTTCTGAAAAGAACTAGCGTGATTACAGCTTGGTTCTGAAAAAATCCGGAGTGATTACAGCATGGTTCTGAAAAGAACCTACGTGATTACAGATTTGTTATGAAAAGAACTAGCGTGATTACAGCGTGGTTCTGAAAAGAACCAGCATGATTACAACTTGGTTCTGAAAAGAACCAGCATGATTACAACTTGGTTCTGAAAAGAACCGGCGTGATTACAGCATGGTTCTGAAAAGAACCTACGTGATTACAGATTTGTTATGAAAAGAACTAGCGTGATTACAGCTTGGTTCTGAAAAGAACCGGCGTGATTACAGCATGGTTCTGAAAAGAACCTACGTGATTACAGCTTGTTTCTGAAAAGAACTAGCGTGATTACAACTTGGTTCTGAAAAGAACCGGCGTGATTACAACTTGGTTCTGAAAAGAGTCGGCGTGATTACAGATTGGTTATCAAAAGAACAAGCATGATTACAACTTGGTTCTGAAAAGGACCAGCATGATTACAACTTGGTTCTGAAAAGAACCGGCGTGATTACAGCATGGTTCTGAAAAGAACCTACGTGATTACAGATTTGTTATGAAAAGAACTAGCGTGATTACAGCTTGGTTCTGAAAAGAACCGGCGTGATTACAGCATGGTTCTGAAAAGAACCTACGTGATTACAACTTGGTTCTGAAAAGAACTAGCGTGATTACAACTTGGTTCTGAAAAGAACCGACGTGATTACAGCTTGGTTCTGAAAAGAACCGGGGTGATTACAGATTGGTTATCAAAAGAACCAGCATGATGTAAACTTGGTTCTGAAAAGAACCGGCGTGATTACAGCATGGTTCTGAAAAGAACTAGCGTGATTACAGCTTGGTTCTGAAAAAAACCAGCATGATTACAACTTGGTTCTGAAAAGAACCAGCATGATTACAACTTGGTTCTGAAAAGAACCGGCGTGATTACAGCATGGTTCTGAAAAGAACTATCGTGATTACAGCTTGGTTCTGAAAAAAACCAGCATGATTACAACTTGGTTCTGAAAAGAACCAGCATGATTACAACTTGATTCTGAAAAGAACCGGCGTGATTACAGCATGGTTCTGAAAAGAACCTAAGTGATTACAGATTTGTTATGAAAAGAACTAGCGTGATTACAGTGTGGTTCTGTAAAGAACCAGCATGATTACAACTTGGTTCTGAAAAGAACCGGCGTGATTACAGCATGGTTCTGAAAAGAACCGGCGTGATTACAGCATGGTTCTGAAAAGAACCTAAGTGATTACAGATTTGTTATGAAAAGAACTAGCGTGATTACAGTGTGGTTCTGTAAAGAACCAGCATGATTACAACTTGGTTCTGAAAAGAACCGGCGTGATTACAGCATGGTTCTGAAAAGAACCGGCGTGATTACAGCATGGTTCTGAAAAGAACCTACGTGATTACAGATTGGTTATCAAAAGAACCAGCGTGATTACAGCGTGGTTCTGAAAAGAACCTACGTGATTACAGCATGGTTCTAAAAAGAACCTACGTGATTACAGATTTGTTATGAAAAGAACCAGCGTGATTATAGCTTGGTTATCAAAACAACCTGCGGGATTACAGCTTGGTTCTGAAAAGAACCAGCGTCATTACAGCTTGGTTCTGAAAAGAACCGGCGTGATTACAGCATGGTTCTGAAAACAACCAGAGTGCTTACAGATTGGTTATTAAAAGAACCAGCGTGATTACAGCTTGGTCCTGAAAAGAACCGGCGTGATGACAGCATGGTTCTGAAAAGAACCTACGTTATTACAGATTGGATATCAAAAGAACCAGCGTGATTACAGCTTGGTCCTGAAAAGAACCGGCGTGATTACAGCTTGGTTTTGAAAAAAACCGGCGTGATTACAGCTTGGTTTTGGTAGTTCTGAAAAATACTGATAGTCATAATAAGTTCTAAAAAGTTGATAGCTTCAAAGAGGTAGTAGTTACATTGAGCTTTGAAAAGAGCTAATAGCTACAATAAACCCTGTGAAGGGCTAATGCTTATAAGCTGGTAGTTACAATGGGCTCCGAAAAGAGCCCGTGATTACAATGAGCTCTTGGCTACAATGCGTAGATGGTTACAATGAAAACAGCTCATGACTATAACCAGTTGGTGAACAAAGTGAGCCCTCAAAAGAGCTGCTAAATAAAGAAAGTTTGTGATTACAATGAGTTTTGAAAATAGCTGATAGCTACAATGAGCTGGTGGTTACAATTAGTTTTAGAAGAGCTCATGGCCTCAATGAGCTGATGATACATAAATAAATAGATAGATACAATGCGCTTTGAAATAGCTAATGGACGCAACAAGCTTGTAGAGTCTTGTAAAAATCTTAAGTCATTGTAAGAATTACGGATGTGCGAATAGGAGAGTATAGTTAAATGATTACATCTCATTTTTTATTATAGGAAATCCATATTTGTATTGCTTTATTTTTGCTATGGTTTACTTATTATGTATGCTTGAATTACGCGCACATATTTTTGTAATAATTTTAATAAGCATGCTTACGAAACACCTGTTTCTTTGAAAGAACAGATTCGTGGTTATAAGTACTCATATTCGTAGATCAGCCAACTATGCCACTAGTAGGTCAAGTTAAGGCACAAGAGGTCCAAATAAACATATTTTGGACTTCAAGCCACAATTCACACTACCAAAGTTTATTCCAACGCTTTAATAAATAACAATAATAATAAATCACAGCTAGCATTATAATCAACAATTATTTACACATTTTATACTATACGCAAAATAGAAAATGTTAAATCTATGAATATATTTTTTGCAATAAATATAGATTTAAGTGGTTCATTGAGATCATGCCAATATCTTCTCAAATTGCGAGCTTCGTCGTTGCTGAAAGAGATCAAATTATGACGCATGATGTAGAAAAGCCTATTTACTTCCGAAGAAACCCACATAAAAACCAGCGAAATGTATAAAAAAAATCGTGTGTGACTCTTAACCACCATGCATGATGATATCTCACACGTTTGTTAATGCAGATCTCCCACAGGACGTCTTATTACGTCATAATAAAAAAGAAACACTAACATTTAAAAAAAAATACATTTCCATTATAAAATACCACCAGAAAAACAAGCTAGGTCTCTCTCTCTCATTTTTTCTTACTGACTATTCTCAATTTAAAAATATATCCTTCTTAAAACAATATTATGTGGTCGGACTTACTTCTGATACTTCTCGTTCTCCTCTCGAAGTCTGTCAATTTCAGATTTCGCTTTCGATATGTGATCCGAATAGAATTTCTTCTCGGCTAATAACTCCTCTTGTAATTGCCTGTAAATGCATAATAAGATAAAATACTCTATGAAAACTATTTTTTACATTTGTCGTCTGAAAGGATAAACAACGGTTCAAACTAGTAGAGACTGAATACTCTGCCTACTATGCCAATGGGAAGATACTTTTTATTTAAGGAAAGGAGTTACGTTAATGACTGAGCAAAATTTTTATAATTATTATCTATGAAAGCTTACGAACCTATTAATGCCCTTCTGCGCTTCGTAGGCGGTAGCCAGCTCACCATCTTCGTTAATGATGTCGACATCGGAGCCGTAGTTAGAAGATGCCAAAGATTTCAGGTTCACCGTCTAAATACGACGTAGGAATTTACAAAAATGATTATTAGATACTTTCATGTTAGTATTACATTAAAATGTATTTTTACAAGGTTTAATAGTACAGTATGGCATGGTGGTTGGTGTTAAACAATTATATCATGCAAAAAAATATGAATATGGAAAAAAAGATGCCACATTTATTATTAGTTTATTTTAAAATAATTTATAAAATTGTATTTAAATAGAAAAAAAAACTACTACTTTCTCGTAGATAAAAAGTTACAGTGAAAAAACAAAAAGAAAAAACTTCGATTCTATGTAGAATAGGGTCCCGTTATTAAACTGATGTTAATATAAACGTCGTTTTATAAACAAAACCTCTGGACGTAATATCACGTCACGAAAAAAAAATATGTTAAAAATTTGGAATCATGAAGGATGATATAAAAATACATTATTAGCACACAATATTATCAAACTATTATTTTTATGAGCTAGGTATGGCAAAATAAACAAAGCCGGGTGAAGCCGTGTGACGTATACTAGTTACTCACAACGTTCTTGAGCGCTTGGAACCATGGTTTCTGCGCATAAAATATTTATTGAGTTAACAAGTAGAAATATACTAGTTGAAAATGGGAACTGATAATATGAATCTTTTTAAATGATATGCCGCAGTAAATGCTGTTATATTTATCCTAAGACTTGTTTAAATCTAGCAAAAAAATATATAATATGTAAAAAAAACCCTGCTCGATCGGTGATAGTATTTTTAGGTGACTACATTTAGTACTATTTATGTTATCCAATTTGAAAATTATAAAACAGCATAATTACTCTATTATGGAAATCTAATTTAATTAAATACTAGATATAATAATTGGTATACATTTTTTTTTGTATAGTTTTAGTAATACTATTGGCCTGAAATATTATATGCTTGTATCGGATCGAACAGGGGTTTTTACATATTTGCACAATAACAAAACGTTCAATTTCGATCGGATATTGATGTCGCCAAAATGCAAAACGTCTATAGCCGTCAGATGTGACGCACTACACATTCAAGCTTCATTATCATAGCACAAACTAATACCTGGTTTTGACAATAATAGAAATTGCTACGAAACCGTGGCGTATCCATGTACAGGGTTTTCGATATTTTCACACCGGACAAAGTCATATCTATTTTCAACGATTTTTTTTTATTTCACTAATTAAAATCACTGAACTATTTATATTGCACACATCACTCTTTTATTATTAGTATCATCAGTCTTTATGTTTATACGAACAAATGAGCGAGAGCTTGGGTCCAAAAGTGATATCCAACTAGTATAAATACATTAAAAACATTATCATTTAACTTTTATGTCACGGTTTCCTGGAAACTGTCACTTGCAACTTGCAGCATGACGTGTAAAGACGTTCAAACAAAACAAACTAAACAAAAGAAAAACAAATGTACACAGTCGAATAAACGAAAATATTTTTCTTTTTTACTAATAATGACACTCGTATTGGCTCGTTCTTTTATAAAATAGCTCCATTTCTATTCTCTACTACTATTGGCTGTGTGGTATCAATCATTATAATTTCTATGCCTTACAATACATGAAAAACATTCAACAGTTAAAATATACCCATAAGCGCTTATTAATTGAGTCTAACTTCCAAAAGCAATTTAACTTTGTTACAGACAGTCACACCAAAATATTCTCTATTGGTTAACTAGAGCAAACATTTTTTATCAAATCAATATTTATCCAGAGATAACGATAACAGATGATTTTTCTTGATTGCGTTTGTTTGCGAAAGTAATATGTTCTATTTAGATTCTAGATACCTTTGGAAAGAAATCCATATTTTGTATTGAACTACTCATATCTATGAAGTTAAAATAAAGAAGCAAGATTTTTTTGGATACGGCAAATCTACTACCTCTTGGTAAAAACATAATTAAAAAATAATGATCAGCAAACATCATTGAGTCATACGATTTTTTAGTTCGCTTTTCAGACCAGATGCAATTTTGCATTATCATTTTGAATTAAGTGGCCCAAAACTATTCTCAAATTTCTCATTTATATTGTAAACATATTAATTTAATTACGCGCTTAAAATTTGACAGATTTCGATAATAATTGGTGGATATTTTATATGTCATTTTAGTAATGTTTAAATTAAAGTATGATAGTCTTAAAATTATACGAAACTGTCAATCAAAAGTGCCGTTATAACTGAAAAACGGCGAGCCACTTTACGTAACTATATTGACAACCGCCATATAAAATATCAATAATACAATATAACCAATGACTAACCTGATTAGAGAGAACACTCTTGAGCTGCACGCACTCGTCCCTCCTCCTGTCCAGTTCCTTCTGCATTATGGTTAATTGTTCTGTGAAAAAATCAACTTTTAAGACCATCGGGCAGTACCTGACGCGCAATAGGACTACATAAGAATTATTTTAGACGTGGTTCTTTACATTTTTGTGAATATATCTCTTTTAAATACAAGCATGTCGGCTGTAGCTCTACATGAGTCGTTTTATCACGTTTTTGTAACGCCTTTATTATGCAAAATTAGTTTTGTTGTAGTCGACATTTAAAAAATTGGGTATATATTTAATTATTCTATTTAAAGCTGTAACAACTTTATGCTATCCATGTCCAACTGTTACAGCAGTTCCAGCTGTTCCAGTATTTACAGCTGTATACTCACCCATCACCTCCTTAGAGACATGAGTGGAGTCTCCCGCGGCGCGCAGCCGGTCCAGGTGTTCGCGCAGCTTCTTGTTTTCTATCTCCAGCTCTTCCAGCTTGAAGCGGTCTGTGCTTGGGTTCGAAGGGGGGGATGACAGGCGGTCTGCGGGGACGAGAAGCGATTAGTATTACAAGCAGTGTTATGTGGTATGACATTAAATTATGATTATATTTTTCTTTCAACTATGTACGTATTTAAGTGGTATGGAAGAAGTTAATGGGTATTGCTTTTTTATGTCTACTGAAAGTTATTAAAATTAAGAAAAAAATCAAAATTACACTCAAGTTAATGCATCAAATTGTAATAATTTGTATTGGTCCTTCGAACCCTTACTACCAATTTTGGTTAATGCGAATCAAAAATAATCATAACGCGATTCTAGTTGGACACGGGCTGCTCAAGACCGGCATGGTTGGCGCTCACTTGAAGAAGCTTAAGTTCAGCAGTGGTAAGTGAATTGATTGTATTTAAGCAGTTTAAGCAAAACTATGTATATTTTTATTTTTCTAGATACAAATGGTTAGAATAAAACCTACACACATTTTAAGACTATTGGGAGAATCAATATGCAATTAAAAATGTACTAAAGACACGACTTACTCATAAGCCTCTCCTCCAAGTCCGCGGCTCGCTTCGCGGTCCTCGATAGTTCGCTCTGTAGAGCTGATATTCTGTTCTGCATGCGCAACACCAGCCCGGCATCTGCGATCTATTAGAACAGCAACAATAACAAGACATGAGTATTCTAACCCTTATAGTAGAGGAAACCTGGGCCCAGCAGTGGCATAATATATAAAATTCAGTATTATTATTGATCTATATAATAAGGTATTCACAAGATATTGTGTAGGACGAAGCGCAATGAATCACACGTAAAACGAGACTGATATTTATTAGGACGGTAGATCGAGAACAGGCCGGGTCGCGCTACCCTGGACTCCTTTATAAATATTTCTATACTACATTATACAATATAGGTATACACCAATTATAAACATTATTATTTTCGACCCCTATCACATCATGGGCTGGATTACACAGGCGAAAAATGGATACGCTGGTTGCACCGCTTCCTAACCCTTCGGGGATAACGGCTTGAAGTGTATGAGTATTATTAAAATCGTGAATATAGTGCTGGATTATGCAAAAAATAATCTGAACTATCCGGAAAATTTCTTTAAATTTTATAGCATACTTGGAGCCTCTTCATCTATATAAATAAAAATGAATCACCGAAATGTTTGTACGCATATAGCTTCCAAACGACTGCACCAAATTGGATAAATCTTTCTTTTATGTTTTCATTATTGTATGGAGAAAAAAAAATAGCAAATATTTAAAAATCACAGAAAAATGAGTGTGTGAATGAGATAGAAGAAAAAATATGGCGGTACGAAGTTCGCCGGGTCAGCTAGTTTACAATAATAGACGATCAAGTCTTAAATACTTACCGGCATGGGTCCATTGTGTGAGCCGGCGGACCAGTTAACGGCCTCGAGTGCGGGCCGCGTCGTCTCCACCGATCTGACTGAGCCATACCCGTAGTCCTGACAACAGAAATATTACCTCGCCATGTAAAGATCGAATAATTATTGGAAGGAGATAAATTGATAGTAGGACCAACAACAAAAAAATTTAGAAAACCACGTTTCTTTTGAACCGAAGAGCAATTCAAAGAGAATACTCATATAACACTATTATTTTTTTTAAATTACAGGCCGAGTCCGTTACGATTTCAGTGAAATATCTTAGGGATACATGGTTACAAAGGATTTAATTGTACAACATAGATATTTCTTTTGAAACATCAAAAACATACGATTTATACTGATATGATATTAATATAATCAAACAATAAATCTACACTGTTATATAAAGCTGAAGAGTTTGTTTGTTTGAACGTGCTAATCTCAGGAACTAACCAACAAATCAATGAAATTTGGTGTGGAGACAGTTCGAGACCTTGGGAAGGACATAGGCTACTTTTACCCCGGGGAAATATATAGCGGAACTTTTATAACGACAAATTCTTATGACATTAATTATATACTATAGTGAATTACTCACATCTTCTACCGTAGTTTCTTGCTGCGAGTTATTGCTGGCATCGGAGAGCGACCTCCTGTGTTCTTTGGTCGGCGGCGCCCTAAAATAACAATATTACTACTATATAATCATATCAATCCATTAAACCTACTCATACACTAAATTTAATTTGATACTGATTGTATTATCTGTGGAAGCCTTTGCATAATCTGTACACAATGAAATAATAATATGAATCCATCTGTGGATGCTGAATTAAATTAATAAAATTTAAATCTGCAATACGTAATGAATTTATTTATTCCTTTGTTTATAGGTATATTCATTATCCAGAGCTTTTTGTGGAGGCACACCGGGGACACGCATTACCCCAAAGGAGATGTCCAAAATATCGAAACAATTGCCATTTAAAAGTACAGGAACGGGGGGGTACAAAAAATTATGGACTTAAAACTTTCGAGAATTAGCGTGTCCCCAAAAAAGAAGTGACAATAAAAGGCCGGGTTTATCATGAGCATATACAAATATTAATATGATCATTACTTCTTCATACAAATTTTATTATAAGTTATATAAAAACCTTTGCAGTGTGTCGATCCGCTCCTGCAGCTCGTACTGTGAGGACAATAACTTCTGTCGACTCTGTCTTTCCGCCTCTAGTTCTGCGCTCAACGCGTTCTTCTCTATCTCATGCTGTTTATCTCTTTCTGAAATGGAGTAAATTAGTGTTTAGATTCAACTCAAACGTTTTAACAATCTAGAAACAACAGTTTAAACAAATATAGATGGTTGTTAAGGTAAATGACTTATAAATTAAACTGGTTTAAAAAAAAAAAATTCTAATAAGAAAAAACAAGAAAATTGCTGACGTGGCCATACAACCGTCATTATGTTGATGGGTAAGGAAATTGTATGGCTAGTGGATTTAAAAAGGGTACATAAGGATAATTATTAGTGAGGAATATACTATACTTCTTCCTTAAGAAAGGTCATTTGTACATAACGAGTCCTGATTTATTTCCTTTTATACACATCATCCCCTCAAGAAAATATTGTAAATGTGTCAACAATATTTTTTCTGATTCCTCAATTTTTGAGATAAATCGAAAAAAGCGAATGGGATCGTTTATTGAAAATGGTGATTAGACAATATGCGACATTGTTCCATAAACAGACAGAGAAATACGCGCTTCCTTTTGCATTGCAAGCAGTCAGAGGAAACTGCCGTGACCCACAATAATCCCCTTCTTGTAACCCTTTCTGCTTCGATCTCAACTTGAGACAAGGGCTTTAAATTTACATAAATAGATGCGTAACAGCTTTTCGGACGGTTAGTTAAAATGTCGACGGCCCTCCATTGAAAAAAAAAAATGTTAATTACATGTTGTTATTATGATAGATATCGAGTCCACAAGGTTATTTGACGGCAACTTCAGATCAAACTAGAAGACTATCAAACCCTGTACCTATTTGATGACCTACTTCATTGTTATTCTGTACTACCTTTCCAAAACTGCGCTCTGTTTTCGAACTCTGACCTACTTTATTGTTGTCCTGTACTACCTTTCCAAAACTGCGCTCTGTTCTCGAACTCTCTCGCCCACAGCACGTGTGCGTGGTTTTCGTCTTCAAACGACACTTTCTTAGCTTCCGGCGCCATTGTTTCAGTTATCAACATTGTACATTCACATTCAGATCATTATATCACATAGTCCACACTTTAGTAAAACATTTCTAACGCCACTTGTAAATTTGACTTATGGATGTTGATTATATGTGTTTTGATTTAGACGATTTTATTTTCGGCCGTTTAATAATATTGTGTTTGATTCATTTATTTCACAGCAATCTTTACAGAGAACAGTTTATTATTTTGAAAAACGTTACACACACGTCAACCAAAACTGTATAATTTATCAACTAACTACAACCCGCGCAATGACATGTCCGAATACAAAATGATCTTGCAAAGTGTTTACATATCCTATTTTTTGTCAAAAACTGTTTTATCTACTATGTAAACAACAACGTAAAGTTTATCGAACTTTCTTCACTATATTATTATAAGACAGCACTTTTATTCTTCTACTATATTTTTATATAATATCACTTCACAAAAAATCACAGTAAATCCATCGCTTTCTTTGATTTACGTAAAAGTTCCATTATTACACAAAAACATATATCTTTTTGACACGTACTAGTGGCGTCAGTGTTGATGTTACCGCAATGATTAATTTAAGGAATTCTATGATATAACTACTTGCTTTGGTATCGATATGTCATAACATTTTTGGAAAAGTCTACTACATTTTTCAATGTAAATAAAATAAACATGACAGTGTGGCAGTTTTGATGGTAATTTATATTTTATTGAGTCGACTAACAGCTTGTAAAATAAATGAAATCTTTACGAAATAATAATTTTGCCAAATTACGCCTAATTCAAGCCTTTTATCCTCCAAGGGGTGCGACGCGCAACTGGAGCACCTATTTTTCAGCCGAGTGCATTCTGTCGCATCATGTGATAGAGTGAAAGCTTATCCTTATATCAAGTATAAATTCCTGACGCCGGGCTAATACTGATTAAAAACTTTGCTCGACTCAAGAATCGAACCGGAGACCTCAGCTTTGCAGTCGTACCATAATACAACTATGCCACCGCCTCAGTCAGAAGATCAGAAATGAATCATGAAAACATTTCTATTTGACAGCTTTGATACTCCACTTCTCTTTATCGAATACCCAGACCTTTTCCATGATAACATAATTTCCACACGACCGCAACATCGATAATAGCGAAAACTAATTACTGGCTATATCTTGCACGCATATCACTGTTATCACCCCTTATCATATCACTTTTATACAATCTACATTAAAAATATGCATTAAATAATTCAAGGTACTCGCAGTCTTATCATTCCGAATTTACCAAGGGTGGAATTAAATGCTGTGACTATTATCATAGAGGTGGCCCACGGGCTAGGTAGAAGCCTATAATATATTCCAATATTATTATCATGTATGTTGCCGCGTATGGTAGCCGCCTACTCCGGTGTGCATGGGAGAAATACGCGACCTAGTATGACTCTTAAAATTAAACTATTTTACTGCGATATCCGAAAAATAGTTTAATTTTAATGTCTAACATTCGCGAAAACATAGGAAATAATTTTGTATGACTCTTGTCTGAGCATACTATAGAATGTAAATATGTGCCTGCACTTACAGTTCTTGTCAAAATGACGATTTGTTTATATTATTTACACGTCTGTTTACCCCGTGAGAACTTACGCTTCCGACGCTTTTTAACTACGTGTTCTCCAAGTATTGACGATATTGCGAGATCTCGCGAGATTGGATTCATGGTCTCGTAAGATCGGGATAAGGTCTAAAATCTCGCGAGATTGCATTCCCTAGGCGGTACTATCAAAAGAAACAATTCCCGATTGCCTAGCGTTCACTACGCGTTGTATTTGCGGCAGAAGAATGTCGTAAGTTCGTTTAGAAACGTTGTGTATGTACGCCTTTAGTTACAATACTAACCTTCGATTGCCAACTCGAAATGCTCCTTATTACTTCTCAACTCGTTGGCGAGCTTCTCACTTTCCTCTTCCCATAAATCTTTGTCTTTCTTGTATTGCTTTTCTATCTCTTTCTTTTCCTCTATAAGCCTCTTGTTGCTGTCTCGCTCGCTCGTCAGCTCGGCCTGCAGAGCGCTGATCAGACTGTCCTTGTCTGTGTTGTCCACTTTCAAAGTCTTGAACTCTATTTCAACCAGCTTGAGGACTTCGAGTTTGGCTCTGCAAGGGAAACACAAGGATCAGTATATGAAAAATACTAAAATTGTGTTGTAAATACAAAAAAATAATATGGGCACACACAACAAAAAATGGTTATCATAAAAATTTGATCGCTCTGTAGGTATCGAACCCACGTTCTATTAATTCTTATGTTTACGCGACTGTTAGACATTAAAATTAAACTATTTTTCGGATTTTATCGCGGTTTTTTATATTTTAGTTTTCTCGCGACGTTTCGAAGACTTTGCAGCCTTCATGGTCACGGGGGGGACTATCTTCTCTATCTATCTATCTTCTGTTCCACAGCATGAAAAAGAGAGAGATATACATATACAGCCCTTAAATATCCGCCTTGGACTAGAACTTATTTTGTATTTATAATTTGTTTGACTTTCCTGACCATCTATCCATACTTTCACCTACTTCATGCTCATAATAGTCCAGTGTTACTCACTTCAGCTCCGCAATCTGTGCGAGCAGCGGCTCAATGGTCTTGTTCTTCTCCATCGCATCTCCGAGCCTCTGCTGCAAGCTGATGATCTTGTTCTCCAGACCCTTGTTCAGCGTCTTCACGTGGTCCAAACTCCTAGCCTCGATGCGTAAGCGCTTGTACTGGCGACGCGCTAGGAACCGTCGTATCTACCAGCAAAGAATATTTTAATAGGGTGTGTAATCCTTAAAAGTTTTATACTGTATATTTTTACGAACATAAACAATACAAAAATGGGTAATTTTACGCATTTCATTTACACGTATGTATCGATTTCGTTTAGACAATGTATCGATTTAAATATGTAATTATTGCGTCTGCAATGCGAGTAGATGAGCGTCTCTTTGATAGCTAAAGCAAAGTGAGTAATCGATATTAACGCATTTGTATCGATAAAAACATCGATTAATGCAAGGAAGATTTTTTAATACATACCGCTGACTGCGCCACGACAATGTGTCTCTTCATCTTCTTAACCCTCTGCCTTGCAAGGTAACCGCGCGCATATCGCTGGATGGTTATCACCTGAGAATACATACATATAGCTTAGCATATTTCTATTACAGCATAGGCCGGCAGACTGACATGTAATTCACTTAATTGAAGTGATATTTAATCCTCTAAATTTAACCCACGATTCCAAAAAAAGTCATTATAAACTTGATGAATAAGACTTGTGAGACGAATGTTTTTCCAACGATTATCGCCGCACTTACCGCCAACACCTTTCTCCTATCCTGGTACAGTTTCCTGGCGAGGTATCCTCGCGCATGCGCCTGCAGTCCGATGGCGAGCCTCCTGAGCCGCTGGTACTTGACGCGCGCCAGCCAGCCGCGCACGTTCCTTTGGATCTTGATGGCGGCGCGGTGACGACGGATCTCGTGCGCTTTGCTGTACAAAGATAATGTAATGTATATAAAAATCATAACAGTTATTCAACAGTATCTATAGGTTACATAAATATATAACAACATGCTCTTTTCCAGGCAGTGATAAGTTAGGTCCCAGTAATCGAGGCGAGCCTATTGCCATTTACAGGGTTCGTAACTCCATGGTGACACTAAGAAGAAAATTCAATTTATTTTATCCAAGGCAGGGATCGATCCAAAGACTACAAGTACAGCAGTAGTACAATGACGTCACTGAAACCATAGAGTACAGCGTAACGCCCCGCGTGCTCACCGTCGCGCGAGGTAGCCGCGCGCGCGCGCCTGCAGCGCCCGCAGCGCGGCGCACAGGCGCGTGTAGCGGCGCCGCGCCACGAAGCGCCGCACGCAGCTCTGCACGCGCACGCAGTACTCGCGCTGGATGTCGGCGCGGACCTTCTCCAGGTACGCCACCTACAACAACCGGTAATAATATTAGCGTGCATTATATACTGTCCCACTACTGGGCACGGACCTGGTCTACTACTGAGTGGGACTAGGCCTTATTCTACCAGGCTGGACTAATACGGATTAATAAACTTCATACACCCTCAAAGAATAGAGAATTTCCCTGGTATGTAAGCTTCCTCACGATGTTTCTCTTCACCGATAGCTGAACGCTTCATATCTAAGCTAATTATAACTATCCGCATCGTACAACTAGTCTCAGTACAAGGATTTAAATCGCCTTTAGATACCTTTAGGTACGTTCATCTACCGCCTGTATGTGTAACTGCCAATAATCCAAATAATAAGTACTGTTAATTTTTTTTTAAACAAATTTAGATACACTCAGACATAGATATTAAAAAAAAATTAAATTAAGATAAAAGGCACTTCAATTTATCTTTGAATAGTACACAATCTGACGTTCATTCCAAAAGCTCATTCACGCTGCATAAGCTGCAAGCATTGTGATAATACTAAATCAACTAATATTACAACCCACCTGTCCAGCTCTGAAGAATATTTTAGTGGCTCCGAACTGGTATTTATCCGGATCTTTAAGGTGTTTGACGAGAATGCGGCCGCATGTGGCCTTTATATTTGTACGGTCTATTTCCTTGTGAAGACAGAGGAGGCGGTATCTGGCAACAAAATACAATAGATATATTATTTTAAAAATTTACAATAAAAAAGGTAAATGTTGGCAATGAAAAATATTGCGTCTGTTTAATTTTTATTAGTTCATTATTTGGAAGCGCGGACAGATTCGGCCAAATTAATTTACACACAACACAACACACATAAATATATATATAGTATGTATTCGAATATAAAATCTTTTCGGTGGGGGTAAAAGAAACTGTCAAATATTATTAAAAAAGAAGAATGACATGATTATTGAAGAAAAACTACTATCGGAGTCGGCAAAGAGAATTATAATTTATAAATCGGAACAAAAGGGGCTCCCGGGAGCACATGCATTAAGAACAAGGAAATTGGGGTGAGTTTGTTTAGCTATATATTAGTATGTATGTATAAGACCACACAGGATCGAGAAGTCCGCACGTTGGCCGAAGAAAAATTTATGTATTACCATCTATTACATAACATTTGGTCCTAATCGAGCCGGATATACTGGTTTTTAGCGGCTTCCGCTGATGTGCGGGGTTCTCTTTCTGTACAAAGAAAACACTATCGGTTCCTTCTCGAAGTATTCTGGCGGTGTATGAATACTTTGATAAGGTAATATTTATTCGTGGTTGTGCGGATCATAAACACGAATAATATATATATTGCGGATTTTGCGGATAATATTGTTTAAAGTCATATTTTTGCAGTGATAGCTGCCATTTCTCTTTTCACACTTCACAGAGAAACTCATAATATTGCGGTAGGGCTACACATATATTTATTTCGTTTCCCTTATTATAATATGACATACATTACGTATAAAAAAGATACATTGCACACTCACAACGAAATTGATTTGGTCTAGTCTGTGTACGTTTCTTTGTGGAAGAATTAATATTTGTGTAAGTGGTCTAATATACATATATTTTGTGCGGTTATGCGGTTTTAGGGATTATATTAATATAAAACGCAAATAATAATTTATTTTTATGGTGACATTTTTATTTGCGTGTCTGACAATTGTATGTCAGAAAAGTATTTGAAAAGCGATTTTCTCTTGTCGCTTAGCGGTCTAGCGGTTGGTGCGGTATAATTTCATAGTGTGGTGTGATCGTGGACGCGGGTTCAAATCCACCTGAAGTATTTGTATTCCTTGCTTTTTGTATAACAATATAGATATTTTATTGCGGGCCTCAAATTGTCTGAGGGAGTATTCTATTATTTTAATATTTAATAATTTTAAATTTCCTTAAAATGCCTCCTAAAATTCAACTAAGACTTTTGAAAGTGAAGTATGATACAGCGTTATTAAATTTAAACAAGCTTCACGAGATTTCACAGTCAGGGCTAGGTTCGGAGGGGGGAAAGAAGTGAATTCAAAATAAGATATGCCGATTTGGAACACATTTACACGGAATTCACTTCTAGTCATATGGAGTACCTAGCTAACTTGGAGGATGAATTTGAAATAGAGGAGTTTACCCAAAAATACATGGTATATAACCAAAAATATTATGATGTGAAACGGCAGTTTTAGATTTATTTCCTGAGGGCAGCTGTCGGTCTTCTGAATATGGCATTGCTTCTTCCACAGATAGGAAAAGAACGAGCATGCCATTTTACCAAAGGTTCGGTTACAGACTTTTAACGGAAAATTAGAGGAATTTACATCTTTTATGGAATTATTTGAATCATTGGTTGGTAAAGATCCAAAATTGTCTGATACTGAGAAATTATATTACTTACTGGGGTCTCTTGATGACGAGCCAAAGAGTCTTACTAAGCATTTGTCCGTCACAGGTGACAATTATTCAATAGCTTTGGATTTGTTGAAAAGACAATATGGTAACAAACGAGCATTAGCCGATAAATTGTTACATAATTTGTGGGCAACGACTAGGGTTATCAATAATTATTCTTCTTTGAAACAATTTCTTAACACTTTGGTTGTGAATACAAAAGGGTTAGAAAAATGAATTCCCTGTATCGGAGTGGTCTTATCTTTTATTTTATATAAATTTTCAAAAACTTGACTCTAGTTTGAAAAAACGTTTTGAAGCTAGATTATCTAACAAGGAATTGCCTGATTTTTCTGATTTGATTCAGTTTTTGGAGAAGGAAGTTAGGATCTTAGAGTCTAGTGGCGATGGTCAAAGCGGTAAGAGTGGCTCTGTGAATTCTCGGACACACCATGCCACGTTTGTAAGTGAACCAATGATGGTTTGCAAGCTATGTAAGCGAGGAAGTCATCATTTATCAAAATGTGTGAAATTTTTAACATTGAATCCACACCAGCGGAAGGAGCGTGTAAAAGAATTTCGGCTTTGTTTTAGGTGTTTAGGGAAGCACAGTATTGATCAGTGCGTATCGAGTTGGTCATGTTACAAATGTAATTCTAATAAACACCACTACCTTATCCACTTTGATTTGCGGCCGGTGGTTACAGCAGGGGACGTGTCAGGGGTTCCACGATCGGGTGGTGGACCACGTTCACCAAGTGCTAATGAAAATCGGGTAGTTGCACACAAATTGGACACTAGTGGGGAAAAGGCTACTTGTACCACAGCTAGGGTAGGGGGACCTGTTAAGGATCATCATGGGGTAACTGCATCAGCAGTGGATGATGATATAGCTTTAACTGTCTCTAACATAAATAAAAACTATAGGCGGACAGTGCTACTAGCAACAGCTATAGTACGTGTCATGGACAGATATGGGGAGTATCATGAAGTTCGTGCGCTACTAGATGGGGGTAGTCAGACTACATTTATCGCCGATACCGTTGTTAAAAGGCTTGGATTAAAACGATTTAAGTCCAATTCTATTTCGGTAACGGGTTTAGGGGGAGGACTTGTGAGTGATTGTAGAGGAGGTGTGAATCTGGTTATGTGTTCTAAATATTCGGAACAGCCTAGATTGGTAACAACGGCAATAGTATTAGGCACTATCACTCATAACCTGCCGACTCAAACTCTGTCTCAAAATTTTGCGGAATGGTATAGAGGTATCTATTTAGCGGATGACCAATTCTTTGTTAGTCGACCGGTTGATATTTTAATAGGTGCCGATCTCATGGGTGAAATCATGATTGGTGATTGTGTGAAAGTTAATGATTATTTGCCACGCGCAATGAATACGGTGTTTGGTTACGTATTGATGGGTCCAGTAACCCATAAGATATCTCAATGTAATGAGCGGTCTCAAACATTTTTCGCGGCATATGTTACCACAAACCAGATTTTGGAAAAATTCTGGGAAGTGGAAGATATACCGGATTCGGTTTTAGTTAATCCTGAAGATACGGATTGCGAAAATAGGTTTTGTGAAACGCATCAACGGGATCAAACGGGGAGATATATAGTGCGGTTACCTTTTTTAGAAGATGAACCTGAATTGGGGATTCAATTTCGATAGCCAAGAAACGGTTCATGGCTATGGAAAGGCGGTTAATCTCGAATGAGGCATTGCGGGAAAAGTGTATTGCATTTATGCGAGATTATGAAAGATTAGGGCATATGTCTGTCTGTGATCGGCAACCAGAGGACTATGCAGAAGGTAAAGGGTACGTTATACCTTACCACGGTATTTTTATGACAAATTCGGATAAAATTCGTGTGGCTCGGAATGCCATTCGGAGTCGAATTTTTAAGCATATATCGCGTTTCAGGTATAAGGCTAGGCCGGATGAGCCAGTTATGTCTGCATTACCAAGTGACAGGGTAAACACAACTGGTATATTTCATACAGTGCAAACAGATTTTGCAGGACCTTTTTCAATTAGAGCCTCACGTCTTAGAAATGCAAAAATGTTGAAGGCATATTTGTGTGTTTTTGTCTGCTCTGCAACCAAAGCGGTGCATTTGGAGGTTGTTGGAGACTTGACAACAGAAGCGTTCGGAGCTGCGTTGACGCGTTTCACATCTCGGCGCGGACTCCCGAGTGTGATACGTTCTGATAATGGTACTAATTATGTAGGGACAAACAAACACCTCAACGAGGTTGACAAGTATCTTCGGAATAGGGAAGTTGAGAATAGCCTTAAGAATTTTGCAGCCAAGAGTAGTATTACTTGGTTATTCAATGTGCCTTCGGGACCTCACTTCGGGGGATTGTTTGACGCGGCTGTCAAATCTGCAAAAACCTTATTAAAGCGGATGATCGGGGAGCAGGTTTTGACTTATGAGGAATTGTCGACAGTGTTCACAAGAGTTGAAGCAGTACTCAACTCTCGCCCACTATGTCCTCTATCAAATGATCCTACGGATCTCGAAGTGTTGACCCCAGCACATTTCTTGGTCGGCAAGTCATTGCTTTCTGTGTCTGAGTATAATTTCGAACACGTAGTTAATACGCGGTTGGGACGTTTTAGATTAGTTCAGGCTATAGGTCAACGTTTCTGGAAACAATGGAGTGACCGTTACCTACACTGTCTCCAGAATAGTAACAAATGGACAACGCCGGTTGATCCACCTAAAGTAGGGGACCTCGTTTTAATAAAAGAGGAGAATGTCCTTAAATGGAAGAGAGGGAGAGTTTTAGAACTTTTACCTGGGATTGATGGGGTTATCCGAATTGTCAGGTTAAAGACTGCCTCAGGGAATTTATTGAGGCCTGTAGTAAAATTGCGAAGTTGACGCTGGATTAGATTCCAGTGATAAAGTTTGTTTTTTTTAATTACTTATTATATTTATATTGCGTGCTTATGTTTTAGAATGTTAGTATAACTTTCAATGAAAGGGGCTTGTTGTGTTATTTGATAAAGGCTTTTCACAGCCTTTCTCGGGCGGCGGGATGTTTAATTTTTATTAGTTCATTATTTGGAAGCGCGGACAGATTCGGCCAAATTAATTTACACACAACACAACACACATAAATATATATATATAGTATGTATTCGAATATAAAATCTTTTCGGTGGGGGTAAAAGAAACTGTCAAATATTATTAAAATAGAAGAATGACATGATTATTGAAGAAAAAACTACTATCGGAGTCGGCAAAGAGAATTATAATTTATAAATCGGAACAAAAGGGGCTCCCCGGGAGCACATGCATTAAGAACAAGGAAATTGGGGTGAGTTTGTTTAGCTATATATTAGTATGTATGTATAAGACCACACAGGATCGAGAAGTCCGCACGTTGGCCGAAGAAAAATTTATGTATTACCATCTATTACATAACAGCGTCCTTCGCGAGTAAGTTATTTCGAGTGACGTCATCAGTATTTCTGATGGACCATAGAGTATTGAAGGTACTTATAATCTCACCGATGGAAGAAGTCTTGATACAGCCACCTGGATGGGAAGCCCGCGGCTGATATTCTGATGGTCTCTAATACACCGCATGCTCTACAACAAATAGATTATAATGCATAAGATGATGATAAACTCAAATGGTAGCTCTCTACGACTTGGTGAACTTAACGCAGTACTGCTTGCTTTCTCTTAGCCCATGAAGTCAGCTACAAAAATAGCCAAACAAATCACCTACATGCTTTGCCATAGTAATTTCTTTTTCCTAACTGATTTAAATCAAGATGCGTAAAATTTCTAATATTTTACATAAAGATTTTTTAATATATCCGGGCATATACGTAGCTAAGTGCACAATCTTGGGTGATGATGCGCACGCGCATTTCAGTCCGGTGGAACATGTTCACGTACTATGATCATTCTTACTGTACACTGGTGCGCATTCACTTGCATTCTGGACAAGTGTCAATTAGTCTTGTATTTGTTTGGCGCGGGTGAGTTGTAACTTGTCAAAGATTAGTTTGTTGCTCCGCACCTGCACACGTATACAGATAGTATACCTGAGCTGGTTGACCGCCCGCGCCGGCTCGAAGAGGAACGGCGTCTTGGAGTCGTTGGGTTTGATGCAGCGCACGTAGTGCGGCGTGGTGGCGGACAGCGTGCCCATCAGCGCGGACAGCGACGCGCGGAACTGCGCGCCCACCGTCTGCTTCTGACCCGACGCGCGGCGCGGCGGTTGCTGCGGGAATCAACATCGGTTAGGCTAGATTAACTGCTGCCTTAACAACAGGGCTTTTTAGTGGAGGCATGCGGATGCACACAGTAAAGAAATTTAGAAAATATAAAAAAAAATACCATTTTAAAATTATGACCTAACACTTTCGAGAATTAGCGTGACCGCAAAAAAGAAATAACAATAAAAGGCCTGCTTAACTATATTTTAACCATATAATAACACATTATATAAATTGTCAAAAAGTTCGCATTTGAATATAAAACTCGCACTTGGTGTGCAGTCAAGCCGTAATGCACTCTTGCTTCTCATAACAGACGTACACATGTTGATTGACAGCTGTTGTCATTAATATGAATAAACCATGCGAATTGTACAGGATTATCTGCCCTCGGATCAGTAAGAGCCTTCATAGAGAAAATTACACCACCAGCACATACATTATGCAAAGACAACATCCCGAATACCGCCAAGATGACACCCTCGACTTGCACACTTCCTACAAGTTATTACCTCTGTTGGGACACACACACTTGCGCAGCTATGTAAGTGCACGTGCGTAGTTGTGCGAGAACGCTGTGTCACACCATACCTCCCATGTAAAAGCGACGTACGCCTTTGTTTAATTAGTACGTCTTACGATTTGTTACTATTACCATCTAAGTACGCCACTGTGTTTTAAACGTACTCTGGAGTTTTGAAATATACAATATATACAGTGCCATCTTTGGAGTTTCATTATAGCTAGAGTTGTGACTCCCATACATTACCATCAAAAACACAGTAAACTCTACAACCACGAATCTATAAAACACTTACAGTAAGACTAGAGACTGGCACAGATGGCGTGGTCCTCCGTCTAGACGGCGGTGGTAACGTCGCCGTCTGGTGCTGGTCCACCTTCTCGGCGAACATAGTGTGTATGAGACGGCAGCTGGTGGCCGACTTGACGCACTCCAGCTGCTCCTCGGAGACTGTGTCGCGGTTCTTCTCCAGGAAACCGCCCGCCTGGTACTCCACGTTGTCGGCGAAGTGCTTTATTATGAACGCTGTGGAGAGAAGTGTTATAAGTAGTAACAGTAGTTTTGTGACTTGAACTTCTTCGGAATAAGTAGAAATCGTCTATGTTCATAACAGGCACAAAAATAATTGTAATTGACTGATTTGAATACTTCGTCGTTTTTTATCTGTATGACAGTTTGTTTACCAGACTTCACTTTAAAGTGGCTAAACCAATATTGAAAATTTGTTTAGCTGGTAGCGTATCCAGAATTATCTACACTGCAAAATCCCACAGCCGAGACCATGAGTAATACCTAGTCATCAACTCAACTGACCTTGGTTCCCGAACCTCGGTTTCATAAAATGGGGGTACTTGGCGCAGTTGGTGTGCAGCTTGGCGACGAAGCCCATGTCGGACCCCTGTGGGACCCTGCACTCCTCGTCAAGCAACGCCAGAACCCCGAGCCGCTCCTCTATGAGGTCGATGCACGGCTGATTGTCGTAGAACTCTATCATCTCCCACGATATTTCTTCCTGGAATGAAAAATTCAGAATTAAAATCCAAAAACTAGTCATAGACCTAAATCGATCAGTTATTGGCAACAAAAAAATACTACAAACTTTTATTGGTTAAAATAGACAAATGAAGTCAATAAAAAATGCCTACTAACCTAAACCTGGGATTATTGATTATACATTTACTAAATAAAATATGAATACCAAATCTTGTTGGAAACAGAAGAAACGCTTGATCCTTACCAGAAATATGTTTCCAACTGCCAGATTATAATTCACGAGGGCAGTTAATGTCACTTCATGGACAACTCTTACCTTGATATACTCGTCTTGTTCCAATTTGAAGACGTGCGAGTTGAACTGCTGCTGAAGCTTCTCGTTGGCATAGTTGATGCAGAACTGTTCGAACGAGTTTATCTCGAAAGTTTCGAACCCGTAGATGTCCAGGACACCTGGAAGACGAACAAATGGTAAAATCGAAGTGGAAGTTGGAAATAATATTTTGGAGTTTTAAATAAACAATTATTATAATTATTATAAACATAATAAAATATGTCTATAGAAGGCTATCAGAATTCTAGAAACAACGATTCCATTTGTTGTAGTATTTGTAGTCTATAGACTACATTTACAGTCCGTAAATGTAGTCTATAGACTACAAACACTATTCGTATGTAGTTGGTAATACTAATTTTTATTTTATTGAACGACGAGAGGGACTTGCCGTTCGCCTGATGGTAAGCGATACGACCGCCCATAAACAGTAGAAACATCATCTAACATCTTGAATTACAAAGTATTGTTTAGTATTCCACTGCTCACGCCATCCTGAGACATGAGATGCTAAGTCTAACCATGTCCAGTAGTTACACTGGCTACAATGTGCTTCAAACCGGAACACAACAGTGGCTACACACTGCTGATTGCCGGCAGAAATAGATATTGCGGTGGTACCTACCCAGGCGGACTCACACATATGAGAGACCTACCACGAGTAAAATTTAGTTGAATCAGTTCGACACGACAAGTTCCTATCGATCCCTCGTCACCGCGGGATATGGACCCACCTATGAAATGTTTCTTAGCGTGTCCGGTGTCGAGCGCCCTGTTGACGGCGTGCACGAGCCAGCTGAACAGCTCCCCGTAGAGTCGCTTGGCGAGCGCGTCGCGCGCGGCGGCGGCGCGCGGCACGTCGAGCGCGACACAAGTTCCTATCGATCCCTCGTCACCGCGGGATATGGACCCACCTATGAAATGTTTCTTAGCGTGTCCGGTGTCGAGCGCCCTGTTGACGGCGTGCACGAGCCAGCTGAACAGCTCCCCGTAGAGTCGCTTGGCGAGCGCGTCGCGCGCGGCGGCGGCGCGCGGCACGTCGAGGCGCGACACAAGTTCCTATCGATCCCTCGTCACCGCGGGATATGGACCCACCTATGAAATGTTTCTTAGCGTGTCCGGTGTCGAGCGCCCTGTTGACGGCGTGCACGAGCCAGCTGAACAGCTCCCCGTAGAGTCGCTTGGCGAGCGCGTCGCGCGCGGCGGCGGCGCGCGGCACGTCGAGGCGCGACACGATGACCTCGTGCGCCGACAGCAGGCGCCGGTGCGTCAGCCAGCGCCGCAGCTCCGCCGCCGAGATGCCCAGCAGCGAGCAGAAACGACCCACGTGCTTGTCGCTCGACTGAACAAACATGTTATACAACATTCATATTTGTATACCATAAAGCCGAATAATAATAGTGAAAATACACGCGGAATTGATAGATACACCGCAATCAATCAAGTACACCGCCCGCGCCGCCGTGAGGAACGAGCGGGACGTGTGAGGCGCCGCGGTTTGGGGGGTGCATAGAGCGAGCGGGACGTGTGCGGGACGTGTGCGGGGCCGCGGGGCGGGGAAGGGAATGCTTGTAACGGTCGGCTGTAGTAGTCGGTATCAGTGAGCGGCTAACATGAGCCGCATAGAGCGAGCGGGACGTGTGCGGGGCCGCGGGGCGGGGAAGGGAGTGCTTGTAACGGTCGGCTGTAGTAGTCGGTATCAGTGAGCGGCTAACATGAGCATAATTAAACTAATAACTTGCAAAGACTACTGTCATCAATCCTATCAGCTTTATTACTAACATTTCACGGTACACCAACACTCTGTTACTGCGACACATCGTTTGAATACACCCTGTATACTCACATCGATATAGGCGCCGTCTTCATTATCAGCGGTGGGTCCTGCATCGGGGTCGTTGGTGAGGAACTCCACGTTCCCCAGGTGCAATATGGCCGCTAGTATCGTGAACATGTTTGCTTGCTCTGTCTCTGTCACACCTGTAAATAACATGAATTAATTAGAGTAGTATACAGTATTGATTCTTGATACCAATTACAGAAGTCTGTCGCTTATAATTGTCCAATAGCCTGTTACGAAAACCACAAAAGTTAAGTTGTATTGCTATCAGTCTGACGGTGGTCGAAAATTGCTCACTTAAGGCGATACCTCAAGGTCCATTTTCATACATTTTGTTTCACCTTTAATCTGGGTAACTAAACAGCATGGATATTTCGGCCTTTAAAATTTCGTCATATTAAATTTTAAAGGCCGAAATATCCATGATTATTAATTATTTTTACATTTTTCTTTCAACTGCGAGAACTAATCACTAACTAGACGTGAATTTAAATTCTTTACTTGCCAATACTTGTTTAGTTACCCAGATTAAAGGTGAAACAAAATGTATGAAAATGGACCTTGAGGTATCGCCTTAACGATTCAGAGAAAACTATAAGCCAATGTGTTCAATAGCGTGTTAAATAAACCACAATAGTTAAGTTGCAATGCTTCGGGTATATCAGTTGGACATCGGTCCAAAAGCGCTTACTTGATGATTCAGAGAAAGGTTTATAAATATTTTTACTGCGAAGTATGCTCAAGACCTAACAAAATGGAGGATTTCTTGATGACCTGCACACTTCAGCCTGGTTAACCAGAGATAAAAATACAGTGACTGAGTCTCCACTTACCTAAAGTAGAGAGCGCCGTCCTAGTCTCGTTGAACGTCTTCAAGTCATCGACTCCGTCTATGTACGGACTGCCGCCTTGATTCAGGTAGTGGAACGAGTCTTGATGATCTAAAACAAGATTTTGCGGGGTCCTTCATAATACGCTTTATAATCACGATGGCAATCTCTAGGTCAATCTCGAAAAATAGGCAATCAGAACGAGTAAGTCAGTTGTACGAGCTGAATTTGATCTGATTTATCCCATCGATCCAGTCATAACGATCAAGATTATTTATTTAAGCCATTAAGTTTCTATGAGTTGAGGAATACGAGGCTACAGCAATCGAAAGCTTCAATTGTCTTGCCGGTACCGATTGAGTGGTAACACCGCTCAGAGTGCATGCGCGTGCGCATCTTCGGA
Organism: Manduca sexta; assembly: GCF_014839805.1. Lineage (NCBI taxonomy): Eukaryota > Metazoa > Arthropoda > Insecta > Lepidoptera > Sphingidae > Manduca > Manduca sexta. Next base: position 14,252,670 of record NC_051132.1, read on the forward strand.
AGCCGAACGGCGCCCGGACGCAAACGTTCGCCCGCTCTCGGCTGCCGCTCAGCCGGTCGGGCAATACCTCACCCGCAAGCCGTCTAATATAAAAATTGCATTAACCCGACAGAGAGTTTGTTGACGCTAACTAATTTATATAAATTGTATAATGCAAAGTTACAGATAAGGTTATTATTTAAATTATTAATTTTTAAATGTTTGTACATATAAGTTCTAATAATGGATTTAAGTATAAGTCTATGCGTAAGTTTATTTATAAGTTTAGATATAAGTCTTGATATAGTTTTAGAGGCGTATCATAAAAATAGCTCAACTACAACTTAAATTAGAACCTCCTACTATTTCGTCCTAGACCCACTTACCTAAATATAATTCCGGCATGAAAGCACTCGCGGCAGCGGCACACAGCTGGTAGAATATGTGGTAGTTCCTCTCCCCACTACTCTGGTACACCACGCGCGACTTCTCCAGCAGGTAGGTGCGCATGCTGGCGCCGGATATCCGGTACTGGTTGTCGAAGTGGATCTCTATGAACTTGCCGAAACGCGACGAGTTGTCGTTGCGCGTTGTTTTCGCGTTGCCTATTGCCTGCGAATGGTAAAATTAAGACGTGTTTATTTGTAACTGACATCTTTAAAGTTAATGGGTGCGATTCTTGGTTAGGGCAATTGATTTATCAAAAAATCCAATGATGCAGTTTTACTTTTAACCAAAATCGAGTTCGACACTTCTTTGAATACTTTTCGCTTTATCTCAGTTTCAAATTTTGCTATCAACGCCCACTTTAAGAAACCAGTATCATATTATACAGTCATCTGCTTTCCTTGTCATTTTACCCTTTTGCTTAGCCTTGCGCAATTTACCTGAGCTAGAAACATCCAGGAGCTAAAGTGACGCAGACAGCCAATTTTAAAAATAAATCCAAATCGTTTCTTCAGTGCATTGCGTCGACCCCATTTTGAAGCGCCAGGAGGTCAAAAAGTTGATTAGCGTAGACCCTACGACACTTACCTCCATGATAGGGCTGGAAGCGAGGACCTTCCTTTCCACCTGCGTCTCGCTGGCATTTCCCCCCACTGCTGCGAAGTACCTCATCGCGTATTTAGCTGACACAGTCTTACCGGCGCCGGACTCTCCGCTCACTGTAGACCAAGGTATCCATTTGAAATAAAATTAATGTTAAATAACCTCATTAGTTCTTGGGGCTGTAAACATTGGATTCGGGGTTCGATTCCCAAATCGGGCACAGACAGTTTCTAATTTCTATGTGTATATAACTCAATGATAGAATTTTTGGCTACTTTTTATCCCGAACAAGTAAACATGTATTTTTATTCCGGGAAAAATCTTACTAGATTTACTATGTCTGGGTACTCCCAGACAGACCCGCAAGCAAAATCTGGTATTCCATAAGGCTTCATCGTCGTCAGATACATGAAATCCACAGCAGAAAATAGGTCTCAGTTAAAAATACCTACTCCATAATGCTTATAATAAGCAAATTTACATGTTTTCTAATCTATAAAAATCGATGTTGGTTCGTATTTTATGTCATACCATTCATCCAAATGAGATACTTATTTTTTTTGAACTTATAATATTGCGGGGAGGTGAGACAAAGCACTATTAACTTATAGTACATGGCGAGTGTGTTGTTCGCGCTAAGATCAATAACTAGCTAACCGATGTCAATGAAATTTTGCGAATGTTTTTAGTTGATTTCAAAAATATTTGACCCAACAGATGGCGCTATCTAATGCGGTCTACGTCGAAGACTGTGGCAGAACAATACTACGTGATTGAGACTTAACTCACCTATAATGCTCTGGTCCCGCCTCTCTCGCTCCAGTTTAGTGTAGGCCTCCTCGGAGACGGCGAATATGTGGGGGTCCAGGTCGCCCATCGACTGACCCCTGTACGCCATGATGGTCTCATCACCTGTAAGAAATCAATTTTCAAATATCACCAGGCAAGCGATAAGGTGCCGTTGAAGTATTACGTAACGCAATTTTTTCTTGTAAAACGTTACGATGCGTTACAGGGGCGGAAGGGAGGACTCCTACAAAGTATTAAGTAACATTGTTTTTTTTTATTTTAAAACAATAACAAAGGTATTTTAGCGACTTTCCGGTATTTTGCGAAAAATAATTGTGAATATTACAAAAAGAATGTCACTATACAGTTACATAACTTTTGAAGGGGGGGGGGGGCGTACAGGAAAACGTTACGGCGCGTTACATGGAGGGGTGCGGGGGTCGAAAATCTTCAAAAATTACGTTACGTAATACTTGAACGACCCCTAAGACCGCCCATAAACAGTATGTACACAGTTATATTATATAAAAGAAACAATCCTAGTTAAGTATGTATTGCATTTCATTTAATTATTATTTAGCTTACCGTATATAGGCAGATCATAGTAAGGATTTATTGCAACTAGTACAATCCCGCAGTACGTGTAGATGGCGTTCCGGTCGCAGAATCTGTAAAATTACATTCCAATAAAAAAATGTTAGTTAAATTTTGTATGGAAATAGATTGGAACCCTGGGAAGCACATAAGCTACTATTATATCCTGGGAAAATATATAAAGGTACTTTTGTCCTGGAAAAACTTTTTCCCGCAGGCGGAGCCGCGACCAAAAGCTAGTTGTAAAATATTTAATCATGATTTTAATGTTTTATGTAATGTTTGTTATTCCCCGGAATCGAATCCCTACTTCCGTCTTAACATTCCTACACACTACACCATACATTTTTAGGACAAGGCCATGTATTAAAAAACCCAACATACCTAAAACAGCGAGTTAATTATCATAAGTATAAGATTTGTAATGCGGTCGGGGCGGTTTTTCAATCGTTTGTAAGAAACCAAACAAGTTGGAGGTCACATACTCGTTATCATGCTTTGATACATAATTGCTGTTTATTTGAACAAGTGGTATCGAAGGAGACTTCGTACTTTTTCATAATATGGCGTAACAGGCGTTTATATCACGACTGGGTGGCAGGTGTCCGAATTTCATAGCTTCATAAACAGAAATGGTGGCCTGTTGGCGTAAGATCCCGAGCGGTAGTGAAAAAGTTCCCGATGTCAATAATTGCATGTGTATTGTTTGCAATGGTTAACAGCGTGGTGACTGTCGTCAGTCAGTTCCCCCAGAAGGTCACCACCAATAAACAGTAGAAACACTACCTGGTAGTGATAGGGTATATTTTATATCCGCCTGGATAGCGACCACCGTATGCAAGGTGTTAAAACCCGCTATAATGGCCCAGGTAAGTGTGTCGCGTTCCAAGATCAGCCTGTATATATCCGGTTCCAACAGGCCGGCATAATTGTGTCGACGGTCGAGGGGTAATCATCTCTCATCAGTCAACATTCTATTGGACCCCACTCCAGTTATCATCAGATGCAGTAGGGGGACTTAGCCGGGCACGTATCAAAGAAAAAGAAATGTAGAAACACTACCTGATACTTTCGAATTTGGGTTACGAAACTTTGCATGATATACCTATGGCGTTCGTCACCTCAAACATTTTTATTATAAGTATCTCAACTCAAAGCCCAATTACTACTTTGGCGACAATGTCCTTCAAACTTATAAATAAAAAATACCTTTACCTCGTTATGAGTTTTGACCAATTTAATCCACAAAATGTTTATTAATACAAATGTATTGCTGATAGGAAACGTAGCCAGGAAACGTAAGGGAAGTGTCGATTAAATTATCAGCTGAAGTATTTCATTAGCGCGATATTTTATAATTCAACGACCACCGGTTATTATAAGGTTATTTATAATAATAAAATAAAATATAATACTAAGTGTATTTTTTTACCCGACTACGTTTTTATACCTACTATGCACAGTACATCATGACGAAGGCTGAAATTTTTCAAAAGGAAACCCGACACATCTACTAATATGCATTATGCAACCGGCACCATTGGCGCAGTACAGTCCGGAATAAAGTGATCCGTGTAGGGAGTCACGACCCTCAGCATTGATGACATCGACGCAAGGAGGACGAATATACGTTAGATTTTACATAAATTAGGAAATGGATGCCGGCAGGAATCGGTTTATGTGGACCCTTCGCCACTGCAGTATATAGTACTTTTAAACGATTTTGAAAAGACCAACACTATTCTCTTGCTCGTTCTTCTCTGTTGAAAGGTACAACTGGTGGAGTTAATATGGACAAATTATAATTTTATTTTGATCAAAGTATTACTTTGTGAATTTATCGTTCGCTTTAATGTAAGCCATACACGCTACGGTCTACCGGAGAGGTCTTTTGTGCAGGTATGCCTGCGCAGGTATCAATTGAAAGAATTGATTTTCGATTCTGCACCGGTCGCCTGCACAGGCTCTAAAATCTGCACAGGTCTATTCCCACACACATTGCGGTCTATCGGCGCATGCATACCTGCACCGATGGACCGTAGCATGTATGGCAGCCATAACGGTGAAGGCAAACATCGTGAGGAAACCTGCACATCTGAGAAGTTCTCTATAGGAATTTCGAAGGTGTGTGTAGTCTACCAGTCCGCACTAGGCCAGCATGGTGGACTAAGGCCTAATCCCTCTCAGTAGTAGAGGAGGCCCGTGCTCAGCAGTGGGCAAGTATGTAATACAGGGCTGATATTATTATTATTTTTAAGGTAATTACTTAAGTATACCATTTAAGCTCGTTTTTTAGCTTCAAAAGTAAGGGGAGTATGTGGACATGCTCACGTTTTAGACATTCTTACCACTCCACTTACCATCCGGTGCAGTGAGGTCACTTTACCGAGCACTTAAAGCATCCGAATGTTTGCCGGCAAACATGACGCGTGTCACGTAAAAATAACCTTATTATGTAGTATATAAGGTTATATTCCCGTGACACACGTAAATGTCAATGTAGCTGTCATGTTTGCCGGCAAACATTCAGATGCTTCATGGGTTAATACCTAAGAACATCGTCGCGTTTACAATACTGTAGGTTCTGGCAGCCCGCCAACTAACACTGAAGTAGCAAATCGATTATAGTGATAATAATATCAGCCCTGTGTTATATACTATCCCTACTGGTCATGGAGCTCCTCTACTATTGAGAGGGATTAGGCCTTAGTCCACCACGCTGGCCTAGTGCGGAATGGAAGACTTCATCCACCCTCAAAATTCCTATCGTGCATAAATTCAAACAGCGAACTCATATAGATGAGAAAACCTATTTACAACTAGCTTCAGCGCGCGGGTCTGCCCACGTGAAAAAAAAATCCAGGTTAAATATTTTTTAGCCTATAGCGCTCAGGAGTATTATAGCTTCTTATTAGTGAAAGAATTTTTAGAAGAAATTAGTTCAGTAGTCTCAGAGATAAGACCCTACAAACCTACAAACTTTTCCTCTTTGTAATATTACCCCCTTATTCATAGAAGTTTTTTATGTAAAGATGGAGCATTGCTGTGATAACAAGTCTGTTTCTCAGTGCTGACGGCATGGCAGCCTTCGCAGTGCGAAGACATAGGGCCGTTGTGATTGGCTAAAATTGAGATACACCTTGAATCTAGTTGGCTGTCAGATAAACAAAGCTGAGAAACAGACTTGTTATCACAGCAATGCTCCGTCCTTAGATAAATAACGCCTATGAATAAGGGGGTTAGTATATAATTTTCTTTTAGCTTAATGATTTCTTATGTTTACGCGAATGTTAGACATTGAAATAAAACTAAAAACTATTTAACGGATTTTATCGCGGTTTTTTATATTATTATTTTCTCCCGACGTTTCGAAGACTTTGCAGCCTTCATGGTCACTGGGGGGACTCAGGTGTTGTTCATCCGTAAAGTCAAAGTTACAGTATCTACCTACATTTTTCAATTATACAACTTTTTTAAATTTAAACTGTTGACGGTCCGATCTACGCAGAATGAGCTCACAGTGTCTTGAAGTTTCTTTTAGCTTGACTCAAGATCGCGGACCGCTTCTAGTAAGTCGGTCCGAAAATTATTAAGAAAGGTTTATGCTCAATGAACCTCCTGTGGCTGATTGTGATGTAGGACTAGTGTAGTAAACCTTTCGACCGGTGCAAACTCCTATAACTGCGTCTACGCATGGCCCAAAACTTGTCTCTGGTCTACTTACCGTGGCACCTCTATGGCCTGCAGCCCTATCTGAGCATCGCTGACACCGCCCTAGTTACGGCACTATGACTTACCTGACTTTAAGATTGTGCAGCACCGCAGGCTCGTGGAGATACGAGAGGGAGGTGAGATCGTTCTGGCCAATCAGCAGGGACGGGTTGCGCAGCGGCGGCATGTGCTTCTCGTCTTTGATCTGACAATATAAGGGAAAAATGCCTTGTTATATTCTGCATACAACAGTCAAAGAGCATTGTATTACATACATTTTGCTGGTGGTAGTATTTTATATCCGCCCCGATAGCGGCCACCGTACACAATGTGTTTAAAACCTGCCATAGTGGCCCACGTATGTGTGTCGCGTTCCGGGATCAGCCTATGTATTAATTTCTGTTACAAATCCATCTAGCTGCCTTTCTATATTAATGTTAACACGTCTACAAATTTTCTGAGACTTTCTTCAAAAAGGTACGGCAGCGACCCAACTGCACTCGATGGTAATTGGATTGGGGTCTAGATAGAAGCGACGATCAGGAGAACGGCAAGCTCGTCTAGTGATTCCAGTAGCAACAAAAAAAAACTTTGTTTTCATTGGGTTACCTTGATCTGCCGTATCTCGCCGCTCTGGTCCAGCTGCACTATCAGAACCCCGGTGCGGTAGTCCGCGGTCACCTTGCCGCTCTCCCACACCTTCTCCGGGTGCTCCACCCATACCCGGGCACCCTGGAACAAGCATCACTTGAATATAAGGCGGTAGGTAAGATAGTGGGACTATGAAATGTTTCAAAAATTCTGGATATTTATAGAGTGTAGGCACAATGAACAAATTCAAAGTTTCAAATTACCTTAAAACTCTCGTGTCCGCATCAACAATCGTTTTGTAATCACTTAAATTAACATCAAAGGGTTTATCTTATTTTAATTTAAAAAAGAGAATACGTATGTACATTCAAGTTAATAATTATGTAAAAGCGTTTAAAGTTTTGAATTTGTTCAGCCATTTATGTTGCTGACTGTACAGATTACGTGTATTGTTTAAGAAAAGCACATAATAGTTGCAAATTTAGTGTCATAAATTATCGATAAAAAATTACAATTTCTAAATTCACCGCGTATTGCTTGATACTAGATACAAATTCCCATACAGCGATGTTCATCCCTTCGTAGATAAACGCAAAAGATTACGTCATCGTACGTAAAACTGGAAATCATTAAAATATAAACGCAAACCAACGAAAGAATTCATCGGATGTGCATTATGCAGTTGTAAGTTTACAAAAGTCTTAATATTAGGAAGTGGCTTGCGGAGGCTAAGCGTTGGAATGGGGTCACAAGGTCGAGTCGACGCGCAGAGGACGCGAGCAGTAACGTAATAAAATTCTAGTCGCCACACTACTCTCATAGGGTCTGTGTATACGTCTACAAGATGAAAATACGCTTCAAATGCAATTAAAATGCGATACAGTCGAGAACTGCGCACTTTTACCTACAAATGTGCGTAAAAATGCGCAGAAAGCGTATGAGATATTACGACGTATCTTCGGAGTATTTGTAAAAATAATTGCGTCTTTTGGGTGAGACAATTTCGACTCTGTGCTTTGTGTACAAAGTTGGTTTTAAATTGTCCAAATAACTCAAATATACGTCAAGTCTAGTCGTCATCTGCGTAGGCCGTAAAACACTCAATTTACATGTAGATTACGTTTTTTAAAATAATTTATTAAGGTAAAATATTAGCAAACTTAATGTGTTAAATTAAGTAAACATCATAAATATAATAAATCTTCAAATGTACCGTAAACTTAATGCCCAGAACGATAGAAAAAAAACTCTAAAGCACAGTTTTTTTGAGGGCGGAAATCTAGTCGAAATTATTTCTCGAAACGGAAGTCAGTCTATCGACCTAACAGGCTATCGACTATCGAGGATGCACTTCCGGCGTTTGACTAGGCGCCTCTAATTGGCTTTATACATCGGATTCGGATAGACAGCCATTTTTTTCGGCGACCGATTTTTCTCCGGACCGATTTCTCTAAAAAAGTACTTCGCTGACAAACTCACTATTTCAAGGTTTTATATTTTGATGAGCGAAATGAATTATATATCTATCTATCTAAACATATTATAAAACAAATTCCCCAAAAACTGTCTGTCTGTATGTGATCGATTTTCTCTAAAACTACTGAACGGAATTTTTTACAGTTTTTACTAAAAGATAGTGCAATTCTTGAGGTCGCGTGGGTGTAAAAATCTCGGGACTCGGAATTTACGCAGGAACAGTTTTGTTATGTACACTGATTCCCACGATGGAGAGGCCGCGGCCACAGTACCACATAAGTCTAAGTATTTTTCAGTGAAAATTTCCAATAATCGTGAAAGATAAATAAAGGAAGGTCCTAGATTAAAGTCTGTTAAGTTTTTTACCAACATGAACACTTAGTCTCAATTTTGCAACATAAAAATTAACATAGGACCTTGTAATAATGAGCGATTTGTCAAATACATTTACTTTCACATTGATATTTTTGTACTCCTATGTCTATATTTTTTAATTATATTTTGTAAGTAATGATCAAAATGTACATACTAATCTCATGGTTATGATAAGTCTTCTAAATTGACCTGTCATAATCGCTTTACACTTCTACGTGATTAATAAAGATTTTTAATTATTGTACTCGGAAAAGTACGTCAATGCATTGCGGCTCTGCTGTTGCTCGCCTGTTTTGCACGATCGTTTCATCATACAGTAATACATTTGCAATTGTTTTAATATTTTGTACGGCAAAGAGATCTCTCTTCAAATTCAAAGTGAAAATCATGACTGACATGACATCATGACCATCTGGTCATCCCTCGCCAGTCGACACAATTGAAAACATTTAATTTTTTCAAACTACTCAAAAGTATATATTTTATGAAACTAGATCTAAAATTATGAGACCCATATTTTCTTTTTTCAAAACTCAGACATTTTCATTCATGATTTTCACTTTGAATTTTGTTTTATTCTAAAACGTCGTAAGCACCAAATGACGTCATATATGTATACGGCTCAAAACGTAATGACTTGCTTTGCAGTAAAAAAAAACTGAAGTGACAGTTTTTTTGTATAGTAAGGTGGACGAAGGAACTACATTCAAATGTATGTATGACGTCATCAAGCATTTTTCGGTTTTTAATTTTTATTTGAAATTAAGTATTAAAAATACACAATCGAACTCAGAGTAGAAAAATTAAGAAACGCTGTTTTTGTTTTAGGCACGTTTACATTTTGAAATATTGTCAATTATGCCGGCATATTAAAATATAGATACACAGATCACAGAACGCGTCACTTCAGACGCAATAGTCTACAGGGTGATCATAAACAACTTTACTCGAGGGAAGTTAACGCAAACATTGCGTGCAGACAACTTTGCCATTATTATCGACTTTGAACACCTGACCTCCGTAGTTAGCTAACTTCATAACATCTACGCAAATATAAGGTGTTTTAAATAAATGAATAAATAAGTTCTCCTTTACGGCCGTTTCTGAGTTTATTTAAATATCACTATGTTTTTAAGGTAACTTGTTTTGACTTTAAAATTTGTTGAGATTATTTCCCAACGTGAAAAATAACATTGATTTTTGTCGCTAAAAACCAGTCAATCTCCTTAATTTATATCCCTACATGACACTTTTTTTCACGTGACATTGGAATAACTGCAGTAAAAACTGCCAAAAAAGAAAAATATTTGAATGAGTTCTTTGGATTACTTTCTAAATTTCTTTATAGATGATTATGCTTTTTCAGTTGCAGATGCAAACACCCTGAATAACTCGTTATGCAGAACAAAAAAAATATTATTGCGTAATCTCTACTGAGTAAAATTACCCATATATTTTTATTATATACTATCGCACTGCTAGGAACTGATCTTTTCAACTACTGAGATGGTGTACCCGTATATTACACTCATACAAAATAAAACAAAAGGAATGCTCCGAAAAATACAAAGACTCGAACCGTTCGTTAAAATTCAACATAAAACCAAGAATTATAAAGTATAATGATTTATTATGTTTACGCGGATGTTCCGTATTAAAATAAAACTATATCACGGATTTTATCACGGTTTTTTTATTATAATTTTCTCCCGATATTTTGAAAACTTTGCAGCCTTCGTGGTCCCGGAGCGGACTGCACGAAGAGTCCCGGAAATCCGCAAAGTATTTTCATTATAAAGTACTATTGTAAAACATATGCTACTTTCTATTGGCTATGTGAATGCGCTCTTATTAGATAAAATAAACATGAAAATATCACTTACGAATGTAATCTTTAATCGGATCTCTGCTTATCGTAATTTGTAATCACGGATATTTTTCGTAGGTCAAGTGTGTCTGATTATATTTTTTAAATAAATATTTTATACCTATATTTGTTTCTAGGCTAAAGCGTACCGGGCAACCGTCAGGGGCCTCGTGCTATACAAGGGCCCTTATGTTTAATGGAGGGGCTTCGTGCGGTGCCTTATCTGAGAGCTTTTTTTGCTTCCGTCCGTAGTCACGCCGCCAGTCCGCCTCTGATTTTAGCTTGGGTAATATTTGTATCCAATGTTTGGTCTAGAGCGAGAGGCTGTACAGGTTCCTATTCCAGCGAGATTATATATTTTTACTACTAATACTTTTAATTGATACAGAAACAGTCCTCGTAGGATTATCGTTATTTGAGCACCCCATACCACCCTAATCTTATTAGTAAGGGTGTTACAAATGTCACGGATTTGAAGCTTACGTCAATGCTCTTTAGAGAGATTACTGAGATATCCATTATTGCTGTTGGTACTCCAGCATTTTATTAAATAGTACAGTATGAAGCTAAAAGTCGGAACAATGGACCGCAGATTCCTATCTAAGCATATTTATACGCTATATTCATCAATGTATTACATAATAAATGATATTAACCCTCAGTTATATTTTACTCGAAAGTTCACTGTTTGCAGCGGGGTGAGGGATACTTCATTCAACCCAAACTCAATACAAATATTGACGCATCAAACACTTGTAGTATGGTAAGTACCCTTTCGATTACAACAGGTCTTAACTATTTATAATATATAATAATGCTCAAAAGTTTATTTTTAAAAAAAAATACAATTTGGACTCGTTAGTCTTGGAGCTATTACCTTGATTCTTAAATAACATTTATAGGAAGCTTAATAATATATTTCGATGCTATTTATATTAAAATATACATATTTCTACGTTATGTAAAAGGCAATGAACTCTCTAGCTTAGTGGAATGCTCATATCATCGACGAATCTGGCTCAAATCCTTCAATTGGAGTACCGCCAAACGTCGATATAATGTAATACCAAGCGTAAAAGCCAGTTAAATAAATAGTGAAGCACTTGCAATGCAAACATAACAATAGACAATCGACTTTTTGTCGAATGATAGTCGTGTTGACTGTTCATTCAAGAGTTATTTGACTGTTTCTTTAGATAATAGCTCATAGTTAAGTAAAAACCAAAGACAAGACCGAAATAGAGTAAACTTCATAGTACAGTGTATTGAACCAAAACGTATCTATAATCGTATGTACCAATAACAAAGGCATTTGGTTATTTCTTGTTTTGTGGACATTGTTTTTTTTGCTCTCGCTTTGTAACGACAAATTTTGGGTCCTTTGGCGGCAAAAACACACGCAACGCCACTGATGACAATTTAATTAATTTTAGTTACAATTTTATGCTCTACTGTCCTAAAATAGACTTAATTTTCGCTCCCGAATGTAGATATTGAAATTCAAAATATTCTTCCATACATTAGAGTAACAAATTACCAATAATTATCAATGTACGACGGGACAAAACTCTCGAACGTCTTGGCGCACGTATGCGTATGCGCTTTGTGGACGTGATTTGATCTTTACAATGCAAACTCAATTATAGCATATGTTTCGCTATCAACAAGCATTTATTGATTATCATTTCATTTCGATTAGGCAGTAGTTGGCGACCGGTGATGTCATACGGCTGGTCGACCTGTTTCATGTATGTGTTTGCACGGAAATCTTTTTCACGTCATATTATAAATAGCGTCAACTTGTCGAATTCCTCAGCATAATTATTTTATATTACAAACTTATGTTACGCGCCGCTATCCTAGCCGATGACGTCGGGCGTTTCCGGAAGTATTCGGCTGCGCGGGCAGGCTGGCAGAAGAGAAGACATGTCACGCGGCGACTATTCTATTATTCTCTCTGGATGCATGTAGTCAAAAAATGTCTAATATTGTATTCTGTAATTATTTTTCCCAATATAATGTTTAATACTGTAAAGGGTGTTTAACACTTATTTGCGGTTGGTGCATAACCGTGTGTAGGGATTGGCGAATTTAAATTTGGCGTTTAACATGATCTTTTAAAGCAATAAGTCTATGAAATTTGTACAGAACCCTGGGGCGCGAGTCCAACTCGCTCTAGTCCGTTTTCTAATATTAAAGTCAAGGAAGGTGAGATATAATATTCTAAACAAATAAATAAAAAAGTGATTCACAATGCATAAGAAATAGTTTTTTTCGGACCCATAGTCGAAGAGATTTATAAAATTATAGTTTAAGTATGTAGAAATATTGTTGCTAAGATGGAGAATTGGTTAAATAACCACTTAGAGTTACATCCCCACTAACCATTTGAATGAATAAAAGGTCGATTTTTTACATCCCCTCCACACATCTCAGAATCAGAGACAAAGCTTATAAAACCAAATTTTAAAAAATCTGTGTTACATAATGGCTATATAAAGGGAAATCATTCAAGTGTAAATAACTATAACAATTTCATTTATTCTTATATTTTCTGCAATTTCACCTTTCCATCATCTTTAACATGATCCCAATGAAAAAAAAACAACCATAATCCCAATAAGAATAATATTAGAATATAATAAAAAATACAACAAACAAAAAACTCTTAACCTCATTCATAATTCTAAGAATCATAACAAAACTGTTGATGTTCATTATTTTGTAATCTGTATAATCATATTTTAATGAAGTCAGCCGCGCATGAAATGGAATCAATTACTAGTCATTAATGCACACATGTCTGTCTCGCATTGTAGTTTTGATTATAAAAGTGAATCATTATGGATTGTTGCTTCTGTGTGAGATGGCTTGTGCTTATAATAATTAATAATACCAGCCCTGTATCCCTGTCACACTGGTCGCTGGCCTCCTCTACTACAGAGCCCTAATGATAACCATCAGATGAATGACTAGTTTTGTTTTATAGTTCCAGTTTATAAACCAATACATTTATTATATACTGCTTTTATTACTTAAAATTATCAGTTGTTGAATTTTATGTTAATTTTAATAATCATTTTTGAATTCAAATTAAAATAGTAAACCATTAAAGCTAACAAATATACCCTTCTGATAATATCACAATGCAATACATTTCAACTTGAATATTATTTGTAAATGCTGACTCATATTGGGTAATAATATATGAATAAAATAATAACAAAGTCCTTTATTTTCATAACAACAAAATTTGATTTCAAAACAAAATCAAAATGGTTGAATAAAAATCAAATAGAAATATGTCTTTATTCCATCACTTCTTTTATAGGAAATAAAAAAAGGCTTCAACATGTTAACTGTTTTAAATACTTACTTAAAGATGGACATTCCAAAAAGATTACATCATCTTACTATATTATCTGTTTACTGTTAAATTATTTGTGAACTTATTTTATACCAAGTAGATTTATTACACCTTTATAAGGCCAATTAAACTTCTAGGAAGAGGATGATACTTCATATATAAAAGTAGTAGAAGTGGCATTATAACTTTATGACCAATGCATTAAGAAATAGTGTAAAAATTTAATTGAATTGCTGATATCTGCATTTTTTATAGAAAATGTGTTGAATGCATAAAAACATTGTTTCCATGAAAACAAATGATCAAAAATGTATGTAACATGGTATATTCGCGCCAAATTTGCTAAATAGAAGGTTACTTTAATCGTGAATTCCAAATTCAATAGTGAATTTTTAAAAACATGCCAAAAACACTGCAATTACCTTAGTGTAAAGCTCCTTCGTTGTCATTTTTGTATTTTAACGGAAACAAGTAACTAAAAATCACTTAATTAATTCATTTCACCACGAGTTCGTAACTTTTATAATCCATTTTATGAATAAAATAAGGTAGATTGGAAATTGCAAATTTTCGGAAAAATGCGTAACGTCACTGCATTGTTATTGACGTTTATGTCCGGTGTTATCACTTTCTTTCTATCACAAATATTTACCACAAACTGTGCATTTCACCTTTATATGAAGTCTGCAACCAATAAGGAAATTTAAATTCTTATTAGAAACTTATAAGATCACAAAAACATTACAATACAAATCGAAAGTTCGCTTATCTCTAATGTTCCCACGGTGCTGCCATGATAAAATATTCCAATGTAGGTTACGTATACGTTTCGTTTCTCGCATTGTTTGTGGTGACCTCATTAAAATTAGTCATTTTAAAAATACATTGAATAAGATAAGTGATATTTTATATCCAGGCAATATCTGTAAATTATTTTCCCCGTTTCTATGACATAAAAAATATAATGGAATGGATGTGGACAGCTCGCTATACACATTTCAAAATGGCCTTACGCCAACATATCTAAATACATTAGTTTTATAAAGGATGCGGCCTGTATGATCTTTCGTTTCTGCCAAAATATAAGAGCAAAATATACTCATGCTTGCATTTGTAATAACTTTTGTAGTGTCTCTAGAACACGTAAGTGTAAGATTTATTGTACTTGTGGAAAATTATTGGAATTACCTACGAGAATAATTATATTTACTCTGCTCCTCTCCAAAACTTGGAACATAATTTTAGCCCACCCCCAATACTGCAGGCCTACGCATCAAGACTTTAATTACAGGATGTTTTCGAAGGATTTAAAGACAATGTTAATCTGAAGCATTTTATTGCAGTTAAATATAATATAATCCAGCCTTTAAATATTCCAATATAAATCACTAAGACGAAAGCAATTTATTTTCAAGCATATAACAAATAAATCCGAGTTCCATTATGGGTTGCCGTATAGTCAATAATCATCTTGGGTGATTTCGTAAGTTTCTTCACTTGTTTTCTTGAGAAGGGAACCACGCCTGGCAGGCCTCGGTAGCAATCTCGCAGAGAGCCGTGAATGTCTTGCCACGAGGGTCATAATCTGTTAACACCAAATTAGAAACTTTATAAATCTTAAAGCTTCGGTGAGTGATGATATTTAGAACCTGAGAATGTGAAGGTAATCTATAAGTTGGTATAGATAATATTTGGACTAAAAAATGTTTAAAACAGTTATTATATCCGTTAATAATACACACTAACCAGATGGCCCCCTCTTTCCGAACATGATACCGTTCATGGGAGCGTTCTTGTAGTTGGCCTCGCTGATCACAGCAAGGGAGAGGAGCACTGCCATAACGAAGAGCATGGTGGCGGTGAACCTCATCATGTTTCCGGCCATCTGAAAACAATATAATACGAACATCATGTAATATTTAATTGTCACTGAACTAACCTTTTTTCACACTAAACTTCACTTTTTCTTAACGATAGGGCTTATTTTTATTCTAGGGAATGTAGTTACACATGTCCGGAGTTACGGACAAAACCTAGTTCACTATAAATTCATAAGGCTTTAGTTTACGAAATGACACCCAGAAATACTATCGTCAAATAAAATATTTGTGTAAAATTCATGGCGTAGAGGATTAATATATAAAAAAGTAGATGAGAACCAGTTTGTGTAAAATACCTTAAATATCTTTATTATTTCTGAGCTGGTAACTCAACCGTTGGCAGATGTCAACTGATGCTTTGAGACGATTTTCCCGCCAATTTATACTGCCAAACGGGGACGTGGCGGTAACGTCCACACTCCACACTCAATTATTGGATTAGTGTATATTGACCGCATATTGACAGAGTTTGGAGCGGACCTCTAGGGATTATAACTTGGTTAGTGCATAAGATTATGCTCACAAAGAGCTCTATGTTTATCTTCTGATTGGAAAATAGTTTAGGTAAATTGAGATATAGTTACACAACTGTTTTAATTTGAAGAACATTTTTAATAATTAGACTCTCTTGCCAATTTGTTTCACGCTATAAAGTTTTCAGCTAACACTTATAGAACGAATACCTATTCATATACCGCTCGAAGGTAAGACCTAAGCCTTTAAATCTAGTGAAATTAGTAATTAGGTTTCTATCGAAAGTAGTGACAGCCAAGGGATGCAATTATTAACACTGACGTTATCTCCTTTACTATGAAGAGTGTGAGGGAGATAACAGGATTTGCCGACTACGCAGATACGGGTCTGCGCTGCGCGCAGCGCATATGCGCTCTTATAATAAGTTAGTGGAAATATTTTTAAGATACTTATTACTGCCTTATAATTTAACTACATGCCTTAGATGCAATTTTTATATTTAGCTTATAATCGAAATTGGTTTTATCTCAGCAAGAGTAAAATCGATGCATTTCCTGTTTAATTCGCTTGCTAATAGCTATAGGTAATTAATAGTTTTACCTCTCCCGAGAATATATCTTATCAAACATACTCCGGTTCTTTATAGTAATATAACGACTTCTTAAATTATCGGGATAAACGCTAACCTATGTGTTTATCCAGGACATGCCTATCCTTGTGTCAAATCTTATCCAAATCTTGTTTCAGTGTGAACCTATAACAAACATCCACATATTTTCGCATTTGAATGGGAACTAGGGGGGCCCAATAGAATTTCGGCCACGGCGGCCAATCTCAGTGGAGATGAGCAAGCAGGAGATATTATAGTGCAAAAATGTGTGCGCAATATTATGCAGGTGCACTTTCTGTTCCTTCACTCTCATAGCCTGCTAAGACGTCAATCCGACATGACAGGAGAGGGATCAGGCGCATGACCAACAGCTTTACCTGCTTTCCGAGGCAGGGGGTATCACACAGCCTACTTCCTAACTCCGAGATGTGACTGAATAATTTTTAAGCATACGCATTACAACTACGCAACTGAGATAATTAAATTTGCTTTTATACTATTAGTAAGATATGATAAGAAGTAAGATACTTGGCAATAACACCAGAAGCATAACTTCATACAGCGGTTTTCAATGTGTTCCATGCAACTCAAGACTTATAATGAGATCTATGAATTTCTATAGCAAAAGCTATTACTTTCTAGAAATTTTCCATTAACTCACAAATTACTCGTATCTCTAAGGGATTAAAACCTATTCTATATCAGAGCAAATCCTTATGAACTTTATTAAGATAGAAAATGAAACTGTAATTCAATAATGGATTACTCACCTACATCGGGAAATGTGGAGTATATAAGGCGAAGGGATCTTTTAATGGGTATCAGTTCACGTTGTCCTTCGGATAGTACAGCAGTGATTTCCTATAAACTATACGTTAAAAGTAAGATATTTATTTAATAATTTGTAATTGGCAAGTTTAGGTATTCTTTGATATTTAGCAATTAAATCCAAAAAGAAAACCGTTAAGTAACTTCTACATTCTTCTTAAGAATGGGAAAATACATCAGGCATTAAAAGTGGTAGATTCATGCCGCAGTGAGTAGATATAAAAGACAGGGGGGAAAGGGGCGAAGAACGTGGGTGTAGGTATTTATAATTTGTTGTTGAGTTTCCAATGGATTGCGAGGTTTTTTTAGAATAAGATTGTAAATAGCCCGCTTTTCTTCTCAATCCATATACCTTCCTTAGAGCAGAAAGCACAGCAACTTTTGACAGGTTGGTCAGGAAATCTTTAGGAAAGGTCGAAGTTCTGCAACGGATTTTCAAAGCCTAAAGAACCACATCCTTGATTCTCATTGGGTGGTTATTGATATGCAGTAGAAATCACTTATAATCAACTTACCCACTCACTTTATCGGTCTGTGATTAAAAGAAATCTTTTTGTCTTTAGTTTTATTCGGAAGTTTTTGAAACTATTTTTTATTTCATATACTTATTCAGAGCAGCAATGCGTGTGATCATCGCAGTTTTAATGTTCGCCGTGGCTCTGTGCATCCTGGAGACCGCCGAAGCGAACTACAGGAAGCCGCCATTCAATGGATCCATATTTGGAAAGAGAGGCAATGTCGGTAAGTAAATTATTAACGGTCGTCAGCTCTAGAACTAAAGAAAGATATATTTCATATTTTATAAACGATTTAGCAAAATCATTGGCAGCTATACGGTGATAAATATTATTTGACAGTCTGACTTAGAAATTAAAGGTTGTGGATACGATTCTCGCAATATTAGGTTTATTTGTTGAAATCAATTACTATCCAAATGCTCCTCTCTCTCTCTTTATAGTCGGTCCTTCATGACTGAGGATTGTGGTCATCATTGAATGTACCGCATTTAGAGTGGATTATTTGTCTCCACTGGTTTCTATTCATCGCATCTTCAGCTAATTTGTGAAACTTAGTAACAGACGAGTATTTAATCTTTTTTTTTTTTTTTTTTTTTTTGGTTTCGCGGAGAAAGTCCCTTATTACTACCGCTCAGCCTTCGTGGGGGGCGACTGAGCGGTTATGCTGGGGTAACCGTGCCTTACGGCCCGGCGTTGAGCCGCCCGGATTTGATGGTGACCTTCGGGCGACCGCCGGGCCGAGTCCCTAACCCTATATACAACTTAACCTATGCACGGCCTACCAGCTAAAACTCCGCGGTGGCCCTCTTCGGCGCATTAGGGACGGCTGCGGGCTTCCTCTGACGTTGAAGTGTCTAGTCTGCGACCGCAGCCGCCCCTGCGCGGTGCCGCCTTGCGGCCCGTCTCCTATGGGGGGGGGGGGGCTCAGAAGCCCCCGCGCACCGAAGGACGCCCTCGGCGTCTACGGCAATGTAAGGCCAACAGCACACTGCCGTCCATCCCGGGGTCAACCGAAAGATGTGCAAAAATGCACAAACATGCACTAGGGCGGACAGCCCCTGCTGCCCGCCGGCGACCCCCTGATGGCCCCTATTAGTCGCCTCTTACGACAGGCAGGGGATACCGTGGTGGAATTCTCCAAACGCCCCCATTCCACAGGGCGGGAGACGCCGGTCAGTCGTCCACCCGGCGCCTCCTACGTCTCCTCTGACGGCGGGAGGGATCCTCCCTCTCTCGATCCCTCTCAGCACTCTCCTTCTGCGAGAGGACCACCTCGCAGAAGTGGGCCATCGCACGCCAGGCTTCCGGGCTGCCGACCATGGAAGCGACCACGGCCGGCAGCGAGAGGTCTCCTCCGACGACTGAAACGAGAGCGCTGCGCTCACCGTCCCAGGCTGGGCAGGACTCCAACGTATGTTGGGCCGTATCCCGCGGGCAGTTGTCACAATGGTGACACACGGCGCTTTCCTCCGTTCCTACTATCTGACACAGGTACTCCCCGAAGCACCCATGCCCGGTGAGCACCTGCGTCAGGCGAAATGTCGCCGCGCCGTGGCGCCTGTCCAGCCACTGTGCAGACGAGTATTTAATCTGCCCTGTCCATCGGGTTGGTACTTGGCCTCGAGTTTGCCTTCGGTATTGCTAACGATGACAAGTCTCTCCAGATTTTCGTCATCTTTCCGTATAACATGTCCGAAGTATGCACGTTGGCGTTGGCGACGTATCTTCACTTTCAGCTGTGAAAGGATTGATTCATTTGTGCGTTTGGCGTTCTAAACGTGTCTTCACTCTCAGCTTTAAAAGGATCGACACGTCTGTGCGTTTGGCGGTCCACGGTATTCTTAGCATTCGCCTCCAGTACCACATTTCAAAAGCATCAATCCTCCCTCTTTATCCAGTGAGAATTGTCCACGTTTCGACTCCGTTAAGGAAGATTAGGAATATGAATGCTCTAATCAGGCCCATTTGGTATTGGTAGTAATTCCCCTCTTCGCCCATGTGCTTTTAAGTCCAGCCAGCGTCTTTGACCATGTCGATTCTTCTTTTTATTTCGAATATCCAATTGCATTCGATGTGAAATAGCCCACATGTTGAATGTTAAAAGTTTAGGAAGTATAATTAATACATAGTTAGTGGACATTCACCTCGCAGACAACACTCCACTAAGGTCTAATTTAGAAAATGTGAAAAATAAAGCTGGACTATGGATGCGACTGCTGGGTGTATTCATTTAATGTTTTTATTTTTCAGAATACGACTCTGCAGGCAGAGCTCTATCAGCTCTGTGTGAAATTGCCGCAGAAACTTGCCAAGCCTGGTACCAGGCCTTGGAAAATAAGTGAATTGTATTTATTTCAAATGCAAGTAAAATGTATCTTAACAATATCTTATATCAGAAATCAGAATGTATAACGGAATGTATGTCGAAATGTATACAGAAAAATTTATGAAATAAAATTAATTAATGGAATAAATATCATGTCTATGATGTTTCGTTGTCATTGATCTTCTGTACCCTTAAAACCGTGTGAAATTTCTTTTATAATACAACAATATGTAACAATAGAAAATTGAGTATTATGAACTCTGCTACAAGCAAGGCTGTGTCTATCTAAGTTTGGAAAAATATGTTCAATATATTTTTTTTCGAAACCTTGTCTCTTAGTTTTCATTCTTAGCTACATATACGATTATTAACATATTACATATTTAATATACAATGATCCTCAGACAATGATCTAAATATCATCTATCAACATAGATTTTATATTATGCATTATCAAACAAAAAACTAGGGTAAATTAGAAATGGGAATACTATGGCGAGCCACACAGCAAAGTACGTAATTGCTTCAGGGAGCGGGAGTGTCCAGTGTTTGCACAGATTACTCTTAATGGAGTCCAATAACTTAACTAATATCGTGTGGTTATTGGACTACGAAATGCATTTAGAGCGTCACAAACTTCACATTTCATCTATAGATGTTGATATAGATATACACATTTTTCTGTATGTAGAAAGCAAAATAATTATTCGCCTATTCAAAGTAGCGTAGCTACATAACTAAGAGATGAAGTGAAATAAAAATAGGCCATGTGTGTATTGTATAATTTGACCAGTGAAGGCCATAAACGATGCGAGAGTCCGGTCAAGAGCAGAAAAAGGGTACTCGATTTACTTTCTATAAGTAAGAAAGTGTGTTAGTTTTCACCGAGTAAGGTTGTCTAAAAAAACGACAAAATATAAGAATAAAGTTGCTGCATGTTTGAAGTATAGATGCACTGCGCCACCAAGCCCTATGATATCTACGTCCCTACCTACTCTGTAAATAAACTAATATTACAGTCAAGTATGTTTTTGTTACGTTCCGTCCCTAATGTTGTATTCGCTTGTATTTTTTTTTAAGCTACTTATGTTATAAATACGCACCCAGGTACTTACCTAAGTACTCATTATATAGGTATCTATTTTAAGCAAAATGAGAAAGTTTTGATAAATTTTATCTTCATTCTTATAAACAAAATGCGTAAAATGAAACTGTGAATATTTCGTTCTCTATTACGCACAAAATAGATATAAAAAATATATTGTCTGTGAGTCTTTTCTGTAAGACGTCATTATTTCCTTGTCTTAGATTGGCTAGTGTAGGTTGTAGTATAAAATTCTACTAATAACAATGAAGAAGTTATCGAAATATGATTTTTCTAAATGAGAACAATACATTTAATGACCAATCTGGCATGGCTGCTGGAATTTTACAATTTACTTGTGTGGCACACTAATTTTGATGTGTTTTTACCGCAAAGCATAATAAAAAATCTATATATTACAAGTATATACACGGAAACTTTGCATTTTATGTGAAAATACACCACACCTGCGTTGGAACTTAGCGGATATCGTCAATCACGTTCGAGGTAAAATCTATATTAATTTTCTCAATTTTAACGCTTAGGTTGTATATGAAACCGATTGGATATGCAAATTTACATTCTTCATGTCATTTGAATTTATTTGCGACGTTAATTTATATGCTGCACGAACTTACACATATAATACAGATTCGTTTACGCCGTATCAGTGGACTCGCATATATGGTGTTATTATCAGTACAGTGGCAAAACACGTCGATTCGTAGACGTTTTGCGTGGTTAATTACACTAAATAGTTATTCTTGTCGTACTAACGCGTGGTATGTGACGGAAACTGCTTTTATAAGGTTTTGTTTGGAAAAAATGGCCTTGGTGTATGATATTTGCAGTCATTACAAGAGTTGAGATAATTGAACGTACTGATGTTTGGACTGTCAAAATTGCCGCAAATGAACTCCGAATGTTTACAGAAGGTGATGGTATGGTTTTGTGTATTTTTATTGGGTGTATCAAAGTATGGGGACATTGCTTATCAATTGGATAAAATAATTGAGCTCAGTTTAAGTAAACTTACATAATATTTACACAATGACGAACAACACATGTGTTTTATAGATCACTAGTGTACAATGATAATTTACATAAAATGGTTAGGAAAAATCTACCCACTTTTGAATTCCTAACCATCTTTTAAAAAAAATTATGGTGTCAATAAATAATACTGTTCAATTGATGTACTATGAAAGCTTACGAAGAACCAACTAAAATTACTTGCTGTCCTGCGAGGCCTGAATTTTTTTTCTGAGCATGCCTAATCCCACTCAAATGGTTTTCTGCCTTTTATGCATGTTTGAAAATGTTTTTAGGCTTTATTAATTTGGCCAAACCCACCTGTACCTGGGAATCTAATCTCGGACAAATTATTTTAGGACAATTTCTATATGAATCTAATAAGAATATTTATATAAAAAATCACTGGTAATGTTAAAAGTAATTAAGTCATATTGTAATTTGTTTTTCCTGTTTCTTGATAAAAAAAAAAACAAAATATTACAGCTATTTTTTACAATATGATTATAAAGTATCAGTAGATATTGTATAGACAATAATATGTTCAAGCGAAAAAACAGATTTTATTGTTATCACAACATAATAGATCTACAAAAAATACAAATAGTTAAATAAAACAATAAAATTATAATTTATTTAAATTGAGTACCATATTATATTATGGTTTAACTAAAACAAAACTAAACTCATGTTTGGCTTGAAGATCAGGTTATCTTAGTGAATAACCTACAAAAAGCTTATTTTTGCGAGTGATACAGTGTGTGTAATGAAATAGTGGTGTTGTTTGTTTATTTTCAGCAAGACAGTGAAGCTTTGTCCAGTCACCATGTCAGAGGCCACAGAACCACCAGGGAAGAAAGCCAAAATGGCTGATACCATCATAGACAATGTCATAGCAAACATAATGCACTCAAAGAAAAACCTCACAGCAGTTCTGGATGATGACTTTTACAAGGAAATACCATTGATAAAAGTTTATATTGGTCATGCTAAGGACCCTAAGGAGATATCAAGAATGTTTCAGGTCCTAAATGAGAAGGTACCTTTGAAAGAATTTCACCATTTGAAAAGAGCGAGGAAGAGAGAAATATTATTATGTCCAACTGTTTTTCTGGATACTGTCATGCCTCAATCTATTCAAGAGTTTCTAGAACAGAATGTGGATGAGTTGAAAGATTGTTTTGAATATTTTAAAGAAATTGAGGTCCCTCACAAACCTCCATTAGTACGTAAACAATATTTAGAATGTAGCAAGCACTGGTCAATAAATTTCCATCCAAATAAATATTTAGAGAAATTAATCAGTGACGACTTCTTCAAAAATGAAGATTTAATTGACCATAGACTGTTCATGGGCATGGCGTTTGAAGTTGCCAAGTGGTATCATAATGATAAAAAATTTACTCTAGAAGACATTGTTAAAGGTAACATTAATGCAGCTGTTGTCGTTGATCCAAAAAATAGATCTGTTGTTGCTGTAGTATGTGACAACAAGTATGAACATCCCATTCAACATGCTGCCATGTTGGCGATAGACAATGTAGCGAAAACACAGAAAGGTGGTGCTTGGTCTACTGTTGTGGACTCTGGAACAGGAACTCTAGCTGGCTTTGACAAAGGTATGTTGATGCATTTGAAAAACAAGTTTCGTGAAGTGAATTATGGTGCAAAAATGTTTGTTAGCAAAAGAGATGATGCAATACAGAGTGAGGACAGTCCATACTTATGTACTGGATATTACATTTATTTATTAAGGGAGCCGTGTGTTATGTGCGCGATGGGGTTAGTGCATGCCAGGACGAAGAGAGTGTTTTTCTGTTATGACAACCAATACAATGGTGCTTTGAAATCTAAAACAAAGTTACAGTGTGTAGAGGCGTTAAATCATCACTTTGAAGTGTTTACTGGATTTTTATAGAACATTTTGCTATACTATGCTGACATTTTATGTTGTGTATACATTTCTTAAATATATATTTTTAAGAATGATCCTCTAGTATTATTTTCTTGGGAGCTTCAGAGCAGAGTAAAGAGCAATGAACGGTTAATAAATTGATTCGAACCCAGCATAAAGTAAATGCTTTGTGACCAGTTAATATTAATTGTTTTGTGCCAAGATATTAAGGGTTCCGAAGATTTAATTTCCACAAGTCAACACATCTGTATTGACTGTGTATATTGTATCTTGTAAATACATCTCATCAATAATCATATAATTTATTATTATATGTATGTTGATGAGATGTATTTATTGTTTTGGTAAAAAAATTAGGATAATATTTTCAGGCCTGTTTCTGCAATTTTACCTTGTAAAATCTGGCCAAAACAAGACCAAATCTTTCCTAACACGCAAGCCAAAATGTTATGATAATTTCATTCACATCTTGGGATATGAGAAGGAACATGATACAGTCTACTTATCAATTTTCATGGTGTTTATAACTATGCCCAATTTTTTAGACATACATAAGCACACATATCTTGAACTTAAATTCACATGAACAATGTTGTTTTTCTTCCCTAATCCCATTCTAGTGTGGGTTAGGCGCATGACACATTCATAAGTCATATTGGATATGGTTTTATAAAAAAACAAAATATTAAGCCGATATCAAACCAAGAACTTAAACTAAGGGAGCTAGGCGTGGTACGATCCATTATGCTCATTACATAGAAATTAATTTCCGGTTTTAAATGGGCTAGTTCGTGGCCTTGAAATAACCTCGACAAAGCCGTTTCATGTGATGTACTACTACTCATCATGGGCTGATTGACCGGTAATAAGGTTTGCAAAATAGATCAGGCACTATACGATTAGTAAAATAATAAAAACCACAACGAATAAGAGTTGCTAACGTAGCAAATCAATAAGCGATCCTAATCCATATCTTCCGATCGATCCCGAAATAAAATAAAATAAAATCTGTATGTATCTGTATAGTGGAATAATTGAGTATAATTAAATCATTATACTCAATTATTACATTGGCTACGTTATTCTTCAAACGCTCAGCTATTTGGCGGGAAAACAATGTGTTGGAGGTTCGTATGTAGAAGAGCTTTGATACACAGGCCTGCGATTAAGAAATCCATACTTAGAATTTTCGCTACATTATAGACCGAATATCGCGTAGTGACGTCATGCTGGCCGACCTGCGACACATTCTGTTCAATAAACTTATTAAAAAATTCGCCATGCGCGAATAGCCACTCGATTCGCTGTTCCGTACACATATGAATATTTATATCGATAATTGAAAGTAAGCGACAATTTTTTGCGACAAAGGCTCACTTGCACGACCACTAAATAAATATGATTAACGCTAAATATTTTTTAATCATAGTGACGTCCTCCTCAACTCTAATGAATGACAGTAACAGGACGAAGTTTTAAATGTGTTTAGCGCTAACCATGTTTAGTAGGTCGTGTAAGCCAGCCTAAGTTTCATACATATTTTAAATTAGCTCTTTTTTCTGTTTTTATGAACCTAGTTAAAATATTTCGAAAATGTCGCTTAAGTCAATTAGCTTGTTAACCGTCGCGTCGTTTGGATCTAAAAATTTATTTAAAATATCAATTCGAAATGTTTTTAGCCAGGTTAGAAGAAACGTTTGTGATTAGCTAAGGTACAAAGACGCGAAAAACTGTTTAGCACTAACGGAAGGAAAGGAAATTAAACTAAATCATTGAATAACTAAGAAAAGTTTTAGCTTCAACGTAGGTAGACCACTTTACCCAGTAGCTAGAAGGCCTTTACTACATATTTTAGAAGCACTCAAGTGCTTTAACTTCAAGAGTCAAATCAATACTGTTTGAGCACTTCTGAGCTATGAAGATAAACATATTTTTCTGATCCCATTCGCACAGGAAACGTTGTGTTAGCGGCCAATAATTATGTAGACGGGATGATAGCGATCTGGATATAGGGTTATCTCGATTAACAAAGTAATGTTGTGCTGATATTTTTGGATTATATTTATAACAAAAATTTATTTTTCCAGCTCCTCCGAATCTATCTACTTTATTAGTTCGGTTATGGATTAAAGATTATTCATTGCATATAACCCGATTCCTGCCGGCTTCCCTTTCTTAATTTTTGCAAAATATAATTATCATTAGAACGATTTGCAAACCTCATTTGTGCATATTTTTAGACGTATATTTGTGTCGGGTTTTCTTTCGGAAAATTTCACTCGTCGCTACTGATTCATCATTACCAAAAATTCTGTCTGTTTCACTGTCGTAATATAAAATTGTCATATCCTTGGACCTGCTTTACATTAATCGCAGTGGCAGGGGTCTAGGTCGAGTAGTTAGTCTAATGTTTAGGCTATTCTCTCCTAATATTTTTATTTGTGTTGTATCTTGCTGAGAAGATAGTGAATGTTTCAAGGAGCCGTAGCTAATGCCTTTCCACAATCGTTAACGCTAACGTTATGTGTGAGAATGTCATATCCTGAATGTTCTAGGGGCCGTAGTCATGATACCTTTCCACAATCGTAAATGCATACATAATGAGAATGACATATCATATGAATTCGACTTATCGATAGGATATGTCATTCGTATAATATTTTTTGTTTTCTATCAGCGTTAATGATTGTAGTAGCGGCCCCAGAAATGAAAAAAATTACATGTCAAATCATTAAAGTATAAGGTACAAGTCCGAGAGAAGCCGCAGACCGCATTGTTGCCTGCGGTTCTATTCCGAGAGACTGCAAGCCGCACATGCCGCGACTGCAGGTCCCAGTCGTTACCATTGATTTTTCACATTACGTCAGATACATTATCAAACTTTTGGGGATGTGACATTTTGAATAATGACATTTGAATAACGCATTTTAATTTTGACGCATTATTTAACCAATTTCAAGCTGACAATTTATCTCATGAAACCTTTTAAATAAATAAAACCTTTGAAGTATTTATTGTTTCACTCTTATATTTGGTGGATTATTTGATAAGAACAAGACTGATCCTTCACTCCTTTTATTTTAGTATTCTATGGATAGTGTGGACGCGTTAAGGTTCACATCACGAGTGATGACGCGGTCGGCAGCAACTGCGCGCCGCGGCCGCACACTTTTATAGAAATTCAAAGAAACCATCAGTGTCGCTTGCAGTCTGCAGTCTGCAGCACATCTCAGACTTATGTCGGAAAAACTTGTTTTTTTTTAATTCCTATATTGGAAATGCAAGGTTCGCCCGCAACACAGCATTGTCGGATCTATGATTTTGTAATTGCCTTATTTTCAAAGAGTAAATAATAGCCAATACAATCAAATGTACAGTCTTTTAAATAACATTCAACCTTTTTTACACGACCTACGAGTCTTAAAACTGATTTCTCGTAGGCTCCTATTTCGCTCATTACATTTCACTACACTCAACTTTTCTGCTACGAAACATAAAGGCATGAAACAATCGTCCCAAATTATGCGACGGACTATACTATTTAAGAGGTCATTCGATTCTGCTCCCAATTG
Source organism: Manduca sexta (assembly GCF_014839805.1). NCBI lineage: Eukaryota > Metazoa > Arthropoda > Insecta > Lepidoptera > Sphingidae > Manduca > Manduca sexta. The sequence continues at coordinate 14,280,708 of NC_051132.1, forward strand.
TGCACTCCCCCTCATTGTGACAACTTTAACGCACACTGCAATCCTGGCTCTTGTTGGATTTGTACGCTGCTGTGCCGGCAAGAGGCGACGCATGCATTTGCGGTGATTTATTCAAGTGTGGAATTTAAAAAATTGTATTGTCCAGTGTAAAATGGCCAGTTGCCGATATGGCGTCGGAGGATATGATTGTTTTTGGTGAGTTTTTCATAGTTCTATGTAGAGTGGGAGTACTTCTTTCATATTTTAATCTTCGCCTTAATAATGTTTCTTCTTGTTCGAATATTGTTATGCTATCGACATCTTTCTTCGTTTCTTTTTTATTCTAGTAAAATGTTTGTACATATTCTAAATATTGTCTTGCGTGGATTGTTTCTTTCTAGTTTGTTTCAATCTTAGTCCTAGATTCTTGTCCATAATTTGGCTTACAGAGTATTGTCCCAAGATAGCCTTAAAATGCTTGACGTAATGCAACAATTTTATTTACCTTCGTCTACCCAGTCTCTATCTCGCAGACATTTCTTATAAATATTTACTGCTGTCAATGAACGAAAGTTTCAGTAAATTTATTTTCATAACTGTCTTCTATTTTCCATTTTTCTGAATGTTTAAGGTTTGCACCCTATATTTATGAGTATTTCGAATTTTATTTTTCTTTTATCACTAAACACTTCCACTATGCATTGTGATAAATAGTTTTATCTTAAAAATATCCAAATTCAGGTGTTCGAATAGAAAAGCTTCTAGAACTTTTAAAGAAACCATCTAAAACTGGTAAACTCTGGTTCGTACTGAACCCTGCTATGATAAATCTTACTTTAAATGGTCCAGAGTTGGTGACGTCCATTTGTAGTCTTGTTATGGCCAATATCATGGTTTATTGCGCAGTGTTAAAGTCCATTTTGCCTCGTGCCGTCGGTTTAAATTGAGTTGTCGCTCAGTAATTGCAAAACGACGGTCTTCCCTTCACGTGTTGTAAGATTTTTACGTAAGATAACACTTTTATTTATTTTAAACGGATAGGGATAGAAACTTTGTATGCAAACATTATAATTTCTAAGAAATCTATACGGGAATTTAGAAGCCAAATACGATCTTAGTTGAAATTTAAACTAAGCCAAAAATAATAGGTTTAAATTTTATAAGTCGTGCTTTTTCCCCCGACTTTGCTAGATACAGAAAATAATAAAAAAAATAGGATGGTAAAAAATTTAAGAACATTTAGACTGTTGTAACCTTTGTATTATGGTCTCGAGAAAATAGAGATGGAATGACACTATAAACATACAATCAGAAAAAATATAGAATATTCGAGATCTTACGTTGACAAATACTCATTCAGCTTTATGTAATTATTAAAAAACTCTCTGAAACAAAGGTTTTACGAGGTAACAAACTAATAAGATTCCGAAGAGATATTACGGATGATACTACAAAAATAAAAATCCAATTAGGCATACCGAAGACTACATGGTAAATGAGAAAAATCAGTGTCATGCGAAGTATTTTAACGTATAATACGCAAAAACCTCTCGAAAACATAAAAGAACTTTAAAACTTCTCGCATTTTTTCTAATCTCAAGAATTCTCTTGATGCAAAGTTATGTAACAGGATGTATGCTAATATGATGACCATAGCCCTGTGGCTGGTTCTAGTTGTGGCAAGGAAACTATCCGACGCGATGCTTCTTAATTTCGTTCCAGCCCTATCCAGTTCTTTCTCGCGGCGCTTGCGTCAAGTATCCTTGGGCGTTACGAATAAGCCAACAGTTGTACTGATCACCTTTACGATATTAGGTGAACCTTCTGTGGGATTACCAGTTCTATTTTAAGATAGGAATATACTGTATTGTTAGCAACAGCATATCAAAATCCTGACACTGTCTTATCCATAAAAATTATGCTTCCCCGTGTCCACTGCCTCGACTACTGACGTTCTTGAAAAATATGTTTGGGTTCCGTTCGAAAATTAAGGAGCTGTTGTGTAACGGAAAAAATAAATTAAATCAATTTCCTTTCCAGATCAGCCCTGATTATTGCTTGTGCAGCTCTCTGAACATTTCAATCACGTGCCTTAAACAAGAAAGAGACGCATATACAACATATCAAGAGTTGAAGAGAGACAGTTATATTTGTCTCGAGTTCTTCTACTAGTGCTTTAATGGAAATATTAGGAATCATTGTCCCTGAGTCGGTAATGAAGATACGCGCCGCCATATTGAAGATTTACTGAGATTAGGATATTGTTATTGCGGTGTACGGCCAGTGATTGTTAATGGTAAGTGCCTTTCATGGGAGCCTAATGTTAAAATTTTCTTTAAAAAAGCTAAATGAAACACAAAGAATTTTAAAAATCTAAGGATAAAGAAAAATTTTATTTGGAAATTAAAAAAATGCTTTGTCAAGTATCAATTGTTTCAATAACGCATTTGGTAAAGTATATATTTTTTTAGTTTATTATGTCATTAGTGCGTTCGAACATTTTACTTGGAATCTGAATGGTCAAAATATTTTCATGCCTCGTGATACATAATTCTGAAAACTGATTGAACAGTCATTACAAAAGCATTTTCTCAGCATATCGAATGATATCATCTTTTGAGACATCATCTGCAGGGCCTCACGTGTCAGTTGACATCCAATTGACTCCTGATGATGGCTCACTGCGCGCTAATGTCCGTTCACTTCCTTGATTGGTATAGATTCTGTTCTGATAACATTTGCCATCATTTATTTTCGTTCCGGTCGCATCGTGGAAATATCTAGAATGTTCTGTATCGAGAATAATAGTTTGATCTTAATACGGCCGAACAAATTACTTTTTGTTAAACCGGCTACGGAGCGAGAGGCTGCAAAAGTACGAAAATCTTTTGTAGTGCAATACTTATGACTTATTTCATTTAAATCATATCAGTTCGAATGAATTTTGGGTGAATTTTAAAATATCTATGGACTACAAAAGTGCTATCGAATTCATGACCTCTAATTTTTTGTTTGCCAGCCAAACGCTCCGGCTCAGAGGCCGTCAATTGATTTTAATAGGCTGTTTATGAGTTTGTTTTTTTATTGGCCGCAAAATGTTTGAGCATCCATTTCTTTGTATCAAGCAAAGCATTGTTGTAAGAAGGTTGATTAAGTACAGTAACATTTCAGAGCAAATAATATAATCTGAGGTTATAGCCTGCCCGTCTCGATCTTATGTGGGGACGGCGCAACGCACTTTCGTACACTTCGATTCATTTTAACGCTTGTCCCTCAACCCGACGTCAACACCCTCAAAGAGTTCAAGCACAAACGTATGCCAAACTTCATCCAAATCCACTCACCGCTTTCTGCTTTCACTTCTAAGAAACATGTAAGCCTCTTCACAAACATTTGCGACATAATTCTTTTGAATGAGAGTGAGATATTCCCCAAACCACATAATTGGCCTCACCAACTCAAATAAGACAATGTCCTACGTGCCATCCTACGGGTTTTCGGTGAGTAAAATCGCGAATATCATGCCGTCTCTTTAATTGCGTCCAATAAATATCAATTAAACATCGTGGCCCAGTACACGCGTGTTCATTACACGCTATTGTCTCTAATTGGCATGGAGTTCTCGAGACCCTCTGATGAATGCCCCTTAGATCAGCACATGTGTTTTGAAAAATATGTTTGTTGTTCCTATGGATTTAGAGGTCCTTTGAGGATTTTGTAAAACCTAATCAATTGTAGAGTACGTTTAATGTTTTAGTTATATATTTTTTGCCTGCGGGAATAAAAAATTTCGAGATAAAAGTCCCAATTTATATTTTCCGGGATTAAAGTGGCATTCAGAAGTAATGTAGCTTCCTCTTAGTGAAAAAATCAGAAATGGATCAATAGTTTCTGAGATTAACGCGTTCAAACAAAATCTTTACCTTTATATATTATCATAGATTCGAAGGCTACGCATAGCATGTTTTATACTCACGACAGGTTCACATATTTTCTTAAGCTATTTCTAGTGTATGACTTTTAGGGATTAGGGAAATTAAAGAAAAACTATATCGATGCGATTTTTCCTGTTGGCAAACGCTAGACTCCTATAGCATACCTACTCCGTCTTAGAATCACCTATATTCTTTTTATCAACAGGTTCAGTTTACTTGCTCCATTCGTTCAGTGATAAATTACTTGGACTGTGAACCATAATGTTCTGGTTCGATTCCCGGAACTGGCATTTTAAATTGTGTTTTTCGTATTTCACATTTGGGTTTTAAGCGATTCAAAATTTTACCCAATATGGCGATAGGCTCTCTGTTTACTTTTTCATACGAGGGAATATATGTTAAAGAACTTCTTACTCTGCCTACCCGTTTAAATAAAAGTCATGAGCATACGTGTGTTTACTCTGTAGCCCGTACCCTTCAAGGCTCCTTCAACTTATTTTTCATTTAACCTGTACAGCTTCTTAAATAGTCGAGCAGTACGTCACGGTTGCCTTTCGATGTTTGTGGTTTGATAAAAATTATCAAATGAAATGATAAAAGCGAGAAAGAGTTAATCAACCATGCAATCTCACATAGCGATTTTGAATGCGTCATTTGTAACTATTAAATAAATTTCTGCTATACAAAATAGAACTTTAAAATAAGCGAAGTGTGTGCTGAAGTTGCGTATTTAGTGATCGGCACCATAACTCTTTAACTTCATGATTATTTGTAAAGATGATTGTTATGTTAACTCATACTGATAATTTCAGCTAGCCATTAGTGGAAAAGCACCCCTTATAAAGATAGAAATTGGACTGAAGTTAGTCATGAGTGGTGACCAAGTCATTTTTTCTGGGGACTAGCGAGTGAGGACCGATGTTGATTGTAGAGTGCGGGTGTCGTGGCTAAATTCAAGGTGGTCATGCCTTAGTAGCTTTCTTATACACAGCTCTAAACGGCACTATTGAGTGCTGGGAACAAAATTCAAATTGAATGTAAATAAATTAAGAAATACATGACATGAATATCCTGGCTCATAAAGAACTATTTTTATTAAAGATTATCACCTGATGCTGTCGCCAATGCCTTTCTTCAATAGTTAACGTTAATACAACACTAAAATATTGTATGCGCAACGTTAGCGTTACCGATTATAGAAAGATATCTTGATGTTCAATGCTTAGACATTCACATATAGATATTGTGGGTGTATTGCCAATCTTTAAAGATGAATTATACGATTTGCTACTGGAAGGGTATCTCTGAGCTTCCAGTATTCTTTCTTACTTAGAAGAGCTACTATTCTATTGGTTTTCTTGTTGTTATTCTCAAAGACCATATTAAAACGATATCCAACAATGGTACGTCCATATCAATAAACGTTAGATGAATTTATTAGCTATTGACTGCAGCTCACGTGGCCGAGCATGAGATCTTGATTGGCCGTTTCCTAACCGTAACATATTAAAATAAAAAAAATTACCTACAATATCTTATTTGACAAAACTTTTAACACTAACAGATAATGCACAACTTAAACAGATATCTAGAAGTATAAAATTCTGAGTGCTAGTTTTTCTGTTGAGCAGTACGAAAGGATTTTTTGAAAATTCTAAGCTGGTTTAACACCGTCGGGCACTCGACAAGTCAAGGAATTTTCATACAGAAGCATTATACACAAACCCTAAACAATCACAAATTTTGGATCTCAACTCGCATTAGCTCGTGGTGCATTATCTGCTTTACATTATTAAAATATGTTTTGTGAATACGATATAATTTGAAAGACAAAATATAGTTGTGCATATGGATGGAGGATTTTTGTAACCTATGGTCTGGCCAACCAACAAGTGATATTGATAGCTCAGAAATACCCACAATATCAGAAGAATCATATATCCGCTGCCAGCATTGAATGAAAGGAATGAGTATTAAAGAAGGGAGGAAAGGGAGAAGTGTTTGGACTTGCAAAATCACTTTCTCCACACGAAACGCAGAAGCAAGTTGTCAGGTTGGTTGCTGCTAATCCCCAGGTATAGGGTCTGCTACTACATGCGTCGAAGAAAAGACAGACTTAATTATGCCTGCCTATTCTATCTTTCAGTTCTCTTACATTAATCGAAATATGCAATGAATTGCATCGTGCTAATAGGAGACGGGGATTGTCGTCAAGAGAACAATTTGCCATCTAAATAACAGAAAGAAATATTTTTGTTCTTTACCTAATTGACTACAATAAAAGTACCAATAAGTTTAAAATCTTTGAAGCGATTTGTTATGTGAGTTGAATTACTGCTTTTCCTTTTCCCACATCCGATATCCCGGAAAAATATGCAGAACCTAACCCATATACCGACAGTACCCAACGAGCAAACATCTTGACCCGTCGATTGTGTGACCCTGCGTCAGGCAAGTGGTCCCAATTCCCGACATCCACACGACGCTCCGTCCCACCACGCTATTGGTCAGTGAATTAATGACAATATTGCGTACTTATGCATTTGACCATCTCACTGTTATCAATTTAGCAATAGACGTCGCTCGTCGTACGCTCTTGGCGGGTATTTTTCTCGAAAAATTCTTAAGATCGCCATTCGAATTTTCAAATTTGGAACTGTTAGTGCCGCTCGTTGAGTGCTCTGTCGACGTGCGCCCGCGCAATGGTCGATTGATCGAGGATGTATTTGAAAGACTTCTGCGGAAGGATCATGCCCGTGCCGATGTGGTTGTTCGCCAATATGGCCGCGTTACTATAATGGTGTTAATTTGAACGTTTTCGGTTTAAATGTGATACGTGTGTTGCTAGGGACTCGAATAAAAGGTGAGACCGGTGTTTGTGGCGCGTTTACTGCAGATGCTTTCCTACTTTGCTTGGATGGTTAAGGGTAGTTGTTAAAAAATATTACTTCAGTTTACTAGATTTTTCTCACGTGTTTATTTTTTCTAAGGACACCTTTCAAGTTTTTCTAGAATGTAAGTCTATTACGTAGTTCTTTGTAAATTTGTTAGTCTTCATGCTGATTACTCTGTTTATCTAATTAAAAAAAATTGTAATATTAAAACATTTTCATATAACATGCATATTGCAAAGCTATTAAACTTACTTTGCATAATGATTGAGATTTTCTGACTTAGGCACGTATACCCATAGTCTAATATGACGATGTCGCGGTTCAGTCGCATTCTCGCCAAATTTCTGAATTCTACTCATACACACGCACACATTCACGCCTTTTTTCGTCGATTGGGGTACGCAGAGACGCAACTAGCGCACCAACTGTTTGCAATATGTATTCCTTCTCATCATGTGGTAGGCGGCGGCCTATCGACGTCTCGCCTCGGCCCTAGATTTTTGAATAATATTTTGAAAAATTATAACCCGTCTTAATATTTTGGACTTAATGGCCTTTTTTTTCATCAAATACTAGTTGGAAACCTTCTATAACCCAATTAGAACATACTTTAATAAGGTGTTTTTGCCTTAAATTAATTTGGAGGCTGGAATTCTGCCTGGAATTTGCCAGAGGCTCACCCCCTAATAGGGGTCGGGACCCAACATAATACTATATTATGTTCAGAAAAATATCTTATGTATATTTTAAAATACCATTAAAACACAATCGTTATCAATTTCCATCTGAAGAGTTAGTGTTTCACCAGACGGAATTTTAGAAACCGACAATATATCTATTATCTATACTTTTTGCTGTCTGTTGGGTTATCCGCTGGATAATCGTTTATGATAAATTAAATCTGTTTAATTTATTAGTTTCAAGTGTTTTTCTTTTGTCTGTACTTTACGATATTATATGAATTTATTATCAATTTATATACTAGTAGCTTTTGCTCGCGGCTCCGCCCGCGTGAAGGAGTTTTTTTTAGTTTTTTCGCAATAAAACTCCCGCTATATATTTTAGAAAGTAGCCTATAACCTTCCCAGTGTCTTAAACTATCTCCATACCAAATTTCATAAAAATCCGTTCAGTAGATTTTGAGATAATCGATAACATACAGACAGACAGAAAAGGGAACATTTTTTGTTTTATAATATGTATTGATTTAAACTAATCAGTTACTCAAGACCTTAGGCGCCTTTATTACAGAAAAAGTAACTATGCAAAAACATCGTTATTAGGCATAGGTATAAAGTTTACTCTTCTAACATAATTTGAGGGTCCAAGGAGTGTCCCTATGTTAATTACTAATTAACTATGTTGCCTCTATAACACTCGAAACTTGGTAAATTACCTTCGATACAGTGTAGAAGTATACGCGATAGTCTGATCTTTTTACATTCGGAAGACCACGTGCGGTAATATCTGGGGATTTTTATCGATTAATATTTCTATTTCTCGTTCGTCCAGCGCTAATTGATTATATCGACTTGTAGTTTGAATTAATTCAATATTGTGTATGTATGTATATTGCATTATTTATCGTTGAGTCCGGATTTCTTTTATCTGTTAATGTATAAAATAAAAATAATGCTTCATATATAAATAATAACTCTTTATGATCTTGTCGTTTAAAAATCACAGACTTATGAGAAAAATCTACGTCAATATATAATAAGTTATGATTTTATAGCATAGCGCTTTATTGTAAGATAAATTCTACCTATTTTTTCGATTATTCTTAGAGACAGTGATAATTTTAAAATGTTGACTCAAATTCCTAGTTTAACTTTTTATTTATTCTTCGGGTAGAGGGTGGGTGCGGCCTGTCACGCGATAGTATAGAAGTTCTAAACAGTGGCCCAATTTGCTAAGTTTTGTCTATAAGATATGAAGAAGCGTTTTTTACAAATGCACTATGTAATGAGGAAGCCACTACTCTCATGTAAAGCATCACGAGTGTTGACTCCGCATTAACAAGAACACCATCCAAACCTCGAATTCTAAAGCCCTTAGTGGTGTTACCTGCGCTCGCTATATTAAGATATTAGTACAGGCTTCACGCAATGGCTTCACCTCAGAATTGATCCAGGTATAAACTATCACAATGCAGTTGAGTACAGTTGTAATCTGAATATTTGTAGTTGTCCAACGTTTGTTATGCGGCTTGTTAGTCGCCTGTCATTTTGTAATCTTGTCAATTACGGGGGCCGCTGTGGGAAGTCTGAACGCCTACTAAGGGCAAAGATCTAGTTCCAGACAGTTCGGATTTAGAACAGTTTAGTGTTAGCATTGACTAGCGAGAATGAAAGGCTGTACGAGTCCTAGGTTCGGTCTGATCACAATTTCCCTTCAAAAATATTACCCTTCAACACTCATCTATATAAACGTTTATTTACCCGTGCGAAATGTCATACTCATCTATTCGCGTAATTTTCATTAAAAACAGGTACATAATTTGTGCTTAATTTATAATTATAAAGATTTCAAATTAAATATTGCATTAAATGATGCTCGGTTTGACGGTAAAGAAATATTCTTTAGAAAAAGGAAAAATAAAATGGTATGTGAAGACTACCACCCGCGCCGGCTACTGCGCAGAATATAATTTTTTATCCCTTTTAAGTAATTTACATGGCAAAAGTGAATTATCTCTACGCGCCCTCAGACGCGGTTGAATTTGAATGATCTCACGACCCATCGTGAATACGCTGTAGGACAGGGATGGCCAACATTCAATGGTAAACGTGTCATTATTTATAAAAAAAATATGGCCTGTAACATTCCATCCATTTTTTTATCGGTGCTCGCCAATTTGGTTTCACTGCACCTGATATTAGCGAAATTAAGCCCAAAGAAAGATACATATACAACGTTTGGTATATTACTCGCCTGCCCGAATTATTTTATTTATTGTAGTATAGTTAATAGAGACAATATTTATTAAGTTTAAGATACCTGTAAGGATATTATTCACATGATTATAATAAATAAATAAAATAAAACTAAATTTTGTCACGTGTCAACACTGACATTTTGCCAATATTGACCGTTCTGCATAAATAATCTATGCGCGTGGTGCAGAGTATCCTATGTCGCGCTCGTGTTACAGTCCAACCAAGCATGCTAAGTGATTGGGTCCGATTGGCGATGTGTCGCGGCACAGACGGACGCGCCTTGTGGTCTAGGTGAAGGATTCAGTGACGTCATTGTTTGGTATTAACGCGTGGTGAGATGGTTATCTTTAATATCACATGACCTACGTTCATAAAAAAATCTTCTTTCTATTTACTTATATTTATAATTTTTTTACTTATCACTGTTTATTTTATGTGAACAGTATAGTTATACACAGTAGGTTAATAGCGTAATAAGTCTGGTATGGTTTATAAAATTTACCCGTTTCTCAATAAATGTTATCAGTGTTTAAACAAATCACTGTCTAGACACTTTAAAATTGAAATAATCGCTTATATTGAAGTTCGGAAAAAGTTTAGGATTAAATATTTATATAATTGATTAAAAAAATTGATTATATTACATGTTAATGTTGATAAAATAGTTTAATTGATAAAACTCCGTTCAAAATAAAAGTGGACTGAAACGCATATCTGGTTAATGTAGTTTTTATTCGTATGAACATCGTAGTGATCGGCTACATGTTGTAGATCCGCTTTACACCTCGTAGAGCCCCGCTGCTCGTCGTAGACCCTCACAGCTCGTTGTAGACCAACTTTTCCCGACATTGAACGCCGCCGCTCGTAGAGCCTCTACGCATCTTTTATCTTATAAATTTATAAAGACATTATTACTCCAAATTATTAATTTTGTCTAGTTTTTAATGTGTGACGTTATGATGCTTTCCCCGTGCCTTTTATTTTCAGCTGGATAATAAAATAAATCTGATATAAACTTGTGTATTCTCCGTTTCCAGGAGCCGTAGTACCACGCCGACGCTGCCGAAGGCCGCACACCAAGCAAAGCAGAATCGACAATATCGGTTCACTGGCCAACAACTGTACCCCATGGAGACCATCCTCAGCTGCCAACGAACGTATTTGATCGGCAATCGTTTCACGAACAAGATATTCCCCGGTCTGGTCCCGCACATACAGTACCATCTCTGTCGCTCCAACGCAAACATGCTACTGAAGATAGAGAACGAACTACTGCAAAGCCACCGTCAGCGAGAGACCACCGGAATCAAAAAGTTATACAATTCGTTCTTCGTTCTGTTTTAACCGACTCGTTCGCATAACAACCATTTCATTCATCATTCATCAATCATTCAGTGACTTTTGTGTTGTGCGGGCGGCATGGCCCGAGTGTGATGGAATATCATCATAGCGAGGAAAGAGACTATTTTATTATGCATGAGGGTAGAAAGGAGGATTTCGCTTGGGAATCGACAGTGAGGCTCATGGTCGGAAGGGAAGAAGACTTCGGAATGTATTTGGAGGAGCGCGAGGGCAGGAAGCGGAAGTGGCAGGGGGAGAAGATGATGCGCCGCGAGAGCAGCGAGGAGAAGGAGCAGAGGAAGATGCCGCCCAAGAAGATTATGGGTGAGTTTTGATTCTTTCTTTAGTTTCCTTGTTTTCAGTATATAATGTAATCAATTCAAACAAATTATAATTACAACACTGTTTGTTATTTTTTAGCACAATGAGTGTTTTTGGCAGAAATGTGATAGATCTGGCAGGAGTTTTATTTGTACCATGTAATTAAACAGATTACGTGCTGGTTTGGTAATCGTAACTTCTGCAAATTACTGAACATAGAAGAAGCTGGTAATTCAAATGTCATTGGACGAAATGTTTCTCGTTGTAGACATCGTACTTGAACTAGATTTATTTATTTTACATCAAATCCAAACACATACTCTATACAATCACGCCTTTTATCCCAGTAGCGGTAGGCAGTGGAGTAACGAGTGTACCCATTCTTCGTCGGGTTCTTTCCGTTCTATGTGGTGATAGGAGGCAAGATGATCGTCATAATATTGGGTCTTTAACGTCAGTGTATTCATTATTGTAACAATCAGAATTATCGACTGTACTAAAGGCATTCACATATTCCCAATACAGAGTTAAATAAATAAATAGTAGATAAAAAAATAATTTACACCAGGCAGTCGTCACTCGATCTTAATGTGGACTGACTGATATTTTTAACAAGGCAAAGATCATGCACGTCACAGACAAGACATATGTCTGATGACCATCGTCCACCTCTATACTGATATTTGACGGTTAGCCCTCTACAACAATAGAATATATAAATATAGAATATAAAATAGATTAAATTTATTTAATGGGGCGCTCGGATGCTGCTATACTCCCGAATGTCGACATTGGGCCGTAAGACTGATGAAATCAACCAATAACCCTTCCACTCACCCTCCCAAGTGGTCGTAGCGAAAACGCGTTGTAACTCCTTGTGAAAAAGAAGGATTATGAATTCTACTAGATTTAAAACGATATAAATATAAAAAATATACGTAACTACCCTATTCTGGTGACGTGATGAGAAATCTGATTGATGTCCACTCTGTAAACATAAAGTCGAATACTGATTTTGCTGGTCCAAAAATAATTAAAGCAAATACTTCACGACGATTTTGGAGTAGTCCCATATCATTATGTTGCCGTAACCCTCGGGCAGGATTGTTATGTTTTTATTATCTTTAAAAAAAACAAAAAGCGCTATCGCAATCAGACATTATTTATTCGTGCTATATTTAAGCGATAAATGTGTTCAAAACCATGGATATCCCGTGGTTGAGAGTTCTGGATGGTGGTGCTACTGTTCAATGTTTAAGGATGATTGTAGCTTGTTACCGGGTTTTAGCGGGTTACTTGTCTTTCTAATAAATCTCATCTATCTATATATATAAAAATGAATCCCTATTTCCCTTGGCCACAACATCACGCGTGAACGGCTGGACCGATTTCACTTGTTTTTGTTGTGTTTGTTATTGTCAGGAGAAGATTCTTATGAAAGAAAAAATTGCGCGGAAAATTTAAGGAAAATATTAATTTTATATAACTGTCAATTGTTTGAAATAACTGTCAGCGATTGACAGAATGCGGGCTGCAAATTCATAGTAATTAAGACAAGACGTCTTTTGGGGCAACTAGTTTCATATAATAAAATGCAAACGTTTCTGGTGATTTTTTAAGTATGCTCGTTAGAAGTTAACACAGAAGCCCGTGAACGGATTTTGTAGAGGTTAGACACACATATAGCCCATGTCCTGGATACTTATCATATATGCTAATTTTTATCTCGAAAACAGTGGGATTTTTATCCCGCCAAAGATTCAACAGACGATGCCGCGAGCAACGACTAGCAAAAAAAAATCTTAGTACACACACACATCACGCATTTATCCCCGAAGAGGTATGCAGAGGCGCGACCAGGGCACCCACTTTTCGCCAAGTGTGTTCCGTCACATAATGCGATAGGGGCGAGCCTATCGCCATATCGGGGTCCAATTCCAAACTCCGGGCTGATACTGAGCAGAAAAACCCATAATATCACTTTGGCCGACTCGTGATTCGAACCCAAGACCTCAGAGCGCTGTCGTACCGCGCAAGCAGTACAACTATGCAACCGAGGCAGTCAGTCAGTTTATTAATTTGTTAGTAAACCCGGTTTTTAATGATTTTTTAGTGATATCCATGTTCTTAGCGGTGTTTATCGCTTGTCACTAACCAATGATTGCCAACTGACCTACAATATATGCTATTATCTATCGGTAGTGTGTACCAAAAATTGTGTTGCCCGTTCAAGGTGCATTTAAGTATAGCCGTGTCCTAAATAAATATCTTTCAATGTGATATTGAACGTGTATTCATTTGGGGATACATTCGAGAGGTTATACTTATCATAATTCATTTAATGGCTAACTGACATAAAGTGTACAGCTCAAACCTGTAGGATAGTGTATGAATTTGAACAATAGTTCATATATCATATATATCATATAACATAGGTAAACATTAAGAGATATTTTTTTAAATATTCATCCTTCATTAAGGTTAAACAAAAATATTATAAAAATAGGAAGTAAAAAAAACTGTTTACCCAGTCCAAAGTTCCAAAAGTTCTAAGGTAACAATCATAAATTAATTAAAAAAGAAAGTTGAATTGAGAACCTTCTCCTTTTTTTTTGAGGTGGGTTAACAATAAAACGTCGAATTTATAGTTTCACTTGAGGAAATACAACTAAAGGAAAGAAAAACTATACTGTTTTTGTTAACATTATATTTACGATACTCTGTCGTGTCTAGATAAGGGTATTATTTTTTCTACAAAGGGGCAAACTATAGCTTTTTGCCCATGCCTGGGCCCTACAGCATTTTAGATGTGTATTTCTACGAAATTGACTGGTCCGAATTCGTGCGTACGCGCACACTATAGTTGCACATACCCTGCAGAAATTTAAATAGTAAACATTTTACATCACATGAATTATCGTATTATCTTTTAAATAATAATTATATAAAGAAAAGAAAAACTTGCAATCATCTTAAATGAGAGAGGCCCCTATCCTTGGCGACGTTCGCGATTTCTTATTTCGAAACCCCAGAGAATCCACGCGGTTTGTTACAAAGAATTACTGCTTTTGTATAATTATCATCGCGTCGTTTGAATGCCTTACATAATTGTAGATAAGTAACATAATTTTAATGATAATACGGTTGTGTAAAGAAACATTGATATAAATTCAAACAAATGATGCAAATTCAACATCATGCAACTACTGCATACATTGTATTACATATTGTATGAATTCACTACACAATTATAATAAGACGCAATTGCCAGGATATCTTATTACAAAACTGCAGGGATAGGCTCTTGTAATACCCAGTTTTAGTACGCTGGCTACAAATTCGTTTAGATCGGAGAACATCGGTCTTAAACCATTGCTGCTTAGCGTCCGAAATATACAAAGTAATGGTACATACTCATCGGAACCTTTATTCCAAAAGGCACCTTAACTAAACTTAATGCGAGATTTTTCATTTTTTTTTTGTTATGACATCAACATTCAGTGGCCTCTCCTAATTCCCGGCACATTAAAATATGTATAACCTGGATGAAGAATCTTAGAGAAATTTAATACTTATTTGATAAAGGTAAATCATTGCAGATAACAAGCGCTTAATTATCACATATTCCATTTGCATAATGTTACCTCTGAGAGACGTTCGCTGCGTAGGCACGTAGACTAATCCGCGCTATGTCGCATCTCTTATCGCCGTCACGTCTCACAGATATCGTGGCCGGACAGTTATCACACAAAACAGTGTGGGACGCAACGTCGCGACGGCGTGACGCGCGTTATCGTTTTTTTATCCGCCGCCCGTGAGTTTACGCGGTTATTTACACGCCCGTGTGTCCGCCCGCGTGTTTTGGCGGCTAGTGTGTTCTCGGTGCATTGATTTTGTGTTATGCGTCTGATTAAATTACGTTTTGTGATGGTTTGTTTTGCCGTCTTAAACTCAATTTTAAATTATTTTTTTTATCCATTACTCAATCTATATGTTTTATTTGATATGCAATTTAAACACACTATTTTATATTATTTATATTATTATTTGTTACCAATCATAAACACCTTCTCCAGTGGTAGGCCAACGTTGTAGGCAAGTTTGTCAATAGACTTCATGGACCAATCAAGGAGCGTTACCACTGTCTGCAGGAGGGACATTACTTACCCATTGCGAACAGTCAGGGAATAGCCAAAATCCAAACAAGACAACTATGTTTAGCCGTCACATCCCCATCTCGATTCCTCTGGATTTTTCTATATGTTAATACGTAAGAAAACTTTGTACCCCTTTTTATGCACATTGCGCGCACGGAGCGTTGAGATTTGGCGTAAATAAAGTATAGAGGAGTGCCGAAAAATAAAATGTCTTTAGTATATATTTGTATAGATATAGATGTGTGTCACAAATATGTTAAATACAACGGCCAAATTACGACCACTGGATGACCACTAGTTTGTATTAATGCGCGGGGGTGATCACTTGTCCTCAGGTGACAAAATTACTTGTTTGTCAGTCTTCACTACATAGAATAAAACAAAGTGCTTTCTCTGTCCCTATGTGTACTTAAATCTTTAAAACTACGCAACGGATTTGGATGCGGTTTTTTTTTAATAGATAGAGTGATTCAAGAGGAAGCTTGATATGTATAATAATAACATCCATTAAATAGTCAGCGTTGCACCCGTGCGAAGCCGGGGCGGGTCGCTAGTATGATATAAATAAGAACATATAGAGTTGTTGTTAGAAATATTCTGTTTTGATTCAGATAACTATAAAAAAAAAACAATTGTAAAGGTGTTGCCCATGCGCAGGAGCAGCGCTGCAGCCGAACAGATTTGTAAATCGATAAGAATTGCTACAAACACGACTATATAAAAGACCCAAGAGCGCTTTCAATTTCCCGCTAAATGCCGCGCGGGGTTATACATGTTATTATTCTTTGGATTTGCATTGACGCGATAAAAGTACTGCAGCCACTCAGTTACTTGACGTCGCTTTAACAGTTAGTAACATGACAAGTAATTCTGTAAAATCAGCATCAAAATTGCTGTGGAAATAAGGTAGAAATTCATATTTAAATAATACGATGATCATGAATGAGCGCATATATCTGCTATCTCTTTCTTACGCTGCACCGCAACGTCCGATGGCGTCACGTCTTAGTGAAATCTCTTTTCTTTTATTTGACAATAACCACTTCCGATTGATTTCTATCATTTGAAATAAAACTATTTTACGAATTTTATCGCGGTTTTTATGTTATAATTTTCTCCCAACGTTTCGAACACTTTGCAGTCTTCATGGCCCGCCCTGTGACCAGAAGAAGTTGAAGACTGCAAAGTCTTTGAAACGACGGGAGCAAATCACCACATAGTATAAAACAAAGTCGCTTTTTCTGTCCCTATGTCTCTTTGTATGCTTAAATCTTTAAAACTACGCAACGGATTTTGATGAGGTTTTTTTTAATAGATAGAGTGATGCAAGAGGAAGGCTTATATGTATAATAATAACATCCATTAAATAGTCAGCATTGCACCCGTGCGAAGCCTGGGCGGGTCGCTAGTTGTGATAAGTATAAGAACCGCAATAAAATCAGTAGAATAGTTTTATCTTAATGTCTAAGATTCGCGTAAATATAAGAAATCATTATAATTATAACACCTTAGGGCACACATCAAATGTTTTTTCAGTGTGACATGGCAAACTGCAAATCCATCACTTGACCGATTTTCGTATGTACCGTTCGTTTCGTTTGACATGCCGCCACTGTCTTTTTCATTGGGGTGTTATCGATATTATCTCGTTTAAAAACTATATTTGACTAACATGTCATTCATAAGGTATAACATATAAGTGGTTAGGATTACAGTCGAAGTGTAGAATCATTGAGTAATTCTTAAAATCAATTGTGGCATAAGTATGGAATTAATATTTGTAATAAGACTACAAGGTCTCTCATATACAGGATGTTCATCTTTCCCGCCTAAATGAATGAATGAATGAAAACACCGTATTGTACACCACATACAATAAAATTAATACTATTTTTTTTTAAATACGTGTAACCATAAGAGGTCTTATCGTCAAAAAACAGGTAGATAAGTTGCATTTCTTCAACTACTTAAACATACATTTCAGTTGATACTAAATACATTACGGACGAAACTTAACAAGTCATTGATCCCATATTTACGGATTTGTCTGCAGTCATAATAAAATTTATCGACGCGGCACGTGTCAATAGTCAGCAGAGAGTTATAGGACCGGCTTGTATTATGATAATACTAATAACAACAACCAGATAATGACAGCTTATGTGTCAAAAGTCAGTCGGTAGACGGAGATAATTCGGGCCGCGGTGGCTTTGCCGAAATGTCGAAGATATGTATCCTAATAACCTAGCTATATTCCATGTACGGTCATGGAATATAGCTAGCCTAAATATTATTTAATTATTAACACAAATCTGTAAATTATCGGCCATTTTTAGTGAACAATCTCAATTTTTAATTTCGGATGAATGCCAACAAACCGAATAACCGCCATTTTCAATAAACAATTCCTTATATAGGTTTTTTCGATCTGTCTAAAAAATGGACCATTCAGAACAAAGTATTTATGACGTGCTTATAAATGACTTATTTTTATTCATTCTCGAAATCGGATTGAAGATTGAGATTGAGATTGTGATTATTAATTGAAAAGGCCATTAAGTTATCCTTGCAAACTTTATTCCGATTCGTCCATTTTCACTATCGAATGGGAAAGGTGCTTGGGATTGCTTATTATAATCAGCAGTTTAAAAAAAAACATTATATGATTTTTTGTAAATACTCCTTCGATTTTGAAATACTTTTACTAATATGAAATCATCCCTCATTTCTGAGGGTGCATAGCAATTAATACTTTTTTTAAAAATTGTATCTGTTTAGTCACTGTTGTGTTCCGGTTTGAAGGGCATTGTAGCCGGTGTAACTACTGGACATAATAAGACTTAACATTTCATGTCTCAGGATGGCGAACGCAGTGGCATACCAAACAATACTTTGTAATTCAAGGTGTTGGATGG
Source organism: Manduca sexta (assembly GCF_014839805.1). NCBI lineage: Eukaryota > Metazoa > Arthropoda > Insecta > Lepidoptera > Sphingidae > Manduca > Manduca sexta. The sequence goes on from NC_051132.1 coordinate 14,299,189, forward strand.
TGTTTCTTCCTTTAAATTACCGGGCATAGTCTATTCGCAAAAACTTAACTAGGCGTCGGTTATCACAGTTAACCTATAAAGAGGAGCAATATTACCAACCAGTATGGAGCGAGTAAGGTTCACTAAGGTCGCCGCTTATCGGAACAATATATAACGAATTATAAACATAATGTATTGGAATGAATGTCTAAACGTTACTTCTAAAGTGGAATTATTGTTCATTGGTACTTATGACTGTCTCAAATTCCTTTTCCGGATCAAAATTTGCATATTAAATTCGGGTATAATATAGCTTTTTTATGGTGAAAGATTTTTTAGAATCAGTTCAGTAGCTCCAGAGATTTTTACATACAATGAAAATTACAACCTTTCTCTATTCTTAGGGTCTATTTCACAAGTTTCAAGTAAATTTTATTTATCAGTTATTGTATTAAACCGCTAATGTACTCATACTATCGATATATATATGTACTACGTACTAGATTTGGCGTTCCGATCATTCACTATGTTCAACTGAATTGAACTGCAATCCATTCAAACTGACTTTAGTATGGTCAATATTGACAGCTTGTGGTTGTGTGCGAAGTGGCGCTCATGATGTAAGAACTCGAATCTAAGTGTAAACCTGGATTTGATTAAAAATATTAGTCAAATACTGCCTCGGTGGCGTAGTTGTATTGCATGTCCGGTACAATAGCGCTCTGAGGTCCTGGGTTCGAATCCCGGGTCGGGCAAAGTGATATTTGGGTTTTTCTGCTCAGTATCAGCCCGGAGTCTGGAAATTGTGCCCGATATGGCGATAGGCTCGCCCCCTATCACATCATGGGACGGAACATACTTGGCGAAAAGTGGGTGCCCTAGTTGCGCCTCTGCATACCCCTTCGGGGATAAATGCGTGATGTTATGTATGTATGTATGTATTAGTCAAATAAGTAAAATTATTTTTTGTTCAAGTGAATAAATATATTATAACAGTAACGTTTTGGTTGCCATTTCAGTTCATATTTTGAACAAATAGTTTATATGGACGTTCGTGTCTATACAATATACACGTCAATGACTCAGAACATTACGTACTCGTTTTATTTCTATTTATTTTTGATAGAAGAGCTAGATAGATTAGAGCATGACTTTTGTATTTGGTCGGCTTTTACATATATTTGACGAGCGGCATTACTCAGAATTGTATTTTTCTAGAAAACGAAACATATTTGTTCAATATTGTTAGGAAATACGAAGTTTATCCAAAATATTAATAAGTAATAACAAATGTGCACATATATCTACAAATTATTAAATAAAACTCCAGCGTTGATGTTTCTTGAGAGCTAAGACCTGTCTTTTAGACTAGATGTGAAAGATTGCCTCCTTCGTGACAAACAGTGGCTTATTTCTCTGACAATACAGATGTCCTTGAGAGGCAATTGTCGCTATCTGCAGGCCAGCTCGTTTCAGTGACACAATGGTCACAAAAAATATTGAAATAAGATCCATTATCTAAATTGGACTCCCAGTTTCATGGCATTGTGTTTTTAAAATATTTATCGCGAATAACCGATACGTTCCGGGTCGAAAAATACAATCGAAAAGCTTTATAGATAATGATTATTTTATCTTTATTTTGTATGATGGTAGACTAAATATATCTCGCATCCGGTCAGGTACTATAGAAAGAAAGAATATATACTTGTCTTCTATCTACCTTAATGGCTGGGTCCCGAGTCTGACGCTCCAAGCGAATTCGCTTTACGCTTTAAGCGTTGGCATCAAGCGACCAAAACCAAAGTAACATTCTACATATAGGATCCTTTAATGGAACATTAGCTTCGGTGGCGTAATTTCTTATGGTGCGACTGAGGTTTTGGTTTCCATCCCCGAGTCTTACAAAATTTAGCCTGGAGTCTGGAATTTGCGTCCAATAAGTCCAGGCTCATCCCCTATCAGATCATGGGATGGAATACATACGGCGGAAAGTAGGTGCACTAGCCGCGCCTGTGTCTCGGGGATAAGACGTGAGGTTGTGCGTGTGCGCATGTGTGTGTAGTATGATGTCTTGATGCACTCTTAGAACAAAGCCTTGCAGTACTTATATCGGTATCATCGTTAAGGATCCTCAAAATTTTTAGGATGGTGATTGAAAAATAAGACGAATACCATACTCCTTTATTATAAACTTTGATTTCTATTATTATATAATGAGCTTGTTAATTCCGGTCATTCACGTGATTTTAGAAGTATTACGTGTGACTTGTATGCTGGCAAATTTCGGGCAAGGCAACTATTGCATTAAATTAAAGATCAGTTAGACTCCTTTAAATCTCTCAGAGGATCTCTAAATTGCATGGACACGCATTATAATAAAGCTGCTTCAATTTTGAGGCGCTGTATCGTAAAAGAGGCCCGTCTCATCAGCGGCATATTTTATTACAAAACTAGGGTGCCACGTTCATTTATTACATCGTTTTACATAAACTCTCTTTGCACATGCGTGTGAATTATCTCTACGCGTTTTCCGTATTAACTCTGTTTACCCACCAATAAAGCAGGACGTGTGAAATCGTCGCCGGGTAAACGATTTATTTTAAACGTATGTATCAATGAGATAGTGAAGGGGGAGCGTCGTTGATAAGATTTCATGATTACAAATGATTGTCGGTATTAGGTAATAGATTTACTGCCAAGGTAACAGGGCTGTGAACTGCGGTGTTTGAAATTTGATTTAAGATGAGCCCTGTATTATATACTGTCCCACTGCTGGACACGGGCCTCCTCTACTACAGAGAGAAATTAGGTCTTAGTCCACCCCGTTGGCCTATTGCGGATTGGTGGACTTCACACACCCTCAAAATTGCTATACAGAACTTCTGATTTATGCAGGTTTCCTCACGATGTTTTCTTTCACCGTTAAAGCAAGAGATAATTAACAAAGAATACACACATAATATATGATAATTTAGAGGTGGTGCCTTTGGGATTTGATAATGCGGACATTCATCTCCGCAGTCCGTTCCACACCCAACTAAGCTATCGCCGCTTTTTTAGCCCGTTCAAGCCGCAGCTAAATATTATGACTATAGTGAGGCTTTACCACATTTATTGAAACTTTATGTGATAGTAATACAGTAGACGAACGTGCCTGACACTTACAATCACGAGCTGATTTGCGTTTTGTCAGTTAATACATTAACGTAGCTCTAGATATGTTACATTATAATGTTTATTTTGATGTTCCTGCTAGTGAATCCCCCCAATATGCGTTATTTATAATTTTCTTGGTTTCTATTGTAGTTTAAAAACGGGTTTATCTCGTAGTCTCCGTACGTAAGGGCTATATAAATATATGCACATGACGTATGAAAAACAAATTAATAGATTGTTTTTTAAGTCGAAGCATTTTTTACAGAAGTCTTGTAACAAACAATCCCTACGTCATATCTGAGAGTGAAAATTTTCAAAGCCGAAACTTCACTTTTATTACTTGACTATTTATTTTTTTAACTCTAATTCGCCATATTTAGAATAGAAAGCCCATAGGAGTCATTTTAGGAACCCTTTTCTACTGCCCTATGTTCAAAACTCCCAATGATGCAACCAAAAACATTTTTTCATAATTATTGCGCAACATTAAGCAACGTTTACAATAACAATAACACTATGGATTTATCTGTCTCCTGCTGTATCAGTGGTAGTGTTTCGTTTGCTAAATGAGTGTTGCTATACCGATAAATCGATTGTGCGACATTTTGCGCCGATATCATCCGGAATGCCGTCTGTCCGCATGTCTAAAGGCGCTTCTGAAGTAACACCATCAGTTGGTTATAGCACACGGCACCAAAAGCATGATTATTAATTTATTAAAATTTTATTGTCATTGTTTATATTAAATATAAATTTGTTTAGTTAATATCGTTCGTTTTTTATGGCAGTTTGAATTAGACGCTAACGACACAAAATCAATGTTAACTGCTGTATAACTAAGTTAATATTAGAATGACACAATTTTGTAGAATTTCCCAAAGTTTAGAGATTAAATTAAACACAAGTGTTGTGAAGTGTGCGTAAAGCGGGATCGTGTGTAAAATGATGAAAACTAAAATAATAGCAACAGTGCGTTCAGTGTTGTACATCACGTCAGAACATTTCCATTTACGGACGTATAGACATCGCTATTTCTGACAGTGGCTTTACTGTGGATAAACTGAAGAGTTGTTGGTATTAAAAACTATCGCAACGTGAAGTTACGAGGGAATATTTTGAAATTTGGACGCGGCAAATGTCTGATCTCTTCGTGCGCTGCTGTTGAATGGAAATTGGTTTTTCGAATTGTACGAATCGTTGCAACTGTGTGCACAATAAATTATGCTTTAAAATAAGCAAAAATCAAAGATTGTACACCAATAGAAACAGAAGAAATTATTAAAAAAAAATTAATGAACCAACATTCCGATACCTTTAATCAAAAATCGACTCATCACGTAAAAGAGAGTCACCGAGTTTGGAGTACCTCTGTGGAGAAATTTAATGCGTGGCGCCATCTGTTATTCGAGAACCAAAACTGGACGTCGCAATGGTGGAGGAGACGGCACAGCAGGCGGAAACCATTTCCGCCGCGGCCGTGCTGCAGTTTGCGGCAAGGGAGGCGCGAGAGGGACGGAGGTTCGCCGAGTTCGGCGCACATGCCTTCGCCAGCATCACTTATAATGCTTATGGTATTAATTTTGTGTAATTTTAGCTAAAGAAATGATAAATTTTGAATATAGGTGTAACAGTTGTGAATCAAGCAATTTCTTCCATGTACAATACTATTAGCCAACGTAGTATCTGCTGGTGATTCTTTGGTCTGGAGGGCTGCATAAGCTAAAAATGCAGATCATATGCATATTTAATGCATCTTTGGATATTTTTTTGAAATCAATCTATAGTTGCAGAACACTTAATAGTTACATCTCTTAGGAGGCTAATCTCAGCGAGTACGTGATTCCGGTCAACAAAATGGCGGCGCTGTTTGTTAATTAAAAACGTAGATTGAAAATGATTTAATTTGCTTTGTGCTTTGATTTTGGTAAAAATATCATTTAGTTACATTAAATTATCATTCATTTTATTAGCATGTCTTCCAACAATCTATTACACGAACACTCAGATTTTGTTAATGGAGCGGCCATTTTGTTTAATTGTTCATGCTGCCGACGTGCACGATTGTATGACTTATCGTCCGTTATTGAAAAATTGGCAAGGTTGTAAAGGAATACTTCGTGTTTATTCGTAAAAATTCGGTCGTAAAAATATATGTACGTTTCTGAGCTGCATGTATTATTTTTTGTCTGACCAAAAATCGTGTAACCGTTATAAATTATATGGCCTGGCAGAATCAGAAAATGCGGGAAACAGGAACGAAAAATAACTTAGGGAAGAAAAAGAGGAGACAAACAATGCATTATTTAGAATTGTAAATAATATTTTTAATAATGAATTAAGGAAACACGCCGTAGGTATCGTAGGCAAAGACACAAACCCTAACTAACATGCTAACCTACTAGCCTCACAATGATCACTTAAGCGATTATTACTTGAAGAAAAAACACGAAATAGATGCCATGATATCTAAGGGTAAGATACTAGTAAATTTAATAAGCTTAATTTCTAATATCGTTTTCATGAAAACCAAATGTTGAAACAAGCAACACGTAAGTCAGATAACGAGCATCACAACTGTTTAAGAAATAGTAGCAATTCAACCGAGATCTGGAAACTACAAAGAAATTCATGGCAGTGCTTTTCGCCTATCATGGTAAGACATTTGATGAAAATTCTTTAAAGACGCGGTTGTAACGCTGGCTTGTCCCTATCAAGTTTAAACAAATGGCTCTAGCATACTCCAGTTCAGTGGCAGAAATCAACAAATCTGTGATAGTTGTCTCGATGGTCATACAAAAAATCTGTTAAATGTTTAGTTATGCATCATGCATCTATGGCTCAAGTATAAGGTAGTTATTAAATAAGGTACGTTTTGCCCAAAATTTTCATTGTAAGTTTTGAAAATATACCTTTATAATACCACATTTGGATTTGGCACAATGCGCAAGTGCACATGACAAATGAGAAAAAACATAGCGCGCCTGGTAGAACGGACTAAGTATTTTAAAAGTATAAAGCAATTTTTACGAATTATAAAGTAAAATTGATAACTTTTGAATGTTAAGGGGCGTACTAATCTGACAAATTCGCGTGTTTCGAAAGGCTCCCGAGATGCGAGCTGTGCACGCGCACTGTAATGGAAAGACAGCTTTGATAGCCGTTTGGGTAAATAGGGGATTTTTATTACCTGTATAGCTAGCAATCCTGTCCTTCTATTAGAACGCCTGTAGTTTCAAAAATACGGAATCGCCCCCGAAGACAGAATAAGACCACTTGAATAATAATATATCTATTTATAGCTTTGCTTTTATGTAAATCGATAAATAAATCCTCATTTTATAAATTCAATTCGGTATATCTGATTGGGTGTTCGGGTAAATGAACACTCAGTACTTGGCATGTCAAAGCGCCTGCTGCACAAATTACGAAACTCGATAAGAGATGTCGCTGTAATGAATTATTAATTTGCCGCTACGCATTGCCCTTATCATAGAGTCAATTGTTTTATTTACACAGACTTATGAAAAGACAGACTGTCCTCAGATATTCAATGTGGTTATTACTGGTTAACTTAACAACCCGACATAGGGTCACTTATGATAACTGATGTACGGTATTTAATATACATTTTAATTTGCACACGTGCCGGTAACTTACGTAAACATATCGGTGGAGAGATCGAATAAAATGTTGAGTTGAAAATTTACTGCACAAGAAGCCAATGGGGCTGTTTTTGATACATACACAACAATAACCAACAGCACATATTGGTACTAGAAGCCTCATTGTTATTTAAACTAAGACTGTATCTACTAACTTCTAATTTGTATTTATCTAATTTAATTTTGTATTCTGTAATGGCTACGCAAACCTTATTTGTTGCACTTGGGGGGGAGCTTTGTATGCAATAGCGGGAAACCTCCCCGTCCCCCTCAGAAGGATTGATTGTCACCACATGGAAAAATAACTAACAGCATGTTCGCAATTATCCATATCCCTGACGCATATTATACTTTAAGCCTTATTGAGATGTTTTTAACTGTTAATTGTATGTACCTACTTATAAGTTGTTATTTTTATCTCTTGTTTTTATCAGTCTACTGTAATAGTTGTGAATAGAATGAATGTAATCTAATCATTTGATAATGAAAATTTTGTTGTTATGAACACACAACATACGTTATTATTGTAAGAGTAAAGCTATGTTATAAATATTACATCATTCAAGAATACTTCTTTATCGTATTTCATTAATTTCAGGATTCAAAATAGATTAGATATAAATAAAACAGCCACTAAATGTTTATACGTATGCTATGATCCATATAGTAGAATTTGTGCAGCTTTCAAAAAATATTTCTCTGCCCTAGTCACTTGACTTTTTTATACGTGCATCGCAAAGTGAACGTCTGCACCTGATGGTAGGTGGAGTGGGGTCCAATAGAATGTCGACTAACGAGCGATGATTACCCCTCGGCAGTCGACACAATCATGCCGCCCTGTTGGAACCGGATATAAATAGGTGGATCCCGGAACACGACACACTTACATTGCTCTGGCGGGTTTGAACACCTTGTGTACTGTGGTGACTATCCGGGCGGATATGAAATATATCCTACCACCGCCATCGAATGTAAACTTTTTCCTCTGATAAATATAAGAAGCATTGGGTGATATCAGACAACAGATACAGCGTCCATATTATCTTATTTAATATCTATGGAAGTCATAAATTATGATTAATGTAGACTGCTGTGGGCTCTAATAAATCCACAAATCAGTTCAATATTTATTGACACAAGAAAAATAATGAAGTATGCGGCCAATTCAATGGTCATTTATCTGGTAAACAAGTTTATCGCCGGTCACAGTTAATTGGTGCTCGCTGTTAACTACATTATACTGGATACGAGTTATCTCTGAATGTTTATTCGGCAGCGAAGTTGTTTTGTATGCTTTTTTATAAACATGCAAAAAGTTTGCGGAATTTAAGAGTGATCAAATATTTAAAAATAAAAAACAGTATTTTTGTATTTTGTTTTTTTTTATTCAAGCTTTTTATTTATTAGAAATATTTATTATTATAAAAATATTGAGGAGAACTTGAATACTACAACGATAAATTTTTGTTGCATATACGTTATGCGCATGGTCATCCTCACTTACTCTTATAATAATTTGTAGCGCCATATTTTAGCATATTTTTACAAATTATAATCACTCTTTTGTCAACTCGATAAAATATTATATAATTTAAATAAGCAATCAAATAGAATATAATTTAAATAAGCTTCACACTCATTGTCGAAGTGCGCTAAGAAGGTGGTGAACGTGATATAGGCCCAAACCTTCGCGCTTTGAGTGCACTAGCGCTTGCACGGCCCAAAAAATGAATTACCATCCATTTGAGTTGGGATAAAAAGACTTATCGCACAAAGCCTCGCATTAGTTAAGGCACTGTTATTAGACCAAAGCGTACAAATCGATTAACCGAGCCATTGTGTTGTCCGCAGCAGCGCTCAGCGACATGGGCGGCAGCGGCACCAGTTCGTCGTCATCGCACATGTCGCCGGGCTGGCAGGTCAACGATCTTGACCTCGACCTGCCCGGCGAACTATCCATGAAGTGAGTTATACATTTTTACCGCCTGGAGCACTTGTCTTTTGAGCCAATAAGTTTGATATTTAAAAGAATTTATTAAAACTATCATACTTCATTGTTCCATGAATTGTAACAGAGTGCTTTATACTCAAAATATGTTTTTATACTTATAGGGGCATACAGAGATGCAACTTCATTAATGGAATTTTATAATATTCAAATATTCTATTATTGTTCAATGTATTAACAAGCAAACACTTCGGGTTAATGTCTCATAAACCCGATAAGTAAGACGTTGACTATTCACGATAAATACCCTATTTATAAATATATATTCTAAATCTGTTTTAATTTCGCCATTATTCTTTTGATTGCAAACCATAGTGTTCGTGATTATAAAAAGTTTAGATCAGCGCCATCTGTGTTTCGTGTTTTTATTGTTTATATAAATGTGGCATGTGTAAATGTGAATGTGCTCGTTTTCACTTTTGTCTGTAACATGCAGTAAAAATATATTACTATTATTATGTAACGAAAGTATAATTTTAATAATTCTGTTAATCTGCTAACATCTCTCTCTTTTCGTCTCTAGTTAAGTACTATGCACGCATGCCGTCTTATCTTAAACAATAATACAAATATCACTAGAATATTGACTTATAGGTCTACTTAGTGCATGTTATTTGAAACAATAACTTGTTTGAAGACGCAGTAAGTTGTTTGTTAATAAAAAGTTAATTATATTTTAGGTTAAAATTATATTTTAATGCTGAATCGAATTATTGGAGATAGTGTATTGATTGTCAAAATTACGATTTGTAATTTTGTATCGTTTTTGTTTTACATTTTAGTCAAAACGTTAAAAATAGAATTTAACCCCGTTGTGATGACGCGTAAAATCATAAACTTGCTCAAAAGACAAGTGTTCAGAGATGATTAAAAAAATAACTATAATAAATGGGTGTATATGGTCATTGTACAACTGTCTCGGCGGCGTAGTTATGTCGTGTGCGCGATACGACCGCGCTTTGAGGTCCAGGGTGCCAATCCCGGGTCGGACAGAGATATTAGAATTTTCTCTGTTCAATATTGACCCTGAGTCTGGATTTTGTGTCCTATATGTCGATAGGCTCGCCCCTATTAATTCATGACACAGGGCATATGGTAAGTGGGTGCCTTAATTGCACTTCTACCCACCTCTTCGGGGACAGAGCGGTGATGTGTGTTTTTTGTTTTTACAATTGTTAAATCTTTGAGTTGTCCGATAGCGAGGCGCTGCTGTCGCTGCCGTCGCTGGTGGGGTTCAAGCAGGAGGCGCCGTCGCCGACGGGCGCCGTGCTGTCGCCGCCGCGCCGCGCCTGGCCGCAGCCGCGCAGGCTGGACGACAGACAGGTATACTGACAACACCAGTACTCCATCTGAGCCAAAAATATAGCAGTTAGTCCAAGCTTATATGACAGCTCAGAAGCAAAATGTACTGAACAATAAGTTCTAAAAACTGTAACAGTTGTTAAGAGACTTGTTTTTAAAACAAAGGCAGTTACTTATCTGTATTTTTAAGCGTTATAAAAATCAATCATTAATATAAGAAAAATAGAAATCTCGCACTCTGTCGAAAGGAGAAAGTGACACTTAATGAATGAAGGGTCCAAGAATTGTGTTGTAACGTCATCGCCATTAGGACGACGCTGTGTGAAAGAGATAGCGAGATGATTCTACTACGCGCTGTCTTGCTTATACCAATATTTAATATATTAATTATTGCCACATTTTTAACAATAAAGCACAAGGCAAAATACTAATTATTATTTTTTTCACCAGATCACCAACATGGTGGTGGACGGCGGCAATCGCGACGGCATGGACGACGGCTGCCAGCAGTCGCCCACGCACAACGGCGCCATGATGACGCAGCACGGTTAGAGACAATACTCATTTTTTGTTTTCCTAGTACAAATCATTAATTTAAACAAATATGAACCTAATACAAGTTTAATTAGGGTTATATCTCTTCTGATAATATTCAAAAGATATTTTAACAGTCTACTAGGTTAGTTTCATAAATGAAAATAAATAATATGTACTCTTCTTATCTTTAATAGATTTAGAGACTATTTTCAAACCCGATCATGAGAATAAACCAATCAAAGAAACCATTCTGAAAAAAGCGATCTGGTTCGATTATTGAAAACAGTGGTTAGAAAATACTGATTATTAAATTAAGAGATTACATCAGGCTATGATCCACCCACACTTCTACAATAATAGCTTAAATGATTTTTTCTCATTGCCTGAAATTGTCTCTGCTGTATATAACATTACCATACTTATTTCTGGGTCAGCAGGCAGTCCAGAGAGTATGCAGTGCCAGGCCAACATGCAGTCAGGAACGATGCCTATGAACGGGTACCACTCGCCAAACGCTCAGGAGAATAAAGGTACGTCATGGTCAAATATCACGAACTGTTTTAGAGGTAGAGGCACGAGTCGTGAGCACGCTCGTGATTGGCCAGTTTGCTGTCGTTCACGCAGATGTTACGCGCGATTGCTTGCTTAGTGGATGCTCGTTGTGAATAGGCTTACACGTGGCATGTGGCTTCAATATAATTTTGTCCAATTTGTACATACATGAGCTAGGCCCCACTACGGTTTTGTTCTGATGATTTGTGTTGTTTACTGTGCTAGCGAGTCCATCCCAAAACTTCGGGGTAACATGAATTAAAAAAATAATATTAGTCTGGGGTAATGTTTTCTATTCGTAAAATATTTTTTAAATTGTTTCAATAATTTTGGCTTCAAACACATATATGATTTGATTCCTTCATTTTAATGTTTGCTTACAACATATAAAGGATAAGAGCGCGTTTTAGACTGCGTCATCTTCTAAATAATACGCAATTCAAAGTAAAATAGGCGATAAAACATCACATAAAATGATTACAGCACGATTATTGCTGGATTATGATGAATATGTTTGTGTAGGTGCTGGTTTGCTGATGTGCTCCCCTGTGGGTTCGCTGGACGGGTTCCTGCACTCGCCCATACAACAGCGCAACGAACCTAGCTTCAAAGATGACACCAGGTTATTATATCAATAACCTAGATTGAATCCTCAGAAAAGGACTCTTGTTATAATTCCGATCATTTCTGCATTAGAGTGGAGTAGTATTATAGATTGTTTCTTCCACGAAGACGCGCCCCACTACTTTCGCTAATCGCTTACAGTGTGCATGAGCAGTGTCAGCGCGCACACACACTATTATGGATAGCGTCGGGGAAAGTGCTCAGATCAGTCGCCTTACCCCGCTACACCCCCGCTCAAAAAGTGTTAGGGCGCGTCTTCATGAATGAAACGACATAGCTATTTCTTCAAAATTAAAAAATGTAAAAGATCTTGATGTGTATAGATATGTTATGATTGAACTCTCTTATAATACTTGCTAGTTGAGTTTTGTGGGTCTTGTCATTCAAGGTCCTGCTACTCAATAGACCTCAATAGACGCAATCACTAAAATGTCAACATTTTTACAAAACAAACTCGTAATTCAATCGTCTATCGGTGCAGATTCCAGTACGTGCTGGCGGCGGCGACGTCGATCGCGACCAAGCAGAACGAGGAGACGCTCACGTACCTCAACCAGGGCCAGCCCTACGAGATCAAGCTCAAGAAGCTCGGAGATCTCTCGCACTATAAGGGCAAGATCCTCAAGGTGAGTTGGCACACGTTTTTTTGACTAACTGACATTATTAAATGTCAGCGTCGTATGTATATTTTCCTTAAGTCTTGTCACTCACTTTGTGCCCCTTCCTCCGCATGTCCTGCCTCCGAGTGCCCATTTTGCGGGTGCAAATATAATCCTCCGATTTCAACCAATTGGTACGTACGTCGTATATGCCGTCGTCTAGCAAACAATAAAGCGTGTACGACTTTAAAAAAATCCTTGGTTCCCTTTTTTCACCACCCCTACTTTTAAACATAAAACATGATAGCCCTAGGCCGCAGCCTATTGACAAACCCAACAGAGGTGTATGCTTACCAATGCGATGATTTATATCCAGAGTTGAAGAGGTGGTTGTTTGACGGGATACCTCATAGCCGGGGAGCTGTTAGATTGGAAGGGCGGATGTCCGGTGCCTTTTTAAAAAAAAATAATATTAGATTTTTGATGAAATTATCCGTTATTCACGAATGATTTTTGGCACAATGTTAGCAGAGGTAAAGACGAGTATGGTGTCGTTTATAAACGTAATGTTGGAACGACCATGTATACTGTATACTTTACGTAGTAACCATGCACAGGTATGCAACATAATTTATAAATGAAAACCAACAAAAAAAAACAATAGACATACGGTCTATTTCAATAAACCATACCAATCGCTATCTCTGAATATATTATGTTCCCAGAGCGTGATCAAGATATGTTTCCACGAGCGGCGCCTGCAGTACATGGAGCGCGAACAGATCGCGCAGTGGCACAACGAGCGGCCCGGCGAGAGGATCGTAGAGGTAGGCAATCACTCTACTAGTCGGAAACAATGACATAAAGTCTATAAAAAATGTTGTAATTATATAAACAATGTTATAATGTACCATGTTTTTGTTTTTACTTATAATAAAAACAAATGAATTCATAATCTTGACCGCTTTTTAGTATGGCCACCTGAGACTTCAAGTCTCATGTTCTTCATGCTTGTTTTCAATCTTAGGAAAAATGTAAAAAAATACAACCGCCCAGCTGCCAGACCCAGCCCAAGGCAAATTGTGTTAAGTAAATCTAGACAGGGTTGCTTGGCGACCGACCTAGACGTCAAACGCGGCATTTTTCGGTCCACATAATTCAAAGATATTGGAACATGACAGTAGAAATAAAACAGTTGATCACTTAAAACATGAGAGCCCAACTTATAAAAACATCTATATACAATCGTGGTACTGTGCAGGTGGACGTGCCTCTATCGTATGGCGTGACGCGCGTGGAGCAGCCCGCCGCGCTCAACACGCTGCACGTGTACTGGGACGCCACCAAGGACGTCGGCGTCTACATCAAGGTACGCACCACCATACCCACCACATAGCAATACCGTCAGCTCGCTTCGACCAACCAACTGCTGAGGACGGTTAAACGACAATTAGACCAAGTTGTGCCAAATTCTGAACATTTGTGGATTATTATGTGTTATAGCTGGACTTTTCTGAGCCATAACACCGTGCCGATTATACGTCTTAGGATAATCACGAGTCACCACTTTTTATGTGTATACTAACAAACAAATCTAAAAATGTATTCATCAAGATGAGCCACTATGGTAATTTTTTTTTTTATGTATAACTAGCTTTTGCTAGCGGCTTCGCCCACGTGAATGAGTTTTTCCAGGATAAAATATATTTCCCTGGAATAAAAAGTAGCCTTTGTCCTTCCCAAGATCTCAAACTATCTCCATACAAAATTTCTTTGAAATCTGTAATTCTCATCAGCATATAATTTAAGACAAATTGATCTTCATATAAAAGTATTTTTTGACCAATAGGTGAACTGCATATCGACGGAGTTCACGGCGAAGAAGCACGGCGGGGAGAAGGGCGTCCCGTTCCGCATCCAGGTGGAGACGGCGCTCGCCAGCGACGAACACAACCGCCTGCACGCCGCCGCTTGCCAGATCAAGGTTACACCATACTCTTTAAAAATAAACAATCTTACGCATCACAGAAGCATAGGGCCCTTCTTAACTCGAGCAATTTGTCAATAATGTAATTTAAAGGTTTTAAGGATACGCGATACAAGTTCCAAACTTAGAGCGCATCCTAACTCAGTTGTATTAAACGATAATATTATGTAAGTGCTATGATTTGTTTATACATAAATAAAATAAACATTAAAAAGTAAAAAAGTAATAAAACTAAATGTATACACCTATTATATAATTTGACATAAGTACCAATTAACAGTCGTTTTCAATAACCGATCCCGATCTCAATCTTCAATCTGATTCCGAGAATGAATCAATCAAAATAGCTCATCCTTAAGCGTGTCAAAAACAACAGGTTCTGATTGGGCATTTCTTAAAATAGATCGAAATAGGCGATTGGGATCGTTTATTGGAAATGGTGGTATCAGGTTAAAACTTATTTCATGTATTTTGTACCATAATAAGAAAAAAAAAAACAATAAAAGTCTGTTTCACGCTCCACTACTAATAATGATGTTTGTCACAGGTGTTCAAACTGAAAGGCGCTGACAGGAAACACAAACAAGATCGCGAGAAGGTGATGCGGCGGCCGCGCGCCGACCTCGAGAAGTACCAGCCAGGGTGCGAAGCCACCGTCCTGACAACTGTGAGCATGCTTATTACTTACTATAAGATGAGAGACAGCCTCATAGAGGTTGCAGGAAATCCCTGTTTATAGGCCGCTAACAATAAGTTAGTGTGGAAATTTTAAGGGAGGCCTGTTCAGCAGCATCCGAATAAATATATAAACATTACTAGATCTCTGTTACTCTAAGATGCCGTAGAAAATAAAACCGTCACGCGCGGCACGTACATACATTGACACTAATAATATGACCGTATACCTCCTATATAGTATATTTATTATTGTCAATTAAGTTATACTAATTGTACATAATGTGCATTGAAAACAAACACAGCTGTTTGTACATATCTGAATCGTTATTGTTCAGTTGTCGAACGACGCTCTGATGCCGCCGCCATCGCTGGTCACCACGTCGCCGCCGTACTCGCCTGAGTTGTGGTAAGTACATAGATTTATAAATAGGTAAACAATTATAGTGTGTCCACACGGTTCGATTTACAAGGACAAAATTATGTTGCACCTACGCTGAGGTTTATACTGGATTTTTAGTTATCCAATATGGACACACATAGTGCTGAATAATGAAGTAATTTTATTAGTACCGGTAAGTTAAACTAACCTAAATATGTATTTATACATGGATTGATCCAAAGACATCGTTTCACAGCCAATGCCTGTTTTATTTGGACCCAGTCAACACTATTTATGTGTTGGTTATGAATCTCAACATTAAATGAAGTTTAGGCTATTTCACACTGGCCCACGTCATTTCAGCTTACGGGCTAACGAAACCACATATCAACAGTTATATAATTAATTAAATAGTTAGTACATTATTTGGAAGCAGCATTGATTTCATACATTAATATAAAATGCTGTCGTATTAGGTTACGTTGGTTAAAGTTTTACTGTAGAAATATTCTTCATTATGAATAAAAAATAATTCATTTTACTTTTGAAACCCACTCCCAAGGAGGTTTTTTTATTCGACGTATTTTTTTTATACGAACTGAAAATTTTAAGCATTTTCAATCTTTTTAATTTATTTTAATTATAGTCATTATGTTCAGCTCAAACGAAAATAATTTTTTATTTATATAAATAAACAACTTATATTATTTTCTTTAGTTTAGTTTTAAAATGTGCAGTGTGGTTGTACGTTTTTGTTCCTAAAGTTTTTGGTATGATAAAGTACAACTGTCAATGTCAAATATCACGTTTCGTAGTGATGCACCCACTGTTATTTGATAAACCGGTATTGATTACCACATAACCGGTTTTAACACGTTGGGCAATTGAACAATTTCCTGAATTGATTACTCTTAATTTTAGAAGCAAACAATGAAATGTGATCCCAGTTTGTATAGTTGGCATTTGGTGTCATGTTGATTTCGATCATTACTTTGAAATGATTGTTATTTACAAATTAGAATATCTACATCCTCCGTTAAAGGTATATTAACCATTAAATTGTTAATAATATGTTTATTTATAGAAAAGAAAAGCAGTATTTTTTGTGATATATCTCAGTAGGTATTGGAAAAAAAATGATGTTATTCTTACACTACCTTGCCTTTATTAGCTCTTTAGATTGTTGACCTAGGTCTGCGCAATATGCTCTGGTAAGGTTGGCTTAAAATTCGAAAAATATTAAAACCATTTAATAAAACACTTACATTTTTATGGGAACCAACGACAGCTGCTTTTACTAATGAAATCCAAATAAAAAAGAAGTAATAATTACGAATGTCATAAACATTAGTCTCGATAAGGAGTTGAACTTGCAATCTATGGCTTCATAGCCACCATAACCAATTGAAACTAGACCAATCGAACGACAGTCGTCAATCTAAGATAGGTTTCAGTCTTGGATAGTAAATTAATTATTAATTTCGGACGTTAACCAAAGTAATTGTCAATAATTTACAACCATCCATCACAAAATCTGAGTGACATATTTTCCAACTTACGAAACAATTTATATCAATAGCCGTCATATTTTAAATCGCGTTTATAGTGCACCGCTGACATTGAATGCGATAAATTGATTAGGATTTTTCCATTTTCAGTGTAATTTTAGACCGTTATCGCTTTAGCGATGCGATTTTTTAAATGTGGAAGGTTGGCAAACGTTGATCTTAAATACCTGGTAGTCCATCATTGGCGTCCGTGAGCTACTAAGATTATGTCAAGGTTGATTAGTAATGACCCTTGGCTACAGTTTTAATCTTGAACAGTTATTGTACACAAAGATTTCGTTTTCAGTATTTTATACTTCAAAATAATCTATATTACGAACATCGCGGTTTTTTTATATTATACTTTTCTTCTGACGTTTCGAAGACTGTAAGCTTTCACGGTCAGAAGGGACGGTCTATGTCCAAATCAAAATTATAATAACCGCTATAAAATCCGTAAAATAGTTTTATTTCAATGTCTAATATTCGCGTAAACATAAGAAATCATTAAATATTTGATACCTTAAATCATGATATAATCTCAGCGTGTAATCTACAAAGAACTAGAACGACTTAATAACAAAGATCTAGTTCATTTGATGCGAACAAAGTCTACGTTTTGCTTAAACTTTTCTATCTCGCCAATACATCTGGTATTGCATTAAAGCGTTGACGTAACGTCATCTCGTGCATGCATGCAGACAGGCGGGTCGGTCACGCCCCGAAATAATAGCGTTGATTTGTTACAATTGGTCACATGAGTGCCAACTAGATCTGGCCAATGTTATGCAATTTCCAATAGGATATAATACGTGGGTATGGTTTAGTGGACGGTTCGAGCAATGTTAGAAAGGTCAGTGTTGGTGTATTGGGTTTGATTTTCTAGGCGATGAGGATTGTGTATTTGATCTGGTTGAATGATTAAATAGGTCCTAGATCACACAGTACTATTATGTTACTGCTTCCTTATTATGACATCACCAATGAGAACAAAAAAATAGGAATTCAGTTGCTTAATCTAACACGCGATCAGAATGTAAAGTCATCTAAACTAATATATTTAGATGACTTTAAATTCATTTGGGATAAAATAGTTTGAGATTTTGCAACAAGAAAAAAATTACAGTACGCCAACCTCGTAAATTGCCTCTACTGTTGAGGTAACTGCTTAAAATCAGACGAGATACACGTAAAAAGACTGCCACGATAGCGTACTGGTGCTCATAAGATTTTGCGTCAACAAAATTACTCTCAGCGCTATAAAATATTCAATTACAATAGACTGTAAATTATAATTATCCTTCGCAACATGTAATATATTGGTCTCATCAACTCCATAGAAATACAAGTACCAATCCAGCCCGCATGCCACCATTCCGCCGCAGGCACATAAATCTAGATGTGCAAGTGAATGACCTGGCGTCTCACGCGATCACAATTGCAATATACAACGCGCATTTTGCATCACCGCGACCGTGCCAACCGCCGCGCCGCGGCTTGCTCCTAGTTGTTACCAAATCAAAAGTACAAACAGTGAAACATTGTTGTTTCTTACAAGCGAGTCAATATGAACGTCTGGTTAGTGAACGAGGCGGTTTCAGCCAGTTCTCGCTAATTGACAGCTCACGTCTGACCGATATACACTGAAACATGTCTTACAATATCTTACAGTACCGCTAATATGAATATTTTACGCTGTACTTACAGTTTCGTTAAAAATAATTGACGTACTCATGTTAATTTGAAAAACGAACGTACGTCTTTCAAAATTTTGTATAACATACATATTTTAACATTTTGCGTTACAGTCATATTAATAAATATAAACTGCATAATGCAATATGTCCGTGTTATGGGTACAGGAATTAAGTAGCTTATACCAAGCGGTATTGGTCTCGCGAGTCGATTGAATCTTTTGAATTTTTAAATACCATTAGAAGTTTCACAGTTGTGCAAGTCAGCTAATGAGAGGATCATGCGCACTCAGAAACAATAGATATAATATTGTATATCTTAATAACACACGATCCCACCATTATCCAAATCCTGCATATTTATGTATGGATACGGATACAAATACCTATTTCATCTATATGTGGATTTATCTCACAATCCAAATTTGGATTTAGGACTTCACGTGGGCATTAACATCACGTTTTTGCTGAGAGCACCACTTGACATGTGTTTTATACGACGTCATGAATCATAATTTTAAACATATTACGTATACAGTTGTTATTTATATTATTATTTTGCCTTCTTTCAAAAGAAATATTTTGTTTTTATGCTACTAATGAATCGCAATATTTTAAAATGGTAGACATAACACAATATTTAATTATTCTCATTACATAATGGATAGTATAAATTGTTTTTTTTTGCATGTGACAAGGTCAATTTCCATTAATTAGGCGAATTTTAGCTGTCGCCGTTACTTAGCAATTGTTCACTGGTTATAATGAATTTACGACGCAAATGTATTTTTATAACGTTTTGCAAGTGGTGTTATTCGGTTATTCAATTGGCTACTTCATTAAGAAGTGGCTATATTAAGAATTCTGCTTTTATTCTAAATGGTTGTTTATTACATTGGTATGAGCAACTTTGAATTAGCTTGGTTTTGCCACAACAAAATAATTACAGGAAACGTTCTCCAATTTGATCCTAATAAAATCCAATATATTATGAACTGAGACGATAATACCAATTGTCTATAAATTAGAGCAGTCGTTATTCAGTAGAGCAACTTATTTCAAAAGGCACGTTATCCGCACCGCAATATTTACTAATAGCAAGAGTCTTAAAACTAACTTTTACCGACGGAACCATTAGACTGAAGAAAGTGAGTCTGAAGTCGGTCAATACGGCCTGCATACACGACTATGGCACTGAAGTAAATATAAATAGACCAAGCAATAAACAGACGCATCCGCCAAGTATTGCTAAACGGTCTACAGTTGCAATTAGCATGGCAGATGAACAATATCATTATTAAACGTACCATGTTGCGATATTATCGTTGGCTAGTAAACATGATAGCAATTAAAATTAGTCCTGTATTAAATTTCCTGGTGACTCGAAACAAATATGTGGCAATTATTCCTGTTTCAATCTCTTTTGTGGTGTGATAGTTGCTGGAAAATTTCTTATGAACGGATTGCACAGCATATACATATCCAGAGCGTTGGCAAGGATATAAACTGGTATCTTGATACGTAATATTATGCTGAAAGGTATATTTTGTGAAACAAAGAAAATGGTGACCTACAAGACCTGCTCAGAGGTCAAAACTGAATAACACGAAAAACACGCGACAATTTCCAATTGCATAATGTCTAACACCGGCTAGAACCGGACCGGGCGGTCCAAACGTCGTCCTGCGTGACATCCTGCGTGCACTTAAATAAAATTAACGTCTCAATTCTTCTCAATACAGCCACGCGTCTATATTTAGAGCAGACTAGTTCCCGAGCGCATCGCCTGAACCGATTCACGGCGGTTTTGCCCGTGGGCGGCAGGATACGGTTAATGCATTTGTTTTTTCGTCGTCGCTCATCTTGCTAAAGGGGATAAAGTATCTTTTCATATTAAAAACTCTGGTCACGTCACGTTTTAGTAGTTCTATAATTATCTGTTATCTCGTACTTCCTGTAATCTCTGTTCACACTAATTCGTGACACTTTGATATGCTTCGTGTGCTCATTCTTTCGGCGTCTTTTACGTAGGTACGTAATCGGTTCAACGAAAAAAAATCTACAATTATAAAGTGTTAAAACTGATATTAGTAGTGTTTAGTTATATTGACAATGAATATACATTTGAATGTAATTTGTTTATTTGTTTTCCCAGTCAGCTGTTGTCAATTGAAGCAGATCGCGTCAGTTTTAAAATTGTTCTCATACAAATCCCAGACGTCCGCCTATACTTTTTTATAGTTTCCCCGTAATTATCAAATATACGCTCATTGTTATTCCAATCACCGCGCCGTGTCCTTAACTACAATAGTTGTACGTTATCATTGACATGGGACTGGCGAGGTTGCTGCACTTGATAGCAAGGTCAATGCAAGCCATACTTAACGAAACAATTAGAAGTGGTTTTTCAATAATGTACACAATTATGCCGGCCTTCATTACTGGAATTACACTGGACGACCCCGGAACGCGAAGCGTCGATACAAGCCTCTGTTGTAGGTTTTGGAATATGACTAGATGTTTTACATTCCTACATACTAAATTGGCAATTTGAATTCTTTCCGTTACAATGTTACATTGACTTCTCACCGTTGAATATAACGAAGCATTTTTTCGATATTAATTAAACGTTCGACGCCAACAAACCCGTTTGTTTGTTAAAGAAATTATCTCGTTTTGCACCAGTGTTTATGTTGCTATAATTGTGTAGCATTCGCATTTCGCATCGCATCAGCGTGCTCAGCTGTGCGCTAAACTATTTCGAGTGCGGGATCGGCGCCTGTGCGTTGACCTCACCTTTCACGTAACTGGCATCTATTGAAACGCATTGAATTATCTCTTTGAATAACATTTTGAGTTTGAACCTTAGTATTTATTATAGCATTCTCTTTTTTATAATTTCAGACGATGCCAAATTTAGTACTCTTGCTTAGTCATTGATTTGTTCCAAATTTATCCTCGTTAAAATTGACTGAATAATAATAATAATTATTATAAGAATTGTTTTATTAAGCTTTGTAGATTCGCAATATTTAGTTGTAATGATGTAGTTTACAATTACTGTAAATATCAGAATCTTTAGTATCGTCAGTGCCATCTGACACATCACACAAGTACAACGAAATTTAAATGCCAAACTTGGTTTACTACTATTTGTAAATGGAGTAAATCGTAAAAATCTAAAACTTTGCAACTTGCAACGTCGCTTAATAAATACGTTATTTTTTAGTGATGAAAAATATGTAGATTCACGTTTTAAGTCAATACAAAGATGGCCTGTATTTTAAACATTATTCAAATATTTGTACAGAAATACATTCCAGACAAAGTAAATTACTATTATACCTAAACTCCGTTATATGCATAGTTCCCAACACGAGCGTACTTAATGAATATCCCGCCGCCTTCGTCTCTATCTCATGCCCTTAAAAGTAATTTTGTGAACCAAGTAGAATCAATTCTTATAATGGAAAGGCTAGCGAGTAGCCTGATGACATCACTAGTACAATTATCGCCACTAAGGGATGATTTCACGAACAGGCTACGCTCACTCAGAATTAGTTCATGATAAGTCAAGTCACCTTCCCGGGACATGTCAAAATTAATTCACTCCGCGTACAGATTAGGCTAATTATACCGATTGTTTACATTGCACATAGTTTTTCGTCACGAGAACGCGAACAATTTGGCTGGATTTCAAGTTGATTACATTCATAAGTATAATATGTTTATTGTTTTCTTCCTCGCGCGTGTTGACAGCGGAGTCTCCATTCTAAATCGAAGCCAGTTTAGGGATATTATTATTTTACACTGTTATAAGGTCTACTGTCCTTTGTCGTGTGAGGTTTTATTAAAATAGACTAAAGCACCTCTCTAATAAGACTACACATAATGTGTGTTGATTGTTAATATTCATAAAAGTAAAATTGGTAGAGAGCTCTAAAATGTTACTATCAAAGACATCTCGCCGCGCTGCATCCGATTTTATGATGCCGCAATAGCGCAGTTATCGTTCGACCAGTATAACATCACTAGATGTAAGCGCCTTCTTTAAATATCTTTAATACTTACCTATACTTAATATAACCATAATTATATGGGTTTTTACGCAACTCCATTAATAATAGCATGGTGAGAGTGGTATAGGTTCCTGCACCCTTCAATCTCTAGTTAAACATTTCGTGATGTGGTACGTACTACGTAAGATCGAGTAACCTTTGTAGAGTTTAGAGACTATGTTGTCCCAGGTCCGGAACTCCGTCATTTATCTCACACAGTGATGTGCCATCAAGACATATATAAGAGGCAGTACTATTACTTTTTATACCTGTAATTGTTATCGTTCCAAATAATAAGTAAAAGTTGTAATTTAGCGACGGCAAAGCCATCTATTGTGACTTCTGTATTAGCTAAAACATGTCCCGTAACAATAGCTAATATCTGTTGTATCTACATGTGCATTTATTTTCTTGTCAAGGGTAAAAAGGTTGAAAAAATCTGCATTACATAAATATTTGTTTTATTTCAACAAATACTGGTATTTTTATGCCCAGATGCATACAAATGCAGTATTAACAAGAACAAATAGCAATGGCATTAATTTAAATTGTCGTTATATAGCAACGTGGAAACGAGAAAGAAGTCTATCATGGAAACTGGGTTATATAGGTTTTGAACGAATTGGCACTCCATTGGTCGAAACTGCATGCAGCTATTGTTATTATCTGGTTTATTTTGATATGCTCGACGCCATGAAATAGCCTTATCAATATGCGCTACTTGTTGGTAAAAATATATAATATATGATTATTGTGGATGTATAAAATTACATTTTATAATTATCAACAATGATTGAAAAAACTAGTACGTAAATAATATAGTAATAGCCGGTTTTTCGACGTTAACAAAACCGATAAAAGCATGCGAGCATCGCATCCCTAGGTGAATGACGTGCGGCTCGATGCGCCGACTCGAGCCGGCTGCGGCCTCCGCGAACCGATTTCAACCGGTTTTGATCCAATCGAGGAGCGCGCTCACTCGCAACCAATCAGCGGCCATTGCGAGCAGTCGTTCTCGTCTCGTCGTTCGTCGCGTACTACTTTGTTTCCGTTTCGATATTATTTTGCACAGATAAATCTATATTTTGCGCGTTGCAACCGCGAACCGGTGTCATCCCGTGTTGTGTTTCGTGTGTCGGCCTGTGCAGTGTGCCATCGAAGTTCGGACATTAACGCAACGTCGCTCGCTTGGAACGTTCAAGAATAATGTTGGACAAGTAAAAGAGGCGATCGGAGTAATACGTTTGTTGTGAACGTTGAGTTGCACATCTAGAACAAATGGTTGTTGAAGCGGGACGCCGGGAAGCTATGGTGGTTGCGCGCGAGCGGGACTTTCGCCTCGGATCCGGTGCGTTCATCTTCTTCAACCTGACGAGGCAGGACTACAGCTGACGAGTAATATGCTCGTTGTCGAGCAGAGACTTAGTGCGCGGCATCTGGGGCGCGGAGTGTCGGTGAGCGCGCGGCTGCTGCACGGGATTGAAGCCCGCGGCTGGCGCATGAAGTTCGCGCTGCTACGCGCCGACGTGGAGATCGAGGCGGACGAGCGCACGTACCGCGAGCTGGAGCGCCGGCTGCACGCCAGCGGAGGCAACGTCCATGTCAGGCCCAAGCGACGTTACATGTAACTATCTGGTTTATACCGCTTCATTTCGCCTCACCAACGTATGTTTTCACCACGCATTGATAGAAACATTGCTCGAAAACTTTCATCGGTAAACGTCTAGAATGTGCATTGTAGTGGTCCAAAGGGCTCAGCGAGTAACTAGCGGTAAATTGTCGTGACCTACATCTGTCACTTGAAGCCATTGTGCACGCTATAAATAGACGATGGATGTTTGAAAACATT
This sequence comes from Manduca sexta, assembly GCF_014839805.1. Lineage (NCBI taxonomy): Eukaryota > Metazoa > Arthropoda > Insecta > Lepidoptera > Sphingidae > Manduca > Manduca sexta. Next base: position 14,323,803 of record NC_051132.1, read on the forward strand.
TAAATATCTATGGCGGCCGGTGAGTTACTGCCGAATGGTTAGACGCTTGCGTTATACTCACAAATATGGTAAAATAGCAGTTGTGGAGCGATGACCCGACACAGTCACTTGTAACTAGAAAAGACTGGTCAAAGATTGTGTATCTTTGTATATAAGTAGGTCAGATTTAACATATTTTAAATGAAATATTTATTTGTTTGCCCAAAAAAAATATGTCTGGTATTTTCCGACCATAGCTTTTGTTTTGGTGGTGCTATTTTGTAAAATTTATTTGGGCTATATGGATGTTACACATTCGCTTAGAAAAAAGAATATTGCTTCTGATATCATTTGATATCACTAGTTATTGCAAGCTGCAATATTTTGCCTGCATTAAAGTCCCGCTATATATTTTCATGGGATAAAAGTAGCCTATTGCCTTCCCAAGGTCTCAAACTGTATAACAAAATTCATCTACATCAATTCAGGGATTTTTTTTATTCTATAGTGTTCAGACAGTCAGATGTAGTGGGGACCAGGACTTTATGTAAACTTCTGGTTTAGATACTTCAAAATACAGACAAAATAGTTATAGGTATGAGTGAGAAAACAGCTTATTCAGCTGTAATTGTTACACATAATTGATATTTATTCACCAAGTTATTTGGTGAATTATTTACCAAGAATCTTTATGAGACTTATGAATAAAATAAACTATGAAATATGGCTGTAAAACAATAATATTTAAACACAAAAAATTATCAATAAATATAATCACAAGTGTTACAATGTTGGAATTAAATATTCTCAGGTAGTCAGTAAATTATTTTAAATAATAAGCCATTGTACACCCATTACCAAGTGTAGCAGGATGGTTTTATGAAATTAAATTGCAATATGAGTTTGTAAAAACAAAACTACATTATAAACAAACCATTGTATAATACACAATGTGTTGTGTAGATTGTAATATTATAATTACGAGTTCCATAACATATTAGCCAGTACATAACAAAACAGAAAAAATTACACTTTATTTGTATAATCTATAATTTGGCATGATTAGATATTAGATTTTTTTTATCCTAGCTCCGCATTGCAAAGCTCAAAACATATAAAATTCATTTATAGAAAAATATATCTCTATGAGCACTAGAACTGTACTGGTCTGCTAATACTATTTTACAGAAGTAGCCGAATAGTTTTGAACCTGATGCCATAATTCTTATATAGGTAGGTTATTTTTCTCTAGTTAAGCACCAATTTGTCTCAGTGTGCATTATGATTCAATCTTATACATACTTATAGCTTACAAATTACAGCTAGTATTATTATAAAAACCTAAGCCCATCATCAATTTGTTTAAGTAATAAATAAAAATAACATTTTAAAAAGTATCATTTTAATGCGATAAGATACTGGATGATAACTTCCGTGTTTCAAATATTTCCTAGAATTATTATCTTTCCAGTTTGTTTACATTGTTATTCTTTAAAACTGCCAACCTAAGTTAGTGTCTTGCCAATTTTTAATATACGAAATTCTAAGAAAGTAATTATTGTTTTTGAGATTCTGACAATTTTAGTAGGTGCTGAAATCTAATTTAATTCATTTTAGATTGTGCAATAGCTGAAAGATCTTACAGAGATGGTATAGTAGGGGATAGTTAAAGTAGATAATGCTTACTGGGCAAAGAATTAATCCACCGTGGCAAACCATCTAAGTGCTAACCTTGTGTGATTGCAAAACCCTAGAAGCCCAAGCTCCGCATTAACTGGTTAAGTAAGAAATAAAACAAGACAATATGTGAAGAGCATAGTTTCTCAAGCAATTTTTATTTTACAATGATTACAATATTGTTATAAATGTGTATTTAGTAAATATTTATTGAACAATGTGTTACTGAGCATTCTAAGGTTTTAGACAACATAAGATTTGGTATGGTCTCCTGTAGAAGTAATATCAAATGTATCTGTTATGATCTGACAACTATCCCAATCCCTGTTTTGGGAGTGATAGCGGAAATGGATCAATCGAATGTTGGATTGGCATGTGTACAAAAGTCTATTATGATTGATTTATTCTTTATTGATGGTGTTAGCATTATTTTATATGCATCCGGATTGCGATTGCCGTATATCCATGCGAATAGCGACCACTATAAAGAAGGTGTTAAAACCAGTCATAGTGGTCCACGTAAGTGTGACTCGTTCTGAGATTAGCCTGTGTATATCCGGACCCAACAGGCCGGCATAATTATGTCGACTGCCGAGAGGTAATCATCTCTCGTCAGTCGACATTCTACTGAACCCCACTTACCATTAGGAGCAGTGTGATCACGTTGACTCGCACCTATTAAAAAAAAAAGTCAGACTAGATCATGCATTCGTAACAGCCATTGATATTGCATGTGTTTTTGCAGTGAAACTTTAACCAAATCAATAATAACACTTGACAATAAGACTGATAAACTATCTACCTATCGGCTCAGATAAAGCATGATAACAATGTTTACATTGTTTCAAAGGTTTAAAAACTCATTAAGGCTAGGTAATACATTGGTACTTGGCTATAATATCATCACGCCTATTTTACCAGAGAGGTAGCTGCACTACATTTTGTGAAGGAAATGATGGCTTTTAACTTTATAAAACAAATTTTGGATAATCTAATCAAATATCTGTGTTATATATTGTCCCACCGCTGGGCACGGGCCTCCTCTACTACTGAGAGGGATTAGGCCTTAGCCTACCACGCTGGCTTAGTGCGGATTAGTAGACTTCACACGCCCTCAAAATTCCTATAGAAAACTTTTCAGATATGGGGTTATATATTGGGGTTTAGAATACCCACATTAGATTTTATTTATTTCTCAATTACAAGATAATTATTTCAGTTTTGTTAAATTATTGTATTATTTAAAAAAAAAATCAGAATAATCACGACACTAGATTAAAATGTGCGTAATTAGGGTGTATAAATTTAAACAATTTATGAAACCAGGCTGTAAGAGATTATGTAATCGATTAGAAAATAATGTTATGTGTCCCATCCCTACACACACCTCTCTCTAGTTCCGGTGCTCAGCCATGTAACATGTCTGTACAATAATATATAATTGTAATGTCCATTAATCACAATAAAAACATAATAATAAAGAAACCTATCATTATTTTATATGGCGCAGTCGTAAATGACACAAGAAAAATAAGGTTTCAAGAAAGAAAATAAAGTGATTAAAATGGATTTGAAGCAGCCATCGCCATTACAATTGACCGCATGTTCTAATCCCAGTGAACAGTGGAAGAAATGGAAACAAAGGTATGATTTGTACTTTGTAGCGTCCCAAGCGGGAGAGAAGCTGAAAGATGATGCCAAAATATCACTGTTATTGCATGTGATGGGTGATGAAGGAATCGAAATCTACAACACGTTCGAGTTCGAAAAGGAAACCAGAAACTACGAAACTATTGTAGAAAAGTTCGATAGTTACTTTCAGCCGCTAAAAAATGAAACGATGTGCAGACATTTATTTTTTACGCGTAACAAAGGTTGCGAAGAAAGCTTTGAAGAGTATGTAATGGCTCTGAAAAAATTAAGCTAAGATTGTGCATTTGAAAATCTAAGAGATAGTCTGATAAGAGATCAGATAATAAGAGGAATTAGTGATAAATCACTAAGAGAGCGATTACTGAAAGAGCAAAAATTAGACTTAACAAAATGTGTTAATATGTGTAAAATGGCTGAAACAACACAACAACAAATGAAAAAGTTTGAGGAGGAACCAAGCGTAGCAGTGGTCAATATTAACAAAAATAAGAAATATAATATAATAAAGAAGCAGGGAGACTTCATTAGAAAAAATGAAACGAGTCCAGACTTCCAAAAGTAAGGGAGCGACCTACTGTAAAAAAAATGTGTCAACGCTGTGGATATGTACATGGATATAAGTGTCCAGCATATAAAGTGAAATGTAACAAGTGTTATAAAATGGGACATTATGGTAAAATGTGTAAAACAAAAGTAAGTTCTATACTTAATGAACATGATAATGTGAGTAATGATTATCAATTAGGTATGTTAAAAGTACATAGTGTGTGTACTAATAATGAGTTGTGTGAGTCATTAAAAATTAATGACCAAATTATTAATTTTAAATTAGATACAGGTTCAGATTGTAATGTGTTGCCGTTAAAGAATATAAAAAGTTTAAAATTAAGACACATTATAAATGATAATAATAAAACATTGTATAATTATGATGGTACTAAAATAAAATGTATAGGTAAAATTAAATTAAATTGTGAACTGGTTAATGGTAACAAAGTTAAATTATTGTTTTATATTGTAGACAGTGAATGTATACCAGTGTTAGGATTTGATACTATAAAAATGTTAGGTTTGATGGAAAGAAAATATTTAAGAATTATAAAACAGATAATAAACAATATGAAAAATAATAAATGAGTACAAAGAATTGTTTAACAGTGAAAAGTTAGGTTTATTAAAGAATGTAGAATACAAAATAACATTGAAGGAAAATTATGTACCAAAAGTAGAACCTTGTAGGGGTGTTCCAATTCCTTTGCATGACAAAGTGAAAGCAGAGTTAGAACAGATGGAAAAATTAGGAGTCATAGAAAAAATTACTGAACCCACAGATTTTGTGAGTAACATAGTAATAGTCAAAAAACCTGATGAAAAAATCAGAATATGTTTAGACCCTAATAACTTAAATAAATGTTTAAAGAGGGAACATTATAAATTGCCTACATTTGAAGAAGTTTCATGTAGAATGGCAGGTTCTACTATATTTAGTAAATTAGATGCGTCAACTGCATTTTTTCAAATAAAATTGAATGAAGATAGTGCTAAATTATGTACGTTCGCTACACCATTTGGTCGATTTTGTTTTAAAAGGTTACCTTATGGGTTATCATCAGCACCTGAAGTATTTCATAGACAGTATTCACAAATGTTAGAAGGAATAGAAGGATGTGCTGTATTTTGTGATGATATTGTAATTTATGGAAAAAATAAAAAAGAACATGACGAAAAGTTATGTAAGGTGTTAAAAATAGCACAAGAAAATGGTGTTAAGTTCAATTTAAATAAATGTGAATTTGGTTTGTCGCAAATTAAATACTTAGGTCATGTAATACATAAAGATGGCATAAAGCCAGATAATCAAAAAATTGAGTCTATAATGAACCTAAATAAACCAAAAAATGTAAAAGAAGTACAAAGATTATTAGGTATGGTTACTTATATATCAAAGTTTATACCTTCTATGTCGCAGGTTTGTCAACCATTAAGAATGTTAATTAAAAAAGGTAGTACTTGGGTATGGACTAGTGAACAAGAAAAGGCTTTTAATGAGTTAAAAAATATATTAATGTCGGAACCAGTATTACAATTCTATGATCCTAATAAACCTTGTACTTTGTCAGTAGATGCGTCAAAAGATGCATTAGGTGCAGTTTTGTTGCAAAATAACTTACCTGTTGCTTATGCTTCAAAGAGTATGACAAATACACAAAAAATGTATGCTCAAATTGAAAAAGAGCTGTTAGCTATAGTTTATGGATGTACTAAGTTTCACCAATATGTGTATGGAAAAAAAATTGATGTAGAAACGGATCATAAACCGTTAGAAAATATATTTAAGAAACCATTGTGTGATGTACCACTGCGTCTCCAAAGAATGAGATTACATTTACAGAAGTATGATTTAACTTTAAGGTATAAACCTGGTAAAGATTTATTAATAGCAGATTCATTATCAAGAGATTGTTATAATTGTAATGAGACTATTATGGAAAAAGAAATTGAAGCTCAAGTTGGAATGGTAGTTAGTAACTTACCAGTTACGGATAGAAAGTTAGAAATATTTAAACAGGAGACTATAAATGATTCTGAATTACAAAACTAAAAGAATATTTAACTAATGGATGGCCAGACATGTATAATGTACCTACATGTTTGAAACCATATCATTCTGTGAAAGATGAGTTATTTGTTTGTGACAATTTAATTTTTAAAAATAATTGCATTGTTGTACCAAATACATTAAGAACTGAGATGTTAGATAGAGTTCATTATAATCATTTAGGTATAGAAAAATGTAAAACAAGGGCAAGGTCTTGTATGTTTTGGCCCTCAATGAACAAAGATGTTGAAAATAAAGTTTTGAATTGTAATACATGTGATAGGTTTAGAAAAAGCAATGTAAAAGAACCTATGAGAATAAGAGAAATGCCAGTTAAACCTTGGACAGATTTAGGTTGTGATGTATTTAATTACAGAAATAATAATTATTTGATTTTAGTGGACTATTACAGTAAATACATTGAAGTTGAAATGTTAAAAGATCTCAGTGCAGAAGTAACAATAAGTGTTTTAAAAAATATGTTTAGTAGATTTGGAATTCCACAGATATTATATTCTGATAATGGACCTAATTTCTCTAATATTAAATTTAGACAATTTACTAAACAGTGGAATTTTATACATAAGACAAGTAGTCCATTATATCCGCAAAGTAACGGTTTAGCCGGAAAGATATATACAAACAGTAAAAAATATGTTTAAGAAATGTGATTATGAAAGTAAAGATAAAAGTTTAGCATTATTAGAATATAGAAACACACCAATATCAAGTGAATTTGGTTACAAATCTCCAGCAGAATTGTTGATGAATAGGAAAATATCAGGATTGTTACCTCATCAACAAGAGATAAGTAAAGAAAATAGAGATATTCAGAATAGTTTATATAAAAATGCTTGGAAATATAAGAAATATTATGATAGAAATACAAGAAAATTAAAAGAATTAGGGAAAGGAGAAAAGGTAATATTAAAAGATAGTAATACTAAAAAACCATTATCATATGCTAAAGTAGTAAGTAAGGATGATAGACCTAATTCATTTAAAATTGTTACTGAAAATGACCAAAGGTTGGATAGGAATAGGAGATATCTTTTAAAGTGTAATGATCAAAGCGAAATGAAAATAGAAACTGGCAGAAATTATGATAGTATTGAAATAGATGATGAAAATAGTGTAACACATGATAACTGTAACAATGAAAATATAGAACTGTGTGATTTAAATAAAATGTAAATGAGACTAAAAGTAGAGCCGGAAGGACTATTAAAAAACCTGCGTATTTGAAAGATTATTGTTGATTTGGAAAGAAAGGGGATGTAAGAGATTATGTAATCGATTAGAAAATAATGTTATGTGTCCCATCCCTACACACACCTCTCTCTAGTTCCGGTGCTCAGCCATGTAACATGTCTGTACAATAATATATAATTGTAATGTCCATTAATCACAATAAAAACATAATAATAAAGAAACCTATCATTATTTTATACAGGCTGGCATCATTTTTGCAACAGTTTTGAAATGCAATCTCTCTTTTTCGATAGTTATATTTGGACGGTATTTTACTTGCAAGTTACCATGAATCTGACTGTCGCAACTATACAAAGCAATGTTAAATAAAATAAATGTGTACATTCGCACTTTTCAAAATTTCTATCAGCATTAATAATAATATCAGCCCTGTATTACAGTATACTGTCCCACTGCTGGGCACGGGCCTCGTTTACTACGTTACGTACATAATTTAGAAAAGTCAGAGGTGTGTGTCCTTGGGTTTTAAACCTGTGGACATTCGTCTCGGCAGTCCTTCCCACAACCAGCTACGTTATTATTGCTTTTCAAATGTATTATCATTAATCAAATTCTGTTTGTCCACAGCGTGGCCCCGAAGAGCGCTACAAGTCCGATCGCGAACAAGCAGGTGATTACGACACCAGGTGAGCGAGTCCCACTGCATGTTTTAAGTCTTATTTTACATACCAGTGTGAGTCTAATGTCTAGCTTGGTTTAGTAGTGGTCACCTTGGAACGATTGCCTTTGGCCATTTGAAACATTAATTCCCAATGTGGTCCTTCCACACCATACACACCTTCAGGGCTCCACGTAGGCGTGACCAAAAAAACCACTACGAAACCAAAAAAAAGTGAGAAAAAAAGTTGGGACCTCTGATCTAAAACAAAATAATTCTTATATTTATGATTAAAAGCGATTTGTTTTGTTTACTTACTAAGTTCTTTAAAAACCTTCTCAAGAAACACTGCCTCTCGGGTAGAAAATAACATGCACTTACATTGACAAGTGACAACTCACTGAAGGATTCTAAATGACAGTAAATATTGGTGCCTGGGTATTAGATGCTCATGTGTGCTTCTTGTTCGCAGCGATCCTCGCGTCCCCCAACCAGATGAAGCCGGTGTACTGCCAGGAGTGAGTATACAAACATTATTAGCGGGTTGCAGACCAATAACAGAGCAAAATTAGATGAGTTTAGCTTGCATGGTTGGGACATTACATGTCCACCATAGTTTAGTTTACCGTCTGTAGATAATTTAGTTTTCGGTCTGCAACCGGAATTAATATTTATTATTCGTACACACGCTTCTTAACCCGAAGGGATAGGCAGAGGCGCAAGTGGTGCACCCATTTATGCCATGCGTGTTCCGTCCCATACTTTTATAGGGAGCAAGTCAATCGCCATTTTGAGCACAATTATCTATTGTTAATATTTAGTATAATTGACAAAAATATAGTTGAAAAAAGCTTTATTTGAAAAGAAATTGCTCTTTGTTTACACTCTATTATTTACTTTTTAGAATGTTAACATGTATGTAAATAGGATTTGTCGTAATTTGTAGGAATTGTGTTGTTATCAGTGTGTTTATAAATAGTGGCGAGCGCTGGATTCGCCGTCAAGGCCGAAAGCGCTTTTATGTCTAAATATAGCTTTGGCGCGTGTCGGTGTGTACGATTGTCGCAGAAAGTTTGGCGTGCGTTTATAGAGGCGTGTGCCCACTGTGGATATTCCTACGAAAACTATTATCGTAGGAATATCGTAGGTACATTTAAGTCGGCTTTTTTGTTGTAGGCTTCTAAGATATGTATGAAATAAATTTTAAAAAAATGTGTATTTTACGAAGAGGTCAAGTTTGAAGTTAGAAGCGGTTTCTAAACTCTACCAGTCTGATTACGAACGTGGGTAATCTACGAGTAATTTGTAATGATGTATGTGTTTGTATCGGTGCAGTGGCAGCGACATGAAAGTGAACTCGCCGCCGTGCCACTCGCCCGGCGCGATCCTGCCCGACCTGCCCCAGCCGACTGAAGATCCCGACAAGGTGAGTCACTCGCATCATTTTAGAGCATTTTTTTTACGACGCAATTATGCCGGCCTGGAATGCAACACACTTACGTGGACCCATCGATATATATATGCACTACGTACTTGATTTGGCGTTCCGAACATTCACTGTATTCAACTGAATTGAACTGCAATCCATTCAAACTGACTTTAATATGGGCAATATTGACAGCTTGTGGTTGTGTACGGAGTGGCGCTCATGATATAAGAACTCGAGTCCAAGTGTAAACCTGGATTTGAATAAAAAATATTAGTCAAATAAGTAAAATATATCCTATCACCAGCAATGTTGATTGATTCCTTCCAAACAGAATTTTATCCTCGGCGGCCAATCTCAACGGAGATCAGTCAAGTACGCAGGAGATATTATAAAATATTAAATTCGTAAAATAGTTTTATTTCAATGAACAAGTTGTTTTAATGGATACGATGTTACCAGTATTATTTATTATCGCAGGGTTTCGGCCTGTCCAAGGAGGCTTCCTCTGCCGAGACGCAGGTGTGGCTCTCTCGCCACAGGTTCTCACAGCACGCCGCCACTTTTGGCAACTTCTCTGGCGCCGACTTGTTACGGTAAATATTTTCTATTCAGTTTATAACCAACCACGCAAATGGAGGTGTCTGCTTATCAGCCAAATGTGATTGATTTCGTTTTCTTTTGTGTTGCTAATACATTTTAGTGATGATCTACTGTAACAGATATATTAATCGATACCAGCAATTAACACTGCTAAATCGATTTATAGCTAATTTCCGTTGAGTGCAAAATTATTATTTCTTTATCTTTTATAAGCTTACAAAATCTCTTTTGTTTTTTGCTATAAAATGAAGAATTCTTAAATTACACAATACGCTCATTCTTATTCTGGTAGTATACATTTTATCTTATTTTTCACTTTAAATGTCTTTCTTGTAAACTTGACATTTTTAAGTTAGCGTAGATGTTAATTGCAGCTGTCGAATTTTGATAGCATCCAGAATGGATGAGGAGTAACGAAACTAGATTTCACCAGTTCGATTCCCAGCAACATGCACAATGTACATATCAAATATACGTAGCTATATATTTGTTTTGACCTCTGCACGAACACTCTGGCTCGTGGCTGACCCTTTAATTGACGTCTATTGACGCCTCGCACGTGATACTCAGTTTTAACTTGTTATTGGCGCCGTATGGGACGGAACGTGACTTGGTTTTTAAATAAGAATATAATTTTCGTATAACTTATAATTAAACAACAAATACTACTTATTTTATTAGGATGGGTGACGGATTTGGTAATGGGTATTTTAAAAAAATACTTTGATAATGCCAGCTATACCACAATTATAAGGTAATTCTGTCGGCAGCCTGTCGCGAGACGACCTCATCCAGATATGCGGGCTGGCCGACGGCATTCGTCTCTTCAACGCGCTGCACGCCAAGTAAGTCATGGATTTGGCAATATAACTGAAGCTTTAGTTTTTGTTTAAACTGCAAAGGATTGTCTGTTAGAATAAATATAGCTACACACCTTGGAAGTCAATACTATGTATTAATGCAATGTGCACAACTCCACATGTATGAAGTCTCGTAATTCCCAGTAGTTGTATTGAATGCAACGTCATTTAAACTGCAACAAAACAGTGCTTTACCGCTTCCGAATAAAAAAATCAATCGGAAACCTTACCTAGATCCGTTCTTGGACCTAAGTGTACTAGATTATCGGCATCGTATCGATTTTGTCAGTCTATTGCTGAACATAGGACTCTCCCTTAAAATTTCTAGACCAACCTATTAAAAGCAGTTTGCATCCAGGTGTACTAGGTGATAGTTTTGAATGTGTTGCGCAGACGCATCGAGCCGCGGCTGACGGTGTACGTGTGCCCGGCCGGCTCCAGCATCTACAGCGCGCTCTACCTGCACAGGTGTCGCGCGCACGAGCTGCGGGACAAGCTCAACGAGCTGCACGGACAGACCAAGGTAAACTAGTATACATATTAATGAAGGATTCACAAATTTTCGCTCCATAATACTTAGATGTGATGGATTTGTAGATCATAGACCTGAGCAAATCCTTTACAAAGACTTTTTAATGTAGATAGCTCTGTTATTTTCTTGATAGGCAGCTCAACATATCACATAGCTCAACTTATTAATAGAGTTTATAGGGAATGAATCATTAATTTTATGCAGGATAGGGCTGATTGTGCCATCAAAGTTAATTTATTAGCAATAATCGTTTATACATTTCTAGATCAAGATTTCTGGATGAAAGTAATATCAATACTTAAATCTGAACTGCGACTATAAAATTACACAAGTTTGGATAAAACACTTTATTTGCTCTCTCATTTCAAATGAACCTCCAAATCTAGTCATTCTATTCATATTAATGATGTGTATTTCTGGTTTGTTAATAGCCATGGTGTGCATTCCAGGAGTGCGAGACTGTCCTGGTGTCGGGGCCGAACGGTGCGCGCGTGCGCCTCACGGACGAGCTGGTGCGCCACCTGCCCGACCACTCCACCTACCGGCTCGAGAGACTCGACGACAACGCGCTGCTGCTCTGCGCGACTAGCAACTAGACAACATTCAAAATGGCTCAGCCATGGTCCGAGGCACGAATTTTGAATGCGGAGTTTAGGATAATTTCCATGAGCAAGTGTTCATGTTGCAATATGGTCAGGAGTAGTAGAGTTGAACAGGCTTAAAACGAAGAGCTGTGATACTGAAAGTGTTGCGATATGAATTTTGTGCGTAATTTTGAACAGTGCATTACGACAGGCAATGCTATTTTATCCTAACTCCAGTTGAAATCTATTGTTCAAGATTCGTGCCCGCATCGATATATTTGAAGGGTAGCGACTGTCAAACAAATACATATAATATATTGCACGACATCATATATGTATTACTCTGCAGAAATCACATTGCCTCGATTTTCGAAGGTATCCCATCATTTAACCGTCAACTGATCAATGGCTGCCATCAGTCATTTAAGAGTGATTTTAATAGGCATGAAACAAAGTCTATTTTTAATAATTATTGTTTCGACAGTACAACAATACATGAGTTATACCTGTAGAGGTTGCCATGTGTGCCAGGAAATAATATAGCAACATACATATTTGTATGATAAAAAGATATTCAAGATGTGGTCTTCATGGCCAGTACCATCAAATTTATAACCAAACATATGAATAATGTAAAAACAATGGTATTTTGCCAGATATTGGATAAGTTCCTAGTCCACTGCTAGCCAGGTAGGGCTTGGTGGACAAACTACTAAGGCCATAGTAAATTGTAAACTTTACTTATGCCCAATACCATGGACCAACGGCTTAACATACTCCCAAATAGTGGAGTGTGTGAAATAGCAATTTTTATTTTAAGTATTTCTTTACCATGTTTACTGATGTAGGCGAGGTTAAGTCAATGATATTGATTAAGCATCCCTGAATAAGCGTAAGGAGTGTTAAGCAAAGGGGCCACATACTAACATTCATCTCATCAAATTACTAATAACAAGTGCAATTATGAAGTGTACATTCATTTGCACCTATATAGAGTAAGGTTGAGATATATTTTTAATATAAGGTGTTACCAAATGCGCAATAATGCTTTGGGATTTGTTTAATTATAGTTAATGTTGATGTGTGGTTGATATCCACTCGATGTTGTGATTTTGTAATTGATGCCCTAAGAGCTAATAAATAAATAACATAGTTGCAGGGACAACTGGATACTACATTATACTGTGAAAAGAAGAAACAGTTTACACTGAGTTGTAACAAATTATTAAATCGGATTTTGATTTCAATTAATTCTGAGAAATAGATAATTTTGTATTTATTCAATGAATTTAAGTAATTAAAAACGAAATATGACTCCGTTATATAAACAATATAAAAGCTATTTGTATTGTTATAGGGAAATTATGTACATGTTAAAGTATGGTTAAATTGTTTTATTTGTACAACATGACGGATGGATAAGAAAAAGTATTTATATTGTTGTTTTAATATTTGTAATAGAAAACTATATTTTTGTAACCAAAGTCAATCCAAGTGCCTACAATTCTTGATTTGTCAATTTGATTAAACGAGTGAATGTCGGGCAGCTGTTTAGGGATAAATGCAATTATTGTTAGCTTTAAAATATTGTTATTTTAATTGGTAATTGTTATTGTACTGCGAGGCGTAAATTCTTTCACTAAGATGTTGGTTATTTTGGCCTAGTGGCGATTAGAAATATTTTTGTCTAATATAGACATATTTAGGCCAATATGACCTCGAATGCGCCGACGACGCGTTGCGTTATATATTGTTTTAATTAAGATTAAAATATTTTTCATAAGGCACTGTGGCCTGGAGCCAGCGACGGGATTTGTATGTTCATGGATGGTTCATAGAGGGTCAAGGAAGGACGTGATATCGTCATTGTAGTCGTAGGTTTGTTGTATTTGCAATATTTGTTGTCACGTCATTGTTTCAACAATATCGTGATAGAAAGTTGGACAGCACTATGAATATTGGTGTGGCTACTTTTTATCCCGATGCGAATGCAACGAACATTAATCGGCAAATTACGTCCTAGTGCATGAGTCGCGAGTACGACGCATCATTTTGAGGTTTTAATAAATTCTCCCCCACTTCTAAAGGTGTTAGTATACTCGGGGAACACTTCCCTTGAGGCTCGAAACCCCAGATGCCTTAACAAGTGCCTCAAACTGAGAGGAGAGCGCGCGTTGCGTAACGGAGTATTAATGAGAATAAGATTATATTAAATGTTAGTTTACGTTGCATGTGCTAGGCTAGCGTATGTATCGCTTGTAGTTAATAAATGTATATAAATTTATTAATGGTTTTATTTATTATGCTCCTATACCGCTGAAAGTGTGAGCTACTAGGGGACCTTTTGTTTGCCAAGTGTGTTCAATCCCACGATGTGAGTGACGAACCTATCATCATGTTAGGCACTAATTCCCCGAGCTGGTTCTCAGCAGAAAAACCCAATATCACTGTGTCTTCAAGGGCCTGTCGGAAATGATTTTTATTGGATTTTCGTAAATAAAATGGTGAAACATTTATAAACATATACCTCTAATCGACAAAAAGAAAATCACGACGCAATAAATCGGGTTTTATATAGTGCAAAAATATTTGTACACTTGTTTGAACTCATGTGTGGCACGGGTATTTGCGTATTTATGCAAAGTTTGTCTAAATAATTGCGTATTTGCCATTCGGTATCGGTTTTTCGACTACACATCAAAGCATTCAAAGTTAGAAACTGTGCGTATCCTGCCACACTTGCGCAAAGATCAGTTTTATGGAGTTGCTTGAAGGAGAACCGATTATATGGAAAAGTAAGTTTGAATACTGTGAGCGAATGTATTTGCAAAGCATGTGTGGTAGTCTTTCAAAAATTTATCTGTATCTGGCGCCGGCATAACACTAGCTTTCTCTTAATTGGGCAAATATAAAATTTAATTCAGTTAGTCCCAATAAATCTACACATTATACAAGTATGTACTTGTGATGAGTCGAGGGGGTCTGCCCTCACCTCGATACGCCAATGGACATGTCCGTAGACCTATCATCACGAATTAGATGAATATTGAGTCAATCCTGTCTCTTATTTGACCATCTGACTGTATTCTCTTGACAATCAATACCTAAGTACTTCAAAGTATTTCAAAGCCATTAGCAAGAATTCTAAATATACCTTACTCTGTTCGATCCATCATCGCTATGATAGAGTTCATGATTAGAAATGACGGAATAAAAACAACACGTAGCTTATATAAAATATTTATTTCAATAAGAAGGCACTGTAAAAAATTTATATTGTTCCCGTACCATAATGTGATGCGACTATAACAACGCGACTTTGTAATAAATAACATGACTCGCGACTACGTGATAAGGGCGCGGGCACACCATCCATTATTTATTTATCTATTATTAAAGCCGGTACACAACTGTAATATATTGCGTTATATTATCTACGCATAGAATTGTGCTTTACGGTAGTTTTTAATCAGTAAATAGAAAAGCGAAAGTTTAACAGTCCGTTCATAGCAAAGGAATTTTGAGTTGTTGCAGAATTTGTATGATATGAGGTAAAATAAAAGGATTAACTAAGTATACTACGGTGTGCCCGATCGCTTATCCCTTACAGAAACATGATTAACGAACACGGAATGTGTTTTAAACTTTAACTGAATAAAAACAAAGTTTATTATGCGATGCGTAACTATTTAAAAACGTTTAGTAACCTTACAGCTAATGATAAAAATATTTACAAGGCATACCGACGGAGGCGCTGGGCCGCCGCGAGATGGGGACATTGACTATTATAACAAGTATTCACCAACTCTATACCTCTTTTACACCTGCTCTGGTTGCATGTTATGTTTTATAAAAGCATAGCGCCTTTATAAAAAATTCACGTATAAGTGCGACAAAGAATCGTAACAGTCGAAGGTGTGGAACAGGTATTAGATGTATATAATTGATATCGCAATATATATTTTGATAATCACCCATCTCAACCCCAACTAACGACTTAAACCAGACAGTCGGCTAGGCAAGTAGAGTACATTCGAAACATAATACGCCATATGTATCACATAAAAATATAAAAATGTCTGATTAAAACTTTATATCGAGTTTGTTCGTTAAATAATAATAAATAATATTAAAATGGTTCAAGCGATGTCAATTAACTGGAGTGATATAACAGCTATATGACTTAGCTTAAGGCCACGAGACGACTCTGGGCAACAATATTTATCGCCAATACCAATAGTATATTGCGAATCTAATTTATATAAAAATGGAATGCATATAAAATGCAACAGTATTATTGATCCACTTAACTGTGATAATGCACCCACTGGCATATAGCATTTAGGTGTTCCATAGACAGAATCTGCGCATGCGCCTTCACATAGTGTAGTCTTAACAGTTGAATGTGTCAATAACTATAAAATATATTGTCCATGCCAGTGGGTGTAACATGTGATTAAAAGTCAATATTAACTTAAGTAATATTTAGGGGAGATGGGGCACTTTAGGCCAGTTGTATAAAAAAAAAATTGTCAATATTGTTATATAAATGCGTTGCATCCTTCTCCCCTGACAACAATCGAGCTTATCCGAGCACTGTGCGCCGCGTGACGTCACAAGTGCCGCGTCACGTCACAGTGTATAAATATAAAACTTTAAAAATATAATACTTTATCATAAGATACAGTATAAATATATTACGAACATCGTTCAGTGAGTGTTTAGTGTGGAAATCTGTCACAGTTTTGGTAATACAGACCCTTGAAGGTGTTACAAATTTCGTCCAACTATGCTAACAATTAATAAAATATTGCCTGCATAGATGATCCAGTGGTAATTTTAAATTCTAAATTACAAGACTAAAATCCTCGAGTAAAATAGAACGCGGTTATTTTTCAGGCACATAGACTTTTGGAAATCGTTTTATAAACCAAACAAGGTGTCTTTTATCAGTGAAATCTCAAGATAGTCTGGTGAGAATAAAATTATATATAAAGCTTGGAGAATACTCCGATGGGTGCTCGCGCCCTCAATGTTGCTAATAAGCCAAATATAGTTAAAAACGTATTTCAAGGGTCTGTAATCCAAAAATTGACAGAAACTTATATACAATGCGTGTATCGTTAACGTAACAAATTTCAATAAACGCGCCATTATTAAAACAACCACGAAATCATTAGAACGAACCGCTCGCGCACACGTACCTTTATATTTGGACGATTAAAGTGCACGCACATAAGGCACTAAAGTCTTGATTTTATATCTATAATCTATTGAAATTTCAATTGAAGACTTTAATTGTCGAATTATCGGTGTCATTAAGAAATAATTTATTATATCAGTCATAAGATGTAAGGAAGTTAGCATGTTCGTTGAGGTTAAAGAAAATGTTTTAACCAATTAGTAGACGCCTCATCTGCGATTGGTCAAAATCAAGTCACGAGGTACGTTCTGATTGGCCAACATTTCAATAAATATAAATAAAATTTAGAATTTTATAACCATTTTAAGATCTTCTAATTTATAACGAATACATGTTATAATGCAGTATACGTGCATAGTATTCGCCTATGGTGAGTGCAGGTAGTTAGACGCGAGTGTGGTTGCGTGTTTCGTGTTGCGGGTGCGCGTTGCGGTTAGTGCGCGTGGTGCGGCGCGGGCTCGACGTAGTTGGCGGGCAGCATGCCGGCGCGGCCGGTGCGCGCCACGCGGCCCGTCATCCAGCCCTCGTCGATGGCGGACGCCTCCGTGATCAGGTCGCCTTCCCGGAACGACACCTGCAACACAAACAAATTCATTTATTACCACCTCCTGCCCTATAATACTTCTCGATGAGTCCAACATGTCTCAAGATGAACGTACATTTATAATATTACGTACATTTATATCATTAAATTATTTATAATACACAACTGTTCAAAACCCGAAATTCGAAAAGTATAAAGTAATATTCAAATTAAAAAATAATTGTTAGTTAATGGACCAGTAGTGACTTACCTCGTCGCTGTCATTCGCCTCGTAGTCGTACATCGCGATGTACACTCGCTGAAACAGGAAAAACAACAATTAGAACATCGACAAACATGTGACGTATACTAAGAAATAACAGAAATTAAATGTTTTATTTGTACATGATCACTGCCATAAAATTTAATAAAATTATTTACCAGTACATTTTTTTCCCAATAGAAATAACTTTAAAAATACTTAAAAACAACTATTGTATTTTGTTCTGACAGTTACTATATTAATGGCGGCACTAATTCTTTTATGATGTATACAGGAGGTATATTTAAGTTTGCGAGACAATTTTTTAATAGTTGTACTAAAATTACTAGATTATAGTTTGTACCTGGTTCTGCGTGGAAGGCGGTCTGGGCAGTTCGTTGGCGAGCGGGTCTAGATCCGTGACGCGTCCGATCTGCCTGCTCTGCGGCTGCTGCGACTGGTGCGCGCCTGCAACACCGCGACAGTGAGGCCGAGAGGCAAGCACCGGAGTGTTGGGTAACATGGCTGACATGTTTATTAGATGATATTTGGAAGGCAAGGAAATTTAGAAAAACTAAGAGATAACTCCGATTTGCAATTTTTTTTTGTATTATGGGTCTTTATATGTATTTTCAAACTCAAGCCAATGTAACCTGACGATTCACAGACCCGTATTATAAATGCCTTACGGTCTAAACTACCAAATCATATGTACAAAAACTTTTCTAGAAAATATAGACAAAAAAATCTTTATAAAGCAAAAAAAATCATATTGCAGTTTGCAATCACCAAAAACCGTGCCATTTGATGAAACAAGTGCACACACACAAACACACAGTATGACACACACATGAAGTGTTCAGTGGACACTACATTGCATTGTTACTTGTAACAGGAAAAATATATTTTAAACTTGCTAATAATACTCACCTTATTTGTAACTACGAAAATATCAATATTCTATAAAATCGGCAAATAGGGGTGTCACCGCACCAGGAATAATGTACGAAAATAAAGTGCAGTATTGTGAATAATATTAAGGAAAATACCATAAGTTCGTTAGACCGCAATGATGTATTTTAAGAATTCAATCATACTAATATAATTATATTTAGAACTACATATTACTAGTTTCCTTATTATTGTATTGACATTAGATTGGGAGTGAAAATAATGACAATTAATGGAACAAAAAATCCTCAGAAAAAATCAGACCTAATTGCCAGAGCATCAAATGGTAAATCATCCTATCCCCGATTATCTATATTGAAGACGTTATCACAACGCCAAAAAATATCTAAACTACCAAAAAAGAAACTTCCTGCTAAAGTGGCAACCCTACACACAAACCTCTCTGTTTATCACTGGTGCTGTTATAAATGACGGTGGCGGAAGCTCGCTGCGTGTTGGGAGGGGCGCGAGGGCCGTCACTCAGCGGGTCATAGTCCTGGATCCTGCCGATCTTCGGCTGAGCCGCGCCATAATTCTGCGTGTACTGCCCCCCGCCATAGTACTGTCCATGATTCGGATAGTCTTGGTACTGATAGGAGTACTCCTCCTTCGGCTTGTAGTACTGATCTGGGTACCGATTAGCGGACTGCGGCTGGACAACCTGCTGTGGTACGTGCTGTGTGGGCAGGACTTGATTGTGCGGGACTTGGTTGTGAGGGACCTGGTTGTGCGGGACTTGGTTGTGCGGGACCTGGTTGTGAGTGACCTGGGGCTGGTACTGGGTGGTGGGGATGTGGTAGTGGTTTTTGGGGGGAAGGTTCGGCGGCGGCATGGTCGGCGATAGCATTTCGGTCGCGTAATTGTCGATTTGCTGGTGGTAGTTGTCGGACGGTACGTCTGTACGAAGCGCGGTGACAAACAACACTTATTAGTGATACATATGAGATGAGGATGGTCAGAAATATATTAAAAAATACTTATAGGTTTTCAAATATATCAAAATATTAGGTTAAAATTTCATTTTTTTTCAATATATATATAGTATTTAATAAAATATATTCTTCATATATTAACTTATGGTGTGTTAATCGATTTAACTTATTTTGCTCTTCATAAGAGTAGCATCGAAAACACCACTTAATTGAAATGATATAAAAACTTTGTTCAAACTAATACGTGTGATTTTTTCATATATTTCTTATCGTCATGAAGTTAGCAACAATATGGCCATAACTAGTGAATGATCGCAGTGTCCTGGCAACACCGATGTGCGGTCAACCCCGAGCTGACACATTGTGACACGTGACACAATGCTTGTGATATCGATTGACATTGCACATATATGCTATGAATGTCACATAACCCAGTGATAATCGAGTATAATTCAATAAAATTTGCTGATAACACATGAAAAATAATAATTGTTATTGTTCTCGATACAATTGTTTATTATTGTCTTTTGTCTGCAGCATGAATGTTCCAGCTTGTAGGGGAAGGTATTATTGATCATATAAATTCTGCATGTTTTGTTTTTTTACCCGACTGCATCGAAGCAAGGGTAATGATTGTTATCGAGTTTAGTACAGCTTAAAAACACGCTCTCTATATCGCTTATTCGGCCAATATTCGTGGATGCTGGCGGACTATAGGTGTCAATTTACATTTAGATTTACAATCCTTGACCAGCCTTTAATTCAAATATCATCATGAGATTACATTGTCCACAATCGATAATTTAATCGATTTAACTCTTGGTCTCTCGTGGCTCGCCGGCGAGCCAAGACAGCTACATGACATTTGCGTGTGTCACGGGATTATAACCTTATATACTACATAATAAGGTTATTTTTCCGTCACACGCGTAGCTGTCAATGTTTGGCGGCAAACATTCAGCTACCTGTACATATTTGAAAATAAAATTTTGACAAGTCATGACGGGTTAAATCAAGTCTCCTTATTTGAAAGGCAGATTTATTATAAAAATCTGGTAATTCTTGATTATCACGCATCAGTTTGTTAACATTATCAGCAAGTTCTATTGAAAAATACTATATTGAATTGACAAGTCACAACACAAAATAAAATCTTAATTAATTTTGACATCATGTGCACAAGTATTGCGCAAGTATAATGGACATCGGAGCAGCTATACTGATAATTAAAATCAAGTTTCAAGCAAGAGTGTAGTGAGAGAACGACAATATTATTTTAAAGTTAAATTGAACTCCAAAATATTAAAATTGTACCTACATTTATTTTGTAGGTTATTTCTGAATTTTGTATATTATACTATAGTAATATATATATAAAATATGATTATTATAGTCCACAGTATGCTCTGCACTTTCAAACTCAATTTTCAGTATAGCCACCCATTTCCCTTTGACACATTACGCACAAGTACCTAATTGCACTGCACAAGCACGAGTACGTACCGACAAGCTCCCCGTTCTCGTTTATCTGCCGCTGCCGCTCCATCTGTGCCTTCTTCTCCAGCTCGCCGTGGTACGCCACGTTGCTTATTATCTTCGTGTTCGCCTTGATTCGAAGGGTCTCCGGATCGTCTGCTACCTGCAAATTCGTTGCAAATATTGTGATTAGTGTAGTAATATACTAGAGTAGGTTTATAAGTTATAACCATCGGGAAGTTTGATTTACAAAATGCTCGGAGTTTCCCAGCGTTTGACTCTGACATTAGCAATAAGTGTCCAATATACTAGCTATAACGTCCTTCTAGCTGTAAAACGGAATTTGTACGGGAGATACAGTAAACAAAAACTCAAAACTATAGTAATACTCCAATCTAAATCAGAGAGTAACAGTCAAATCATGCGGAAGATACGCTACGTAAGTAAAACCTCAAAACTATAGCGACTAACACTCCAATATACATCATAGAGCAATATTGTAATCGCTCTAGTTTACGACCTTATTCTTTTTAACAGTGTAAACTGGACACACGGCCGTGTTCTCTTCGTGAAATTGGCATGAAATGGTATTCTGTATGACAATTCAATTGTAATAAACGCTTTAAATGCTTGTTCTCAACAGTCAATATAATAGGCAGGGAATCGTAGCATACCTGTGTGAATTTCCCCTTGCTCTTCTCAAAGTCGGCATGGTACTTCACGTTGCTCTGGATCTTGGTGTTTTCCGCTATCCGCTTCAGCTCCGGCGTCTCCGCCATTGTGGTTGGCTTCGCTTTTGGCACATGTCTGGAATATGTACACAAATTATACCATTTTTAAAGAAGTTTCTTATACTGTCTTGATGGTAAGTAATATGTACTGATTTTGAATATACAAAATAGTAAAGGAATTTAGGTTTTTAATGGTTTCAAAAAATATGTTAATTTAACAACTCTAGAAGACTTTATTTACAACAATTTTGAGTAAATAATATGCTGCGATTGATAAAATAATTTGAAACAAACAAACAGTCTTGTTCCGCATGTAACCATATTTTTCTTACATGATTTACAAAATTTCTCACGTCTCTGTGAATCAAAATCAACTAATAGTTAATACCTCCAGCATAAGACTTGTACCTTGGTAAAGTACTTAGAACCGTTGTTGGATGTACTTATTTTACGTGTAAATATACGAATTGAAGCAGGAACCGTTTTTTAATCACAGCGATATAAAGCGATTGTCCGACACAAAAGTGCGATAATATCACGTACTTCCGCATATCAAGCAGTAAAAGTGCACACAATGGTAGTTAAAAGCAGTATAACACACGCGACGCGTGCGCGCCGAAAATACGTTCTACACAGCAACTACAAGTATGATGAAATCGAAAGTATTGTTGGAATTATCAAAAGGATAGCAGTGGTCTATTTTATACTTAGTAATATGAATTATGAAGGAAATGGGTGCATAGAAGTGTTGGGATTATAATAATTATCATGCTATTTAGTAAAAGTTAAATAAATAAGAAAAAAAAAGTGCTTTGTTTGTCGCCATATTAGTGATTATAATTTAAATTAAAAATATTGTAGTGGCTATTCGTCTATTACTCTTCGCTTCTAAACCTAATTGTTATGATTATTTTTTACGGATTAAGTTGAGAATTGGGCGAGTAGAGGTATAGTGATAGCATTTCTCCATCGATTAACATTTTATTTAGGTAAAATGTGCAAACAAATTCATATTTAACTGCTAGAGGCCCAGAAAAAAATCCTGTGGTTTCTAAACCTTATTCTTTCTTCTTTAAAAATCAGTAAGATACCTACAATTTTAGTATTATGGATTTCCATAAGCAGTAGCGAACCCTACCATCAGATCTTACGTACTCGACTGCTTAACTTCTTTATTTAACATGTCTTTTTTCATTGCTTTGAATAATGCGACGAGCTTGCCGTTCGTCTAGTGGTAACCGATACGACCGCCCATGCCAGTAGAAATCCAACAACTTGAATTACAAAGTATTGTTTGGTATTCCACTGCGCTCGCCATCCTGAGACATGAGATGTTAAGTATTATGCCCAGTACACTGGGTACAAGTTTGTTTACCTACCTTCTAAAAATCCATAACCTCTTCTAACACGAATTATAGAATCCTATCCAAAACAACTTCTATTTCAGTCATATGACTCAAAACACAAAAAACACAAGCCAGCTGACCCACAAACGGTAAACAATCGTAATGAACAGTGTTGCTGTGTTGTAATCATTATGTAAACCGCGGCGGCGGGCGTGTCGTGCATACGAATGGCGGTCCTTCAATGGATGTCGTGTTGACAACACTCGTTTGTGTTGTTTTTAGTTTTTGGAAATCCCGAATCTAATAAGCTTTTACAAGGCTATATACATGATGATTCTTTAAGACAAATTATATGGATTTGGCAAGAATTATAAATAGTAGAAACAGACAGTTTTTAGCACAGGTAAAAGTTTCGGACTGTTATTTGTGGAGCATGAATGGGCCGGCTTGACAGATTCGATAAGTCTGTCCTATTGGAATGCATGAATTCCTAGTCTGCGGTTCGGCTTCGACGATCAATGATATTGCTAGAGGTCCTAACTCCGCTGATTGACCGCTGAAATAAACTAGCTGATAGACCCTTCTATTTGGACCCTAGTCCAGTTACTAGCAGATGTAATTGGGTCACTTTGCTGTACCATACAAAAAAGCGATTTCTCAACAATTTCCACAGTTATACGCGATTTTCAGTTCCTTTAATTGACATTGGTGCGCACGCGCCGGGCGTGCATTACTCTACACTGAGTCATGACAGTACACATGTGCGGTGAATCAAACTAAATCACGTATGATTGCTCGAGTAACCATGTGCTGATTAATGTCAACGGAGAGTCTTCCATAAAAGGAATGGACCGTCGACTAATATTGTCATTTTTTTAGCGATGATAGCCAAGTTGCGAGACGGATCATTATGTCAGTTTCTAGAAGTACGCTCCTGAACACAGACCTCTTTTAAAGTTTCCAGAGTTAGAATCGGCTTGTATCTAGTGAGTTTCTGCGACCTTAGGACGACATTTTGTTATTGACATTTTTGTTAGAAATTATTACCATATCTTATTGCCTCATTGGTCTAGTTATTGCTAGGTTTTCGAACCAAGTCAATGGGGCTTACATTTTACAAATATGAAGATTTCTTTATGGGATCGAAGATTAATAGGGTCGTTTATTGAAAGCTGCCAATAAACTATAGTGCCTATCGTCCTTGGAATAAAGGTTTATGTAATGGTTAATACTCACGCTTCACAATATGGCAATTTCCCGTATCCTTTGTAGGTGCGCATGTTGAGCGTCATGCCGCACTCCTGGCATTTGAAGCAGCCTTTGTGCCACACCTGCCAACAAAACAAACAGGTTTTAATAACCAAACAAAATAAATATATTAATTAACAAGTAAGTCTCCTAATCTATTTGTTTTTTGTATAAACCTTTTTCCTTGTGTACTTTTTACTACTATTATAAATATAAAAGTAGTTTCTCTGAGTGTGTGATCTGGTAAGATACCATTTTGTTTTATTCTGCGTGCAACATTGTGTTTTGATTTGTAATATAATTCTAATGTCAGACTAACGAGCGCAAGGCATTATCATACAAAATTATTATTTATTTATATTTTGTTCTTACAATCCTCAAAGGATGCACCGACATAACTAATGACAGTATCTTCACAACACTCTGAATTCCGCGTTTATTTATAGTTTTCTTGGAAAATGTAATTAAAAATGAGGAAGTGGTGTAAATATGTCATCAAACATCTTGCCGGCGGAGCGGACGATGAGCTAGGTGTGAAACTTCTAACATGAGACATGTTTGTGTCCTCAAGTATAAGTTCCTTCTTAGTTTTGGTAACACAAAAAGAGATTTATTTTAGTTTGGAGTTATTCTTTAATATAGGTGTTTCCATTACTTTATTGTGGAGTTTTTCTTTAGTATATTATGTTATTTATTTTTAATCATGAAATTAGGTCTTCTATGTAGTTTTCTTTATGACAGAAGGTCGTGCCCACTTTGGTAAGCCTTGGTGGCGCTGACGAGCTGCTTCCTCTCTACCCTGCCTTGTGCTTGTCGCGGAGCATACGTGGTTGGGTTTCCCATGACCTATTTGTAGGTGTCATACTATCTGGTAGGTGCTCGGCCGCTAGGTCTGTTGCCATCTACTCTACCCACCACAACCAGTTTATCCAGGTTGTCTGACTGCCTTATTGCTACATAGCCGTACGAGAGGACTCGCTGGTAGATAAACCTTAAGCTAAAATGTGGTATCTAAATTCAAATTCGAAGAATAAGCTTGTTAGACGCCTTAATTCTCAAGATATCTTGGCAAAAAAATCTTTCAATGACACAACATTTATAAAAGTTCTGGGGTAGTAAACATAAAAAAACACAGTCGAATTGAGAACTTCCTCCTTTTTTAAAGTCGGTTAAAAATGCATAGTTGCGCGTCAGCCATTCGCTAATCGTCTCGGAATGTTTAGCTCATTGTTAGCTAAGTGCGTTGTGAACTGGCGCATTGGGTTACTTGTTTCCTAACAGTATTGTTTTCGTATGTCCGCGTTAATTTCATCACTTACACAACTAATTGTTTGCAACTGTGTCAATCTTTTGCGAATTTGATTTCTTGTTACGTCTGTACTGGGTTGGGGTATTAAACGTGAAAGTGTGGAGAAGACGACGTCTGTACGCGAGAAGTAATTGTTATTGCCCGTCTTTAAAACCGGGGTCATCAGATTTTACTGTAACTAGAACGGCTAGAATTTTATGGGGATATTTTTATCAAGCATGCCAACAAATGAAGTAGCATTTTGTTGGCATACATTTTAAAATTGTTGACGTATTCAAAGTATTGTCGCGTACCATTTTTTTTGCGGGGATGTCACTAGGGCCATCACTCGATGATCCCGCATTAGTCCAAGGAACCAAGGCGGGTATATCAAGGTTATCAACATACTGGACGTCAGTACGTCTGTAGCCTTTGTCGGTGCATTAGAGGCGGCTCTATTTTATTAATATTTTTATGAATTCATTAATATTGCATTGATTTGTATATTAAAGTTGATACTGGATTAAGTCGTTGCATCCCTGGTGTGGGATACAAAGGTGACATTGAAATTTTGTACTATTGGATATAGCTATTTGAACATGTATAGTATGGCAAATACTTTATTACAATTTAATTGCAGTTAGATAAAAAATAAAAATGACAATAATACAAAAAAGTAAACAAATGAGACTTATTTAAACAGACATGACAAACGCATTTTATACATGTATAATATATCACCATAAATTCTCATTATGGTCCTCTCCTATCTACCAATAGTTTCTTTAAAAAATGTTCCAACAATAACACAAATTTGCATACAAATCGGTCCGTGAGAAAAAACATAAAACGCAGTTAATTTAACTGTTCGCTAGAAGATACAGAATTGTTGTGCTAAAAGCGAAACCGAGAGCTAACGGTGAATGTCGGAGTTAGTTGCACTGACTTTGGTTAACGTAAACTTAAACAGAGGTTAAACGTTATGATGTAGGAGTGCCATGTCTTAGTTTTCGGATTTATTTCAAGTTAAAGGGAGTTTTAAAATCCTTAA
Source organism: Manduca sexta (assembly GCF_014839805.1). Taxonomy (NCBI): domain Eukaryota; kingdom Metazoa; phylum Arthropoda; class Insecta; order Lepidoptera; family Sphingidae; genus Manduca; species Manduca sexta. The sequence goes on from NC_051132.1 coordinate 14,350,597, forward strand.
TACAATTTGATTAATTTTTTTTAATTAAAAAATGGATGTAATTTGTCTGTGTTTGATAGTATTTTGAATTTCACCACAGTTTTGCTTATATTTGTGTGTATTCTTTGTGAATTATTGTTTGCTTTAACGATGAAGGAAAACATCGTGAGGAAATCTGCATACTCGAGAAGTTTTCTAATTTTGAGGGTATGTGAAATCTAGCAATCATCACTAGATCAGCGTGATGGACTAAAGCCTAATCCCTCTGAGTACTAGAGGCCCGTGCTCAGCAGTAATACAGTATATAATATACGGCTGATACAATTATTTTTATCTGCTTAATTTTTAATATGTAGCATAACTATCGAATAAGTAACGTAAAATAGGCGAGTAATAACGCGCTTTAATACTAATAATATAACAATTAAGTCTATAATATATCAAAGAAATAAATATTTCATGATAATTACATTTGCACGGTTATTGATAACGCCGATAAAATTATAAACGTGTCAAATGTAAACATATTAGTGCGATAAAGTTATTACCAAGTACACCTGTGAGTAATTATCAAAATTTACTAATACAGTATATTATTTTTGAAAGAATAAATACGTATGCAATGATTAAAACAGTATCTATAGACATAGTAAAATGAAATTATAATTGTTCTAACTAAACTCTTATAGAACTACATGCTAAAAAAGCTACATAAACTGCTACGCATTTACATCTCTTGCCTCTTCTATTAACTTCTAATAAACCACTCTTTCACTTGTACAACTCTCCACATCTACATTAACGATTAGTTAACATAACTGCTCGCTGTTCGGTGCAACTCAGCCTCGCTGTTGACCTTACCGGCGCCATCTGCGACCGGAACCAGGTCACTGCAGCTAAGCCTGCGCGCTTGCTTTCTAACATTCGACCATCTGGGCGGCCATTGTGCGAGGACCGGTCTCACACTATTTTTGTACTAGGCAAATTAAATGCATTAGTAGAATAACGTTTGCAATGTAAACAAGTGGAAATATTTGATATTATTTTTTCAGTGCTGTAAATAGCCTTTTGTGTGCTCGATGCAACCTTCTACAACCGGGCCCATGCATGACCCAAAACTTGGTCCTAGTCAGATCTTTTTTGCGTCTCATTATGGCATCCATCTTTTAACTTTAAGAAGGGGTTTGTCACAGACTTCCCATAAATAATGACTCCTAAGCCGTAACCACCAAAATCGTAAACAGTTTCCTATGTAATACACAGTGAGACATTACAACACTCCACTTTGTCTATCGGTAGTTGACCCCCCCCCCTCCCCCAATTGATCACAATTCTGCAGTATATAAAGTGTACGGTCACTAGTTTTTGTAAAGAAAATAGAATAAATGATTTAGTACAATAAATAAGCAAAGACAAAACGAATTTTGTGAGAAGTTTCGAAAAAAGTAGCACATTGGAATCTAAGGCAATTTATAAAGCCAGAGAACATCATTAAGTGCCTCAGTGCGGAAATCGAACCTGCGGTCTCTGCCAGCCGGATACAAGACATTTATCAAAGCCACTACGTCTACGTAGGTTTTAACGGTATATAATCGGATTTATAACCGATATAAGTATTTCAAGTTCATGATAAGATATTTGATTTATATGAGTGTTATATCGCAAAATTTTGAGATTGTGTTTGATAGGCTCTAGCAGTGAAATGTTTATGTTTTAGATTCCAGACAATTCTTTACGATTGGCAAGTGTAATGAACCTTCAGTCAAAGAAATTAATTAATTAATACATAATGTCTTGTAATTAAAAAAAAAAAACAAGAAATCGTATGTCTGGCAAAAATAACAATTTATGATTGCCCTACTTACGAATCGAATCTAGAACTATTACTACTGAACCAAAAAATTGGCTACATAGTCCAAGATTTATACTAGGCGACCCCAACCTATATGTATTTATTCAATAAAATCCTTAGTATTGACTGACACCACACAATCTAAGGTTGATTTTATGATATTTTCTATATTCTAGTATAAAAATTTTGAGTGGCCTTACGTATCTTACATATATTTGTGAAAAATTAACCTATAAAGGAACACTATATAATTTCCAAAGAACCGTATTGTACACAATCTGTAAAGACTGATCATCCAAATTGGTCGCAGTTAAGAGCCGGCTGAGTGTACTAAATGGAATTATTAAATCAATAATAAAACGGGAGCGGCGCGGTTTAGGGCGACCATTTTTTACGATTGCCGGAGATTAAATTTTTATTACGGATTCTTATGGCACGGTGGTTACTGTAATGCACTCTCTGAAGTGCAGCTCTGATTAAATTATATTGAGTGGAAGTATGTTATTTTTCTGAACTTTCATATATGCTGCCTCTAGAAAGAATTTATCGAAGTGAATATAGGCTACGAGCCGTGGTGGCAATAGACTTCGGTAAAACAATATACCTACCATCAATCAGTACCTTGATTCGATATTTTAGTAAACAGCGAGATTATATGCATAGAGAACATTAATTGTTGGTGTGTGCGATTGTCTTATAACTTACAAATAATGTGTAAAAACATCGAGGCTCTTTAGTTAAATTCCAATCTAGGGAACAATTTTAAAGAGCTTTAATATATAATGATTTCTTATGTTTACGCGAATGTTAGTATTAAAATAAAACTATTTGTAGTATTTTATCACAGTCTGGCCCGCGACCAAGAAAGCTGCAAAGTTTTAGAAACATCTGGAGAGAAATATAGACTAAAAACTAAGAAAAAATCGTGAAGCTAGTGTTACAACTTGAATAAACTTGGGTTGATAGAATTAAAACTGACTATATGATATTCCTACATCATAGAAAATGCTTATCAAATCCGTCTGTATCTGCACCATAACCTTTCGGTTCATATGGTATAATATAAATATTTGTTTTCCCTTTGTTTCACTCGTGTTTTCGTAACAATTGTATTGACGAAACCCTAGTATATGCCGCAAACAAACAATTATGGAATTTCCGATATAATCATTACGAATACCGTCATCTCTATGAGACATCATGGTTGACGCAAACATTATTATGCCAGTTATTTTCATTACTTACCTATGACATACTGGGGCTAGCTAACAGCTCGCCTGATGGAACATGAGAATAGCAACCATCTTGAACTTTCGAGGAATTTAAACCAGCAGTTCGGTCATAAAAAACTATATTATTTCTACTAAGCGCCATTTTCCATAAAGGATCCCAATCGCTTTTTCGATCGATTGCAAAAATTTACCAATCAGAACAAAGTTTTTTTGATGTGCTTACAAGTGAGTTGTTATGATCGGCTCATTCTCGGAATCGGATTGAAGATTGAGATTGGGATCGTTTATTAAAGACGGTTAGTCTGTCGAATATTCGAAAAATCTTTATCTTTTCCTTGAAGTATGCCTACATCCACGATTCCTTTAAATTGCTGGTGTTTATAGGCAGTGGTGAGTTACTAGTGATTCATTTCATTGTTCGCGTGCTTTGTGATATAAAATGACCGTTGTGCCCATAATACCGATGACTCCTTATGTCTCATCTTCCTTAACTGTCAGTGATTTTTTACAAGTATCACGTATACCACAATAATTTTTACGAAGTCATATTTTACGCAGTTTTCTTGTTTAATCGTGAGGGGTTTCTTAATGGTAAGGAAGTATTTTTTATAACCGTCTAATAAGTGATAAGTTGCGGCCGTAAACACGCACGCCAAAGAAATTGTGGGGTGGTTACCAGCTGTTTTAGATATTTTTTTCATATTTACATATACGTGGAAATCTCGATTTAATTTTTTTATTGCGCTAGAACGGAATCAAACCGTCTGTCTGATGGTAAGCGGCCTGCGCCATTAATGGACTATAGCAATGCTAGAAATTCAAAACCAACCCTAACTCCAAGCATAGCAAATCCACACACATTAGCATATTGTACAGGTACCACGTCACCCACAAAACAGCGAGTCGTGACTGTCCCGCCGGGTGGCGACAGATGGCCACCACACATACCGTCACGCCACGTTCCGCCGGCACAATGACTCTTGACGGCTCAACGCACACGCTGGCTTTTGGCTTGTTATGTTGACATCTCATGCTCTGGGGGACCTTTTGTTGTAATAGCGAAATCTCGGGATAGCTGGGAGTTTCGGAAATTGGACGCTAGATGGCGTGATACGAATAGAAAATTCATGAAGATCCTGGAATGGTATATTGTCTAGATTGATATAAGCACAGCTTCCCGGAATTCAACATTTACCTAAACTGTTTTTTTAAGAAACGTACCAAACGCATAAATGGATCACCTGATGGAAGTTATCACTGCCGCCCACTGACACCCACATCAAAGAAATAAATGCTGCTGGCCATTAAAGAAGAAATAATCTTTTCTTGGGTTTAATGTTAGAGGGTCCGAGATTCCAATCTTGCCACTTCGCCATTCTTTATTTCCCAGAGAATCCATGCATTTATTAAACAGAATTATTACCCAAGGTTTAAAATGCAAATGTACTTTAAGTTCTTTAGTTTTATACAACGCTATCACCTCAGGTGCGAGAGAGACAGCGCTACCAGCATTCGTGGGTAATTAGGTGGCAATTAAGTTGTTTTCATACGGGTCCGCGAGACCGTACAATAGACGAACAATAGGACGTCTAGGGCTAGACACAATTGACGACCTAAATAAAGATTCGCTGTCCGTGAACGACTTTTCCTGTGTTGTCTTCCTGTGCGATCCGACAAACAATGTCCTGACCAGTTTTTTTTTAGTTCTCATGTTACTCCAAAATGATACTAGTACGTAAACTCAACTATTATTTTTAGTAAATACGAAGTGGAAAAATCCTCGGCCAAATTTCAAATCCAGACTTAAGCTTTTGAATCATTAATTCATCATTGTCCAATTTAACCCAGATACTATTTGACTACCGCCTTTCGAAGTACATAATGACTCATTAGTCAACATATTTCTACTATTTACCAACAGATGCAATATAGTAACAACAGTCCTCAAAAAACGATTTAAGCCTTCCCCAATTATTTCATAGCACGCTCGCTCATTGCTATTTATGATACTAATTGGAACACGTTAATTGTTCGAGTTACGTTGAACAGTCGGTAACAATGGCGCGTCCGTGAAAATTAATTGCAATTGCATAATTGCAATTGTGTCCGTAATGGTGTGAGGTGACGATGTGGCAAGACGGGTGACAGAGTAACGGGGGGGTGAGAATGCAGCTGTCAGCTGCCTTTGTACTTTTGTGATCGTGGGGCAGATATTTGGCAATAATACAGATTAGAGTGATGAATCGCATTTATGGCTGGGTGATACAGTGACACAAGGTCGCAGTTTCGATTCTCGTGTAGAGATAAAACATTTGTGTAAATTTTAAATATTTGCTTCGGTGGTGTAAGCTCGAAAGTTCCACGTAGTTCGGGCGCACGACACCACTCCTATCTTAGTATGTCAGGAGTGTTTGGGATATTTGTGTACCGGAGTGAAACGAATACGACAAGTTTGTTGATGGCTTCCGGGTTGAGAAAGTATCCGCTTGAGACAAAATTGTCTCCGGTTCAATTTTGACAACGGGCCAAAGTTTGTGCAATATGCAACGTTCTATATTATTTAGAGACTTTCCTATGGTTTCGTCATATTTCAGACAGGAATACATATTTGTGTGTGACCAAAATTCTTTCACGTATCACTCAAGTGACTACTCCCACACAATAAAGCCAGTGAGGCCCTTAACTAAATACCTAGGACGAGTAATACAAAATAATGTGTTTCAATACGTATATGCTTTCTCCTGATTATACTACGGAAGACAGTTCATTCTCTATCTTCAATATCGGCATATGATTGTATTAGATGTTTATTTAATGAAAAGCTCATTAAGATAAACGCATTGCTAGAATAGAGGTCAGGATGCAAATGACGCGCGTCATTAGACGAGATCAAACGATCATTAACATCATCGGGGCTATCACGCGACACCACCCACTACAGCAAATGCAATTTAACAACATGTTAACTTTCCAATTTAACTGTGTTCTTATTAAATTTCATAAATAAATTGTTTGAAGGGTAACACAAATTGCCAACACGTAATCTTTAACCAAATACTGACTCCAGGCTCCTTAGCCTGGAGTCAGTATTTGGTTAAAGATTATAAATCCTATATACCTTAAACCTTTATAAATCCCACAACAAATTTGACGACAATTTCTATTTTGATAGAAATATAACACGCACTCCTATTGAGATACTTTAGTGATGAGCTTTCTTATTTGCTATCACTGATGACTATCCATGGTAATGAAAATGCCATATTATCTATACTAATGTATAGTTGAACGCTGTTTATTTGAACCCACAAATCTCAAGAACTACTAAACAGATTTTGATTGTTTCTTTACTAATAGCAAGCTACATTACTCGTGCTTTCATCTTAAAATGTACACCGGAAAATCTTTTTCACGCAGACGAAGCCGCGAGCAAAAGCCAGTCCTCTACAAAACTACATTCTTCAAAGACCACGAATATGACAGCTAAATACCGAAACACTAACGTTCGTCAGTTATCTCCAACAATTCGTTGTTGCACAACACACGTCACGAATGGCGCGTGAAAGTGCAGAATACAATAAAGCTAATAGGCGCTATTTTTAACTTTAAATATCGTTGCATAACCGTTTGTTTCTGAAACTGATAGTTTTCATAACGCGACCCAGATATCAGTAGGAAATGGACTCTTTTCCTTGTTTATTATATTTATGTATTAGGTTATTTCGCGCATATCTGTTAGCCCGTTAACATTTAATGAGCATTTTAATTTAGTGCCATTGTTTTTTATCGTTTTATTAAAAGCTGCTATTATGATGGTTGAAAGGACGAATTTTATCGTAGGAAGAATAATGACGTAAAATATTGAAGACGAAGGCAAACCTTTCACTCGAGATCATATTCTCTACGAGGATAACCAGTATAACCTTTTTACCTCACAATTAACCTCGGCCTGAAATCGAACTCACGTCCTGGCTTAAAAAATCTAGCCGTTGTAAAGTGTATAGTTTTTGTAACGTATTATGAAATGGAAGATTATTAGTTTCACAACTACCGCGGCCGATATGCCATTTTAGCAATAGGATATTGCTCGATAGCCGATACCGCTGCGATATCGAAATTATTTTTTAAATTGTAAAATCGTCGTACTTGATTAATAGGTAAATGTATACTTCGAAAGAATGATGATGGACTAACAGAGACTATTTACTCGCCTGGTCAAGCGTGGCGATTGAACGAAAAAAAAACAGATCAAAATTTCAATTATTTTTTAGATTGGCAACATAATCTCAATAACTGTTCTAATGCGTGTACTCATGGGCGGTGGTAATCTCAAAGGAGGCCCAACTAAAAGAAGATGAACATCCGCTGAGCAATAAGAGACATTACTTTGTCATTCACTTCGTTATTTTGAATACACTTGTGAGATGCGATAGCAAAATTATCAAAAATATGACTCGCTCTCAAAGTCGATAATAGGCTTGTAATTAAAATGAATGGGACTATTTAGAAACAGTTACAGAGATATCAGTGGGTTACTAATAGTGTAACATCGTAGTTTTATTTTTTTTTAAATAAATTAATGAAAAGTCGATAGTATTTCGCGGCTGTTTGCGTCAAGTTTTTCCATATACTATACTGAAACCAGATCTTTGCATTACTAATTATGATTTTCTTTGGCATTACTATTTCAAACGTAGACAAATATTAGAATTAATTAACTTTATTCTATGAGAAATCGCTCCTTTAGAATCATCTTATCTCTCACTTCGGAACGTATTAATATGTCAATCTAATCATTGAGAATGAACTCAAGTCGGTATTTGATGTATTAAACTATTTTATAAACAATGATTAAGTTGTCAGTTGAGAGCTGGCTCTCAGCTGAGATGGCATTGTTGAACAAATAAAACTCAGCTGTCAAAATCATATACAGTGATTTAAGATATCATATGAGATGTTGTCGATATTGCTTTGAAACGAGCTTGCCGTTCCCTTGATGGTAAGCGATACGACCGCACATAAACAGTAGAAACACCATCCAATACCTTATATTACAAAATATTGTTTGGTATTCCACTGCGCTCGTTATCCTGAGACATGAGATGTTAAGTCTTATTAGTAGTTACACTGGCTACAATGTACTTCAAACCACAGTAACTACACACCGTTGCTTGGCTGCAGAAATAGACATTGCGTTGGTTTTCCTATCCCGATGGACTCTCACATATGAGAGACCTATCACCAGTAAAGTCGGTATATTAATACGACTCTATGGGTAGCCGCGTTTATATGTAACAAGGTACAAGGTGGGTAGAAGTGTGTCGTAGGTCGCGTCTGTCATTACGGTGCATTAGATTCCTAGCCATTCAAGGTTGCCTGCGTCGTGACAAAAGCGTTGTTTTTATGATAACAGTTGCCACTGAAATGTATGCAATGGGAATGTATTAACCTCGTAAATAATATTAGTCTTATTGGCTTTGTGCTACTGTAATATATTTTATTGAATGTTATACTTATCCTCACGCTTATTCTTAAAGAATGGGAGTGTATTTCTCTGCTTTCACGTAGCTTATTTGCGATCTATAATAGCATCCTATAGCCAAAATTGGAACAAAGTAAAGGCGGCCAAACTTATCATTTTTGGAAGCAAAATCTGAGCAAAGATCACTCGATATTTCTTGCGTAAACACTAGTCAGTTTCTGTCAAGCTTGGAGGTAGGAAATTAATAATTCTGTCTTGTCATGTTTATATTCACTAGGCACTTTCCGCGACTTCATTTGCACGGCCATAATGTTTCCTAATCTATTTATGGTGCACAAGAAAGTTTTTAAATATGGGAGTGTCGTATCATTCTCTCCCATAAATAGCAGGTGATAACAATTTGTAGGCATAATAACAATTAAAATGATGTAATATTTGCCGCTATGTGGTTGTTAAGTGATAATAGTTTGCGTGAGGAAGTTACATAACTGACTAAATACTAGACCTAATGAACTTTAGAAAATCGTACGGGCGATGTCTATAATATAAAAACCACGGGTTCGATTCCCGGACAGTCTTAAATACTGTAATATAAAAAATAATTCGCTTTGATTGGTCTATTTTTGCGTTAAATCGAAAAAAGCGATTGGAATCGGTTATTGAAAATATCTGTATGATAAATGTTTTTGTAATCTAAATATTCGTTCTTAATCTGAGAGTTACTAGAAAGGCTTGTAATTCGTACCGCTTAATACACATATTAGTTTTTGATTCAAGAGCTACGACTACGAGAAAGGCTTGTACTTCCTACCGCTTGGATATTATTTCGAATACTTTCAAGGACGATACAAGAAATTATTTGGCAGAGTTTCTACAATAGACTGCTTGTGACGTCAACTTTGTCGGGGAAAACCCCACACAAAGTTGTAACATAGCCCTTTACACCTTACACGTCCATAAATGCGTCTTATTGTGGTATTAGGTCTTCGCGTTTGATTGGAGGCTAGTTTTTATTCGTTACATGTGATGTCAGCCTTAAATCAACTAGCTATGCTACCAAAATCAAATCTTCTTGACACATTACTTTCGCTTGAAGTATGATTCGGTGGAGTTGAGCCAAAAAAGCTAAAAGGCTGATGCTTAAAAGTTATAGGAAAAACTGTTTGATTTTTATTTTCAGTTTTAATTTATGTACCGTTATATAAGCAGAGAGTGACCTTACAGAGAAGAGATGGGTATTGACCGCAAAATCGCATTGTCTCTTTCCATCGAGTCGTTATTTTTCTGAGTCAGTCTTTATGTCTAAGTTTATTTAAATATTACTTTAAATAGATGAAATCAGAAATTTATATAGGTAATGCGAAATAAAATACGTCTTGTCAATACAAGACATATCAGACCAGAGTGTCAGTACATTTATTTTTTATAATAGTTTCATTACATATAATTCTACTAATCTATGATCTAACATAAGTAATACTCTATTTTGGTAGATTTTTAAACTTATATCAGAATGAGAAAATATTTGAATTTTTATATAATGTTTGTGATGTATAAAATTCAAAACTGCCAAAACTATTTTAGGAATTCTTCCGCTACTAGGAAGCTACGTTATTCTTAGTGCTATAAGTTATTTTTATCCTGGGAATATGCATTAATACGACCGGAGTCGCGAGCTAAAACCATGCAACTAATAACTACGTGATTATTTTCTTAGCTTAAGTAATTGGAAGTCACATTAACAAAACACTGAGTTAATCATTGATTATAATGTTTAGTAAGGGTCTTGTTTATGTGTGCGTGAGTAAATCCACGGGTAAGTCACGTAATGTTAGCATATAGAAATATTTTTATATTCTTGAATAATGATGATTTCTCCCCTCAGTTAGTGGCAGTGTATGAGCTGTTCGGTATTGGGTTTGATGGTGTGAAACAGTGCTTTAATTTTACTTACACGACTTTTTAGGCAACCGGCCGATTGGAAAATTTGAACTAACGGCAAAGAATTCTAAGATTATATAGAGCGAACACTGGGAAGATTGTCATACTAAAATTTACCTAATATCTGGTCCATAGTTTGTATAGTTTAATGTCTTTGACTAACGGCAATTTTCAATAAACGATCCCAATCGCTTTTTTCGATCTCAAAAATGAGCCAATCAGAGCAAAGTGTTTTTGACATGCTTACAAATGAGTTATTTTGATTGGTTCAACTCGGAATCACATTGAAGATTGAGATTGGGATCGTGTATTGAAAACTGCTGCAAATCGTTTCGAACGGGCTTAAAGTGTTGCGCACACGGCATTATATACTTAAGAGCGATAATATCAGCATTCTGTCATGTTTCCCTGCTTTCAGCTCAAAAACTAAATTCAGTAATAAACCACAAGCAACGACGAGTGACGTATTATAGCGGCCTATTTAAACTCATTAAGGTTGGTATTTCACTGAAGCATTTACGCGTAAATTCTCACACAAAAACGTGACTAAAATAAGTTAAATAATGTACGTAAATTACTATGCACGATACGTTAAGTATGTTAATAGGGATTTTGATTGACTGCTTGGTTTTACTTTTGGTAAAAACAATAGCACACCCGAAACTCGTAATTGGCTGATTAATTGAACACGTTTAGTATTTAAATATCAAGAATCAACGGAGATTAGAAAGGAACTTTACAAATTATATCTATTGATAAATGTCGTATCGTAAGATAATCATAGTTCCATGTATTTTATTTTTTTCAGGCCATATTGAAGTATTTGTGATTTAATAATAATATGATACATTACAATTGAATAATTAGAACATAAAACTTTTTTAATTCTGGTTGTTGCGTGTGTTATTCAATATAAAAAGATGGTCAGGTTATAATTGCGAGCGTTCGGAAAATCTAAAGTAATTTATTAATGAGTATTAATTCATTTATCAGATACTTATTTTCGGTATGTACTTCAACGGTTCCGTGGTGTAGTGGTTATCACATCTGCTTTACACGCAGAAGGCCGCCAGTTCGATCCTGGCCGGAATCACACTTTTGCTTTTTACATTTTTTTGTTATAAAATTAACTAGTCATTAACAGGTTCGTATCAAGAATATTAAAATTTTATTGTTATAAATAACGCGTAGTACGTAAAATTGTTGTCTAATTATTCGCAAAAATTTATTAAAGCAACAATTCCTAAATATTTTTATTTATATCCTAGGGATTCACAAAGGCAGATCTGCTGGCAAAAGCTTGTACTAAATGACGTTTAAAATTAGGTAACATGATCTGATATAGTGAATTAATATTCACCGAATGAAACACTAATATTAGTTAAATGAGTTGTATTAGGAAATTCATGGAATCTGTTATTACACTATTCTGTAAAACAAATACTAAATATATGAGTCCGCCTGGGCAGGTACCACCGCAATGATAATTTCTGCCGGCGTGCAGCAGTGTGTAGTTGTGTTCCGGTTTGAAGGACATTGTAGCCAGTGTAACTACTGGACATAATGAGACTTAACATATCATGTCTCAGGATGGGGAACACAGTGGAATACCAAATAATACTTTGTACTTCAAAGTGTTGGATGGACTTTCTACCGTTGCTTGCGAACGGCAAGTTCGTCTCGTCATTTAATGTTAAAAAACTAAAAAAAGTTATGTAAATATTAAAATATGCTGCGAAATTCGTAATACTCATTGATTTATTAATTGTGTATTTATGCTAAAAAGCCTACAACATATAAGAATTGATAACCACATAGGTTAACCAAATTTCATGGGTATTTTTTATTTGAAAAACCCTTGAGTTTCTCAGGTTTCTTGTGTCAATACAGAGATAGGCTCATCATATGAAATAAATTCAACAAACAATTTTTGCATTTCTGTATACCCCTTTGCGAATTAAATATATGTAACATAATGGAATACCAGATTTATCAATGCAATACTTTAAATAATAGATGTTTTTTCCCTAAATGGTTTATTAATAGTTATAAATTCAATTATTATCATTTTATTCCCTATAATAATTTTAATATGTGGTAATGTTTTCCTGTGACTAGCGTGATGGTTTAATTTCATATAAGTAAATTATGAGTATAGATTTTTATTTTGTACTTGATCATATTACATTGTATTTTTTTTTAATTCCCATAAATAGTAAAATAGTTCTAAATTTCATTATTAGTCAGTAAGAATGTCTATATTTACTGGGAACTTTTAATAAACTGTATGAGTACACTTTATAGAATCAAATTAATCACTTGATAGTGCTAAATTAATTGGGAAAAAGACCAATTCTGCAATGAAAAGACCAAGAAAAACAATTAACAGTGACCCTATGTGCATGCTAATTCTTCTTTTGCTTTTCAAATACTTGTATGTGATAGTACTGCAAGCATAAGTTTGTATATATTACTGTAGTTGCTATCTAGTCGGTACAAAATATATAATCCATTCTGTAATTAAATATGAAAAAGAATTGAGACCAAAATCTTTACATTTAAGTATTAACAGCCAAAATCAATAAACAATCCTAGTCAATAAAATTTTATCTGTAAACATGTTACTAGTATAGTTACTAGTAACATGTTTACAAGCCCTTGTGGTGTAGTCACCACAAGGGCTTGTGGAAAATTAATCAAATGGGACACCTCCTTGAGTATATCCTACTGGAGTATGAAATCTGTGCCTGATATGGTGACAGGGTCATCCCTATGACATTATGGGACGAAACACACTAGGCGAAAAGTGGGTGCCCTGGTTGCGCACCTGCATACCCCTTTTGGTATAAATGTCTGATGTATGTGTGTGTGTGTGACAGATAAAAATCTGCATCTATTTAGATATTTTCTAGGTCCTGATACAGCAAAATTTTCAAAATTTTGACCTGAGGCATTTTACCAGTCATGCCACCCTATTGTTATCCCTAACTTTATTCTTATACTCTTGTCTTTAGTTTCCCAATTAATACAAATATGGTAATTAAAATAATTTTGACTTTGTTTGTAAGATACTACAATGAGTTTAATTGTTAATCAACATTTTCCTTTTTACATTGTTTGTTATAATTAATACAAGTGTACAACATGATGTCATAGGTGACGGACTATTTCATGAGTAAACCACACAAGCTAAATATGATTACATTGGAAAATACAAACTACACTATATTTCAAAGGATTTCAACAAATGACTGTACTAGCACATAGCATTATGAAGTATATTATACACGAAAATTATAAGTAGGTTGTGCATAGTCTATTTCTATGACCCAGCATAAGTACCAGTACTGAGAGATCACCAAGCAGAAGCACAATTATTGAGAGTTCACAGGTTATATTAAAATGTGTTACTAATGTGACGAGACATCCACCCACTAGGTGTATACCTTATAAATGTTGGAGAAGGTGGCTGAATGCAGGCCTCTTCCAATAGGTTGATATGGTAATCTTTGGGGGAGGCCCATGTTCAGCAATAGACATCCTGCGGTTGATGATGATGAATAATGTGACAAATGTAGTGACATACAGAATTTTATAATTCAAGTTCTGTATGAATGCAGTATAATATGTTAAAGTTATCGTCTGATGATGACATAGAAAAGTTGTAAGTGAAGAATGAAGTTCAAATAAATATCAAAACATTTCCACAAACTTTAGCATTATAATATTGTGATCTAAGTGGGATGTTAAATAATATCTCCATGATATTAAAGTAACATATTTTGACAACCTACAAGGTAAAATTATAATATTTCAATTAACATAGGTGTTATGCTAATGATTAGATATCTATACTTCTATACTATTATATAAAGCTGAAGAGTTTGTTTGTTTGTTTGAACGCGCTAATCTCAGGAACTACCGGTCCAAACTGAAAAATTCCTTTTGCGTTAGATAGCCCTTTGTTCGTGGAGTGCTATAGGCTATATATCATCACGCTATACCCAATACGAGCGGAGCAGTAATGGCCAATCTCAGGAACTACCGATCCAAACTGAAAAATTCTTTTTGCGTTGGATAGCCCTTTATTCGTGGAGTGCTATAGGCTATATATCATCACGCTATACCGAATAGGAGCGGAGCAGTAATGGCTAATCTCAGGAACTACCGGTCCAAACTGAAAAATTATTTTTGCGTTAGATAGCCCTTTATTCGTGGAGTGCTATAGGCTATATATCATCACGCTATACCGAATAGGAGCGGAGCAGTAATGGCTAATCTCAGGAACTACCGGTCCAAACTGAAAAATTCTTTTTGCGTTAGATAGCCCTTTATTCGTGAAGTGCTATAAGTTATATATCATCACGCTATACCGAATAGGAGCGGAGCAGTAATGGCTAATCTCAGGAACTACCGGTCCAAATTGAAAAATTCTTTTTGCGTTAGATAGCCCTTTATTCGTGGAGTGCTATAGGCTATATATCATCACGCTATACCCAATAGGAGCGGAGCAGTAATGGCTAATCTCAGGAACTACCGATTCGAATTGAAAAAATATTTTTGTGTTGAATAGCCCTTTGTTTGTGGAGTGCTCTAAGTTATATATCATCACGCTATGACCAATAGGAGCGGAGCAGTAATGAAACATGTTGCAAAAACGGGGACAATTTATTAGTTTTCAGAGCGTCCGTTGCGTGCGCTGCGTAAACGGTTAAAGTTATGCAACAATGATGTATGACGGGATTGTTCCTCTTAAAAAGTTCTAAAAAATATATTATAAAAGAAAGTCCCCTGCTGCATCTGTCTGCCTGAACGTGTTAAACTCAAAAACTACCCAACGTATTAAGATGAAATTTGGTATGGAGACAGCTTGAGACCCTGGGAAGAACATAGGCTTCAGGGAAAATATATAGCGTAATTTTTATAACGGAAAACCTTTAGCCCGAAATACTTTATAACGCAGGCGGAGCCGCGGGCAAAAGCTAGTATTTTATATATGAACCAGTTTTTCCTTAAAGGTTTTTTATCTAACTTATTTATTACATGCCTGTCTAAATTACTACTATCTAGTGATTTTGTTATTTTTGATTTGTGACTATTACCTACTCTATATATTATTCTATATTAAACTTTATTTCTTCCTAATTTATTCATAATAAATATTTAAGGATGTAGTTGATTTATATATAACTATAATATTAATGGTCTATGTTACAATATGGATGATATATTATATTCTATGTTTCCTAATTTTATTTTAAATGAAATTGAAATAGAACTTGGATGTTATTTTTTCAATTTATCCCCTCAAGTAGTATGACATATTATTCAGAATTCATAATTTGCCAATTAATGGATTTGACCTATAAATACAACTTGTAATAAATTGCAAGTACAAATATCATTAAAATAAATGTATTTTTCCATTAATATTTGTACAGCTTATAACATGTTGTGGCAATGACATAATAAACCTTATTCCATCACTTTCCATAGACAAGACATTATTTTGCTCATAAATACAAAAAAAATCATGGCCAAAGCACAAATACATTATCTTGGCAGTCTGTATTAACTTTTTAAACGACTACGTAATTTGCCTGTTATCAGCGAGTTGATTATGTATACACGTCTTATCAGTAGCCAGGTGATAAAATTAATAACACAGCAAACTTGTCTCGAGATTGCAAAAATAATGTCGTGAATTTTTGTTGCTATTTTTTATGATCAAGCAAAGGTACCGCCGGCGTTCACCCAAGGATTTGGGAGAGTAAAAGATTAACATACAATCGATTGGCAACAAGGTCGAACGATGCCTAAGACGACTCTAATTAGGTAAAAGGTCGATGCAAGTACAGATATAGTATTATTGTCGACCACACAATGATATCAGCATCAATTTATATAATTTAATGACTCACGCGTCCGGCTGGACCGTGCAACGAACCGGCCGTACTGTGCCAACGAAAAGTTTAAATTTCGAACAGTTCAATGCATTCAAAAAGTATTGGGGCAGTAGGAAAAATAATATCATCAAATGTATTCCAAACATAAGTTAGGATAGGTCGTGTTGTGTGTAGGAATGCAAGAGAAAATTACCTTGTCCAAACATTTCAATTCCTCGGTCGGATAAACTGTTTTCTCGCACCTCGCGCAAGTTTTATTCATGTTGAATGTCTTTAACACAACAGCACTCTATTAAAATAACACCACTTTTATTTCACAGAGCAACACAAGTTTTCACGATTCACAAACAAAGTTTTGAATTCACTTTTACAGGAAAACACTCAGGAGCACAATTTTCGTAGCTTCACCGAACGCGCATGCCAAAAAAATGACAAATGGCGGCCGTTAGGGTTGCCCTTCCAAAAAGGCAAAAGCTTACCATGCATTGAAATAACAATTTCTACTATTTAAAAATAATATTTTCAAACACACACATTTATTTTTGCAATTTATGGTACCTATTCAATGTGATATATTTTTTTACTCATATAGTTCCTCAAGTTACTCAATTAAAACAAATGACAATAATTCTAGCAATACTTAATCTATAAAACAACTAATACCACCAATCCACGGCCACTTTTGTGAATTTAGGCTGGTGGCAATAATATATCCACATACTCGAAAGAGATATTATTATCTAAATGTTTCGAATAATAATATGAATACATGTCAATGAATATTGCCAACATTGAGAACTATAATGCTATTTATAAAATGCAGAAAAATAAAGAATACCAACGTAATCTAAATAAATTTTATTCGAAAAATAAACTACGAGCACAGACACTTTTCTCTTTGCAACACCGCCAGTGCCTCATTGAATAGTTGCTTTGAAGTCTGAATCATGTCGGTGAGATGTTTATAATCATCTTGCTTTTCCTCTTCTATCATTTTTAATTTATCCTCCATGATTTTTAACTTTTCATCCGCTAATTCCAATTTAAATTTCAAATCGTCTTTATCCAAGTTTTCATATCCTTCTACAGGCTGAGATTCTGATGAAGAACTTTCGCTTGGTTTTTCCACTACAGCGGTGATAGACGATTGTTTCTTTGTTACAGATGTGGTCCCAAACATATCAATCACCGTGTCTTTTTGGACAGAAGTTTTGGAAACCCTCGATCCACGTTTCGACTCCTTAAATAATTTTAATTCGTCTTCGAGGTTAAGCACCTTCCTTTCCAGCCTCCGCTTTTTTTCTTTAATCTTCCTGTGAGATACCTCTAGTTCGTCCCATTTGTGTCTCTCGGAATCTAATCTATCATTTAGAGTTACGACGAGTTCAGAAAGTTGTTTTATTTCATTATCAGTAGCAGTTTTCATTGGAGTAAAGAATACGCTTTGCAATGAGCATTCTTCATATCGAAGCAGCTGCGCTCTGAGTTCTTCAATTTTCGCAGACTTTTCGTTAGCCTGTTTCCTTAGCGCGTCGATTTTTGCATCGGTATTTTTGATAAGTTTTTGATATTCGCCCATTTCACTATTCATCTTGTTCATCTTCGTAGTGTTCTCTTTCAAAATCTCTTGATAGTATAGTTCAGAGCTCTTTATTTGATTCTATAATAAAACAAAAAATAGGTTATGACAGGATAGGGAAAATGTGTCTACTTAACGCTGAAATTTCCGTGTGGTATGGCACGTACAATTATGACTATATAACTTTTTTTCTATGCAAATTATATAAAACTAATTAATCCATAATAAAAAAAATACAGCACGTATCTTCTGTAGTAGAATATAAATCGTAATACTAACTCTTTGTTCATTGATCAGCATGTCATCATGGTTGCTCTTCTCTAGGAATGTCTGCATCTTCTGCCTGATAAGCGTGGCGTCGCATTCCAAATTCTTGATCCTGCACTTCGCGCCGTCCAGTTTTTTCTTCAACTCCTGGTTTTCAGCTCGCAATGACTCAAGTTCTTTTATTGCTTGGTCGGCTTCTTTCTTTCTTTTCATTTCAATTTCTCTTATTATCTACAGTATAATGTGATTCGTAAAGTCAAAGTTTTCGATATATTTAAAAAAGAGTTATATAACAATAATGGTAAGTGGTATCATGATAAAATAGGAAGGAAGGAAAAGGTGCTGGTCTAGCCACTCATTTTAAATGTATCAAAAACCAATTAGATACATCGCTAAAATACCTATTGCCTAATAAAAAAAACATGAGAGCGTAATACCTCCGCAATAAATGCTTTAGTAATAATGTTATTTTTACATTAAACTGAATCACTAGATGTAAAGTATGAACACAATATTGCAAGTCAACAAGGATAAGTATCTTATCAAACAAACATAATATAATCAACATAGTTCTAATAACATAATTTAAATAGACCATGTCATCAATAAGATCGAAAGCTATTTGATTTTTACGACAAAACGATACTTCTACTTAATAATAGCATCTATTCAATATCACCTGACTCTGATCCTTTCGCTTCGCCTCAATAAGATCTTTGTGCTTTCCGTTTAGTTTATCTTCTAACTCGCTGACTCGTGCTTGTAATAAGAGAATTTGCTGAGCCCTCCCTTTCCACCCAGCAAGATCATTTTGCAACTCTTTGATACTCGTGAACTTATCCCCGAGTTCTTGTTGGAGTATCTTTGTTGCTATCAGTATATCATTTTTTAACTCCAAGTTCCTATTTTTACTTTCGTAAAGTTTTTTGTTTATAGCTGCCAGTTTATTGTTAAGTTCTTTAAGTTCATCAGGACTTGCTTCAGTTGGATCGTCCTTACATAAACACGCGTCTAACTTCTCATTTTCTTTATTTATTATATCTAGTTGCATAACCTTTCTTTCCAACGCAGAATTTTTAGTTTTATAGCCCTCAACTTCTGCGACCAAGTGTCGATTTTGCTTACAAAGTTCTGTTATTTTTGCACTGATTATTCCAGCAGATTTAGATGATATCGCAGGTCCTGTGCCCGAAATGATATCGCGAATCCTTTGGTTTAAGTCGCTGATGGTTTTGTTTAATTCTTTGATCTCTTGATCTTTCGTAAACACGCATTTGCGCAGCTCATTGTTTTCACATGTCATCACCTTCAAAATAAAAACAAATGATTAAGTATATACCAACTAAGCTATAAACATTCATGTTGGATTTTATGGGAATATCATATTTTCTAAACTATCTTAGTAGTTTTGGTTAAAAGATATTACAGACATAGGAATCAGAAACTTATTTTAATTAACTTTTACCTTTAATTGTTCTATTAAATGTGCATTTAATTCTGGGGGATATAATATATCATCAGAATCGGGTTGTTCTAATGCTGCTAACATTTTCAACTTCATTTCATCGGTCTCTTCTATTTTAGCAGCCAAATCACCTATTTTTTCTTCTTTCAAGTTCGTCACTTGTTTAGAGCTTCGCATTTTCGATGAAGAAGTTTTTTGTTTCTCCATTGTAATATACTTTGTAAAAATAATAACAATTCAATGGAAGGTCTATGTTTATATCATAAATAATAAGCGTTAGCGTCATTCTGTATTTGAAATTGGCACATAATTGCTTTTATAAAAGAGTTACTATAACCAAGACTATATTTATTATCAGCGATGAATTTTCGATAGGAATTAAGCTCACCCGAAAAAAGCGAAAATAGGTAATTTTCATTGATGGTTGAAGTCATATTGTACATCTCTTATTGTATTGTAAAATATTTTTTCCAATCCAATCCATTTTATTTTGTTTGGCCGTAAAATATTTTTCAATAACTACCGGATTTAAAATGCCAAAACTATGCCGTTAGCCGTACTCTAGTGACCATATATATTATAATTCTCTTTGCTAGTGACCGAATGAAAAGAATGGGTGACCAATGTCATTGTAATGTCACTGCCAATATTGTGTCAACTATCAGCTGTCATTGCTGATAAAACATTGATTTTTCTGTGAACATTTTTAATAAATTATAAAAAACTAGATCAAGTTTCGATAGTGATATAGCACCTTTATGGGTGCATAAGAGTGCTCCTACGGGTTACAAGTTGTTCCTTACATCTCCTATCATCAGGTTAGTGTTAAATTAATACGTCCTTGCACTTCCCATTACGTATTGAAAAAGGGGTTTTATCGTTTTATTATACAAACAAAACATTTTCACGGCTGATTTGTGGTTAATTTAAAAAGATTATACAATGTTTTAGCCGGCTGAATATGTTTCCTCCGTCTGAAGTTTATTTTAAAAACACCATTGCTGAAAACAGACATTCCATATTCAGTTTTTTTTAAATCTACGTGTGATCATATTATTGGAATTATTACGACGATTTTATTTGTAATGGGCTAATAATTTCGCCTTAAGTCTTTTTTTATAATTACTGTAATGTAACAAGTTCACATAGAAAATATTATATTGGAATTATCTACATGTGATCTGACATAAACATAATAACAATTGCGCTTATCGCAATAGTTATCTTGTGCAATAGCGCGTGCATTCAGTGTAAATAAGCCAATGTGTGAATTATTTGAATTAAATGGGTTTTGTGTAGATTTTAAGACAAATTTAGGTCGGGACGAAAGGAATAGTAAGCATAAAGTGTCAAAGCAAGTGTTAATGTTCTACGAAAATTGCAAAATATCTGGTAAATTTATTTATAAATATACAAACAATAAATCTGCCTTTACAGTTTCATTTTGTTTTTTATTTTTTTAATATATATGTAGAATAATATTACTTATCTCTTTTAGCAGTTGAATATTATCTAATAATTAATTTAAAAAGAAAAAAATAACTATTTATATATTACCTTTTACATTTAAAACCTAATGTTTACTGAACACGCTCCACATAATCAATCACAAGTATCTCATTGTCTTGTCTCTGATAAGAGTATAAACACTGCTCTATGTATATAATATGTAACATACATATACTGCCAAGTAATAAGAATAGTAGTACATTGTTCTTAGTACTAATAGCTCTTTTCATTATTATAATTTCTGGAGATATTGTAATAGTTCTAGAAATATGACAGAATTATTTATTATCTTTACATAAATGTTAGACATCAAAATAAAAACAGTTTTTAAATTTTATCATGGTTATTTTATAATTTTCACCTGACTATTTTTTTATAATTTTAAAATGTAAGTAGATATTGTAACATTGACTTTTGGTATGTCCTACACCTTAGTTTGTTCCATGACTTGATGAAGGCTGCAAAGTCTGAAACGCCAGAAGAAAATTATAATATGAAAAAGTTTAAATTTTATGTACGTTGCCTCAATAGTACCAAACATCACACAAATATTTACATACAAAAGTATGTCCTTGACTGAGGAATTCATGTTGTGTTTGATAGAGGCGCTAGGCAACATAATATTTCTATGTATTTTTTTTTTTTTCGTTACATAATGACAATTGAGATTAATCTATCCATGGCTCCAGCATTTGATTGTATAGAAAAGCCACAATTAAAAGCTGTCATGTCATGTTTACACCTCATTTTCCAGATTTCACCATGCCAGGCACAAACCTCATTGTGCCGGTGGTGCTATGGGGCAAGCATGCGCCCACGCACTGCATATCCTCGATTTACCTCTCTCGGGATCAGAAGACGTTGGTCACCGGTTGCTATGATGGCCAAATTTGCATCTGGCAGGTGGAACCTGAGAGCTTGAAGATGACGCCGCGCTGCTTGCTAGTTGGGCATACTGCGCCCGTCACTTGTCTCTCCAGGGCTTCTATTATACAGGTAACTCTAAATTTAATTAACAAAATTAAGATATCAATCATTATTTCTTCCCAATTGCTTCTAAATCTTGTCTTCGGTATTCTTAGGACTGTTAAAGTTGGCACTCTTAACTTAAAGCATTGACCAAGCTCTTTGCAGTCCAAACCTTCAAAGTATAATTTTTGTACTTTATTTTCAGGACAATAACTTCATAGTGAGCTCCTCGGAGGCTGGCGAGATGTGCACCTGGGACCTGGTGGATGGGAAATGCAGGGAGAGCGTCAAATTGTCTCAAATACACACCAATATACAGGTATGATGTTCATACTTGGACCAGCATTTGGATGAAATTTGGTTGTTAATGTTATTGATTTTTATAACTCTAGTTTTATGGATATTAATTATAGCAAATGATCTAATATATTATTAATCAAAAAGTGTATGTTCAAAGTGGTAAAGGTATATTGTGTAGATGTTAATTTACAGAGTGGCTGAAAATGACTGCAGTCATAAGTATAGGCCTATGGTAGCAGCAGACATAGACAATTTATTTTATTGTTTTAATTTGAATCTTATACCTACATAATATTCGATTATTTTTAGGCTTACCACATGTGCAACAGTGAAGACCTTCGTCTATTCTGCAATGGTTACTACGCGGAGATTCTCATCATGGATCCGTTTTCGCTGGAGATCTTGTTCTCCCTGAGTTCCAAAATGAATCCCGATTGGATATCGGCTGTACATGTGAGCATTAAAAGGGTTTGAAGTATCGATTCGAAATATCGATATAGAATTTTCATTCGTATGCGGATTTAATGTTATCGATAACTATAACAAATGGATAATATTGACAATAGTAATTGATGCGTTCTTGTTATCGTCTGGTAAGGCTTCATCATAATATTGCGAGATGAGTCGGCTTTTAAATGAGAACGTACATATTTAATAACCTGATTAAAATATTTTTGGAAAATCCAAATATTTGTCTTGAATGAATGTTTTATTTATTTATTGTATACAATTGAACTTATCAGAATTTTATACTATAATCACCGCAAAGGTTATCGATAACTCAAGTCTTACTCTTGTATGTATGTATGGTATATTTCATACCCATTTTCAGGTGCTTCGCCCATCGTCAAGGAAGGACGATGTGGTTCTCGCCATATCGATTACGGGAACAGTTAAAGTAAGTGCAAAGTTTAATAAACTAATACCGCTGATTCCAGTGTATAACAGCATTTCAAATTGTTAATTGATTGGAAAATCGATAATTCTAAACATCGATAAAGTTGATGTCATGATCGGTTGGCACTTTATTTACTATACTGGGATTGGGTGAAGCAAAGGAATGATGCTTCTTTATTTTTTACCCATTTTTTATTTGGTTATAGTATAGTACTATAATATCTGATAGTAAATGCAATACACTACATAATACATAATATTATATGGTACCTAATTGAGCGCAATATAAGTGAATTTGAAAATTTTTGTTTGTAAATACTAGAGCTGTTATTTACGGCTTCACCAGCTTGCCAACCTCTCGATGGTAAACCCCCATTGTGTACTTTTACGGTGTAATAAATAGCCTAGAATATGAGGTAGCTGAATGTTTGCCGGCAAACATTGACAGCTACGCGTGTGACGGAAAAATAACCTTATTATGTAGTATATATGTATTATATAAGGTTATAATCCCGTGACACACGCAAATGTCATGTAGCTGTCTTGGCTCGCCGGCGATTCACGAGAGACCAAGAGTTAACACCCATAGACAATAGCCTATTAAGCTCCAATATTTAATTTAAAAAATGCATTAATTTCTGTGTTTATTTATTACAAACATACGACAGCATTTATAATATCGACGTCGTGTAACGGTTCGGCCACTTCCCTACAATATGGTTGAGGAGGCCGATGGCTGGCCCATGCGTCATACTCGTGAACGGGTGCTGCTTGTGTGGACTGTTCTGCCCATTTCGCTTACAATTTCTAATTTCTAATTGCTAGAGAGAGAGAATCTAAATAATGTATAACATTTTACAGATTCAAATAACTCATTTTATTTCATTTCATTTCAATAAGATTTCCCCTCCAGGTGTGGTCGCTCCTGGGCCACGAGAACAAGCAGTCGGAGCCGATATACGAGAACGAGTCGAAACAGATCCGCTGTCTCAACGCGCTGTCGCTGAACTGCTGCGCGTACAACCAGCGCACCGTGCTCATCGTCTGCGCTAAGTACTGCCAGATATACGACGCAGGTGAGGGTAACTTTAAAAAATTACTGGTGGTAGGTCATTCATATGTGAGAGACCGCCTGGGTAGGTACCACTGCAATAGTTATTTCTGCCGCCAAACAGCAGTGTGTAGTTGTTTTCCGGTTTGAAGAACAGTGTAGCCGGTGTAACTTCTGGAAATAAGACTTAACATCTCGTGTCTTAGGATGGCGAGCGCAGTGGAATACTAAACAATATTTTATAACTCAAGGTGTTAGATGGTGTTCTACTGTTTATGGGCGGTCGTATCGCATACCATCAGGCGAACGGCAAGCACGTCTCGTCATTCAAAGTAATAAAAATACTAATAATGGTCGTGTCATGTCAGGTGTCAACGTCATTTTTAGAAGCCTTTGTTATGGCGATTCTTTCAGATACATTATGCTGCTGTGGGTTAATCAGTATTGGCAATATTTTTAGCATGCGAAATCGCCCTTAGCTTTTCGCAAATTATATATAATTGCGTAATGCGCTAATCTCATAAACTACTGGTTCGAATTGAATACATCTTTTAGTAAACAGTAACTTTTGGTAAATGGTTTTATGGTCTACGGAGTCCTTTGAAACTTCTTCCAAAGGCATAGCGCAACGACAGATACGCATAGCTATATCAGTACAGGTGGATGTCTGGAGCCACTAAACAAAGTCACCAATATTTTTTGGGTGTTAAAGAAATTCGATGAAATTCGTTATCATCCCTTATTTATAAACAGAAGACTGGTCGGTTATTAGATGTTTTAAATATTTGTTGCCAGGTGATTTCTCAGTCCTCTGCTCCATACAAGCGCCGTCAGGAGAACGCTGGATGTCTGGCGATTTTCTAGCGCCCGACAGAATCCTCGTCTGGTCCACGGAAGGCAAAGGATATTTGTATAAACTGCCTGCCAAGTAAGTCATTGGAAATGCTTAAAAGATTTTAAGCTATGGTAGGAATTCAATTCGTACCCTAACGCTGGCAACATCGTAGTAGATTTTGAAATGAATTGGCAATACTGTATGGTAGGAAGTTGCAGCTATGGTAGTTAGGTGTTTTTGATCTTGGCAATATGAAATAAAGTAAATCGCATTGATTTATTATTAAAATATGTGTGAATAACTTTTTCTTAATCCAGCGAGATTTACATCATAAATATGGTTAAGAGTTAATGTTAGAAAATAATAAAATTAATTAACGTAGAGAAAGTCAACAATGAAATTAAACTATGACATGCAGGATAACTGAAAATACTTAATTTAAAATGTTTTTTTTTTTAATACTTTTAACGATGATTTACCTTAAAGGTGTTGCTATACTCGCATTCTGAAAAAACATTTCCTCAGTTTATAGTAATTTATTAAAGATATATAATTTTAATCCGAATGGCAGATATTTATAGGCATAATTTTCAGTTAATCTGCATATATACTAAATAATCATTAGTAAATCATCGAAGCACACGCCTGTGTTTATCATTTATTGGTTTGGAAGGTTATTAAGCGTTCATTACACGAACACTCATATATCACTTTGGTAACTTATATAATATAGGGTTACCACATTAAAAAAAAAGCCATACTTTTAGTATTTTTTATGGATGGTTTTAATGGGAAGTCAGACTTTATAACAAGTCTACGCCAGATTATAGTATAGCTTTAGGTGATAATGGCCAAATTGTCTGGCTATGTTCTTACTGCTTTGTAATATATCCTACATTAGCTCAACGGGCATAAGTACATCCTTACCATCTGTCATCAAACAAGATGCAAGAATCATGACACATTTATAGCCGAAACCGATTATGGGGTTATTTCACGATTGATCTTTATTATTATTATGTATTAAGATTATTTAATACTATATCAACAATAAAAGAATTTTAGAATTGCAATTTTAAATGTTGTAGTTTTTTAAGTGAGATCAAAAGGCGCCCAATTTGTAAAGCAGTAATATTTTTTCTTCTTTTACTACATGCCCTTATATCACTCCAATGCGGGGTCAGTGCAACAGATCTTCAACATATAGAGCAGGAATAAAAAAAAACGCTCCTAAGTAATTCATCATAGAAGTTTAGAATTTTGTTGTTCGCGCTCGGCCTCAACTCATTTGCCAGAGAACGACGAAAGGTTTTAGTGCAATCAAATAATATAAATATTATAAATAATACTATTAGTTGCTGTAACCGGTCACGGCTATACACGTAGTACAAACACACACACATACATTTAAGCTAATGCGTCATAAATTTTCTTGTTTTAGAAAACTCCGCGGAAAGGCAATAACTAGGTTAGCACACGTTTTGTATGTCTTAACCATTTGTATGATATTTTGCTGTCACTACCCAGTGCGCTTGTTACCGTATCCTTTGTTTTTTTTTCAGTATAGTAATTATTTTGAAAAATCTACCATTGTTAGCACATTATGTTGCTGGCAACACTGGTGTATTTGAAAATAAAATATTGATATCCAATATTTTGGATTTGCTCATGTTATTTATTTTTAAAGAGATTTTAAATGTATTAAAATTTATTTCTACAACAATAATTTGAAATTATAAGGAAAAATAAAAAACAATATTGCAATTTTAAGCATATATTTTTCTGTGACTACTAGTGTTGCCACACGCATAACATATGAATCCTACACTCATTGGCGAACTCAAAACACTGTCCATGTTCAATGGAAAACAAAATTTCAAATTAGCGACATGTTTTGTATGTTTGATTTGCGTACAGCACTTTCATATGTGTATCCATATTGTTTGTTCCATTCAGGCTTAACACGTTCGATGTTGCCGTTTTATAAGTGATTTTCAATGTTGCGAATATTCATTTTTTTTTAATTTATTTATTTGGGAAGCAAACAGAACAAATTATGACTAAAAATAAATGAATGTAAATTAAGGTTCTTAATCCAACACAGTTTCCACTAATAGGTAAAACATACATAGAAGAGAGTAGACGAAAATTAATTTATAATATTACAAATTAAAAATTGAAAAAAGAAAATAAACAAACAAACTCAATCAAACATAGAAAATAATTCAATAGAGGCAAGTATCTAAATTATCCACAATAGCAATTAATGCCTTCCGTTATATTTATGTGGTTCTTCGAATAGGTTCTTTATTTGATGGTAAATAATCTAAGTGGTACTTATCATTCAACGCTACCAGAAAGGTCAGGTTCTAAAAACCAAAGGTGCGTTTGTTATCTTGTTATATTTAATTTGCTGGGTGTTCAATAATTACATTGCCTTAAATGTCGTTAATCACCGCAATAGTATTTTAAATTCAGAATTCATATTTCTGTGTATTGTAAACTTTTTTTTTAATTATGACTAACATAACTTTTAATCTTTGATTTATCTTTATTTATTGGCAATAATTTTGGAATATTCGTAACATTATATATTATATCACTAATATGCCAGTATAAAATGCTTGTGTATTTATGAAATGTATTTATTTCAAATATGCAAACGGACATATTCAAAAAAAGTGTTTCAAATTTCTTTTTCAGGTGATGACGAATGTGTTAAGATAGCTTTTACATAGTCAATCCTATTGTAAACAATAGTTATTTTTAGAATGAACCCTTTCTATGTGTTTTTTATTAAATATAATAAAGTAGCGTAGGTAACTAGGCTTCATTCGCCGGTTGGCATCCATACTAAAGTATATCTATATTGAATTTGTTTTCTTCTGTATATTTTCATGATGACCTGTCCATTAATAATAAGTCCATTTAGTATGTCTAAGTGACTTTTTTTGTTTATCAATTTGAAGACAGCATCAATTGAGGCAAACTTGTGCTACTGAACTACGCTAGGCTGGCGTCAGCCTAATTCTCTAAAATGTGATGTGCCAAGAGCCTACTACGGAAGGATGTACCACAGTACTCACCACTTCATCATATTCAAGTCGTGGTAACGCGAACGGCAAATGTTTATTCTGGTTTGGAGTGTTGTTGGAGCCAAATTATTTCGTATTAATAAGTAATTACAACACAAGAGTTAATCTGTAGGTAAACGGATTATTATTACTACAATATTTGTTACTCCAATAAGTTCAGATAGGTAAGTAATTTGAACCTTAAGTGAAGGGTCTAATTTGCGTCCACCACTAGTTTACAATTTTGAATTTCAAAACATAGAAAGGGTTTGTAAAAGTATATAAGCATGTAAAGTAAATACAAATGCGAAAGAAAATGTATTCTAATTTGATGTTGATTAGTTTTTGATTTCGTTATTTTGTATGTGTCAATACCATGATATTTTTCAGTTCGGTGCCAGACCATAAGGGCTTTCATGGACCCACGGTGGAGCACGATAGTCCCGTTCTGTTTGGCATTTTGGCCCACACTGATAATAAGGTAAGATTGTTTGAGTTTATTTGTCTCCCTCGCACGCACGCATTGTAATGGTTATGACGTCACAGTTTGGAACGTTCATCTTTTGTGTCTAGGTCTTCTGTCCGTGTGTTAAAAGGTTTGATATTTAAAATTTACATTATAATATTCAATATTGTACTGAACCTACTCTGGATATATGGATACGATACACTTCTTTATACCTCTTAAAAAGTTTTAAAAAAAAACTTTAGTACATCGAGCCAACTACCTAAATTTGTAGCATGAAGTATTCTCTCAACCAACAAAACTATTGTCTTGTCAACAGCTCCTATCATGCCCTCCCGCGATGCGTTTCGTGATTACCTCCTCGGGGGGTAAACAGAGAAGGTTGCTGCTTCGCGGCGACTCGGCCGGCGTGGTCTCCGTGTGGAATGTGGATGATGCTGCCACTCCTTTGTTAAACCAAGTGCCATGTAAGTAGGAGAGCGGGGGAGAGGGCGTCAACCATCACTAATTGGAGTGACACCACAAAGGACAAAAGAAGTATCAGTATATCTTCTTTTGTTCTTTGTTTCTACTGGCTCGGAAAAGTGAACAGCTCCCTTGGATTGTGAAAGAAGAATGGGCATCGTTTTCTTGTGATTGGTCGAGAGCCAAACATGTGACTCACGCGCTGGTCTCCTGACCAATCACAGAGATCATAAGCAAACGATACGCATCTTCGTGTCGTGTTTGTTATACCACTTTATGTCTCCGTAGTAATTGATCTGATGTAAGTCCAGTGTAGTCCATGGAAATAGTTATAGAAATATGTCCTACTAAGACTTTTTTGTCGTTATTCGTTTGAAGGATATCTCATAATACTGTAGTAATAATTAATCTAGAAAGTAAAAATTAATATTTATTCAATAAACAGCCTCAAGCGATACAGAATATTGTAAGAAAAATTTAATCTAACGACTTGTGTTCTTATTTTGTCAGCGCACGCGCCGATTGTCCTGACCAGCTTGGAGTTGGCCTGGGCTGAAATGAACCCCAGCCCAGTCGGTATACTGGACCAGTTGAACCATCCGGATGAGTCTGGTGAGTATTATTAACCTTACCTTGACAATTATTCGCTTCGAAACTTTCGATTGAATATTATGTAAGCCGATAGTATCGAATTTTGATCGATTATGCAATGCGTCTGTAATCGATAGGTATATCGATTTTCGTTGAAGTACATTGAATTCAAATATGAGGCTGACGCGCTTTTAGTTCGAACTGAATTTTTTCGATAACTGTACTATTTATCTATTAGTATTTCGCTGTGCTAAAGACGTGGTGTTAGTAAATTATCTCGTAAAGAAATATCAATAAATAAAATCGAAATCAGATCGTCAACCACTCGGTTTGCCTTCAAAAAAAGAGTTCGACAGTTACTGCTGAATGAAGCGGAATAGTCACCACCTTAAGGTGGTAGCTCAAGGTCCATTTTCATACATTTTGTTTCGGCTTTAATCTGGGTAACTAAACAAGTATTGGCAAGTAAAGAATTTAAATTCACGTCTAGTTAGTGATTAGTTCTCGCAGTTGAAGAAAAACGTAAAATAATTAGTAATCATGGATATTTCGGCCTTTAAAATTTAATATGACGAAATTTTAAAGGCAGAAATATCCATGATTATTAATTATTTTTACGTTTTTCTTCAACTGCGAGAACTAATCACTAACTAGACGTGAATTTAAATTCTTTACTTGCCAATACTTGTTTAGTTACCCAGATTAAAGCCGAAACAAAATGTATGAAAATGGACCTTGAGCTACCACCTTAACTTATAATATTACATTATATTCTTATGTATATATGCATATTTATACGTATATGTTTATGTAATTATAATATGTATTTTATGTATTTTGATAGTTACAATTTTATATATACCTTCTTTCTCAATGTCATATTACCATGATGCACCTACCTTGATTATCTCTGCACCACCCTAAGGTTGACTGGTAGAGAATGCCTATGTCATTAAGTCCGCCTGTATACATTTGTATATTAAGTGCAATAAATAAATAAATAAAATAAATAAAGCTAATTAAGATATTTGGAAGCCTGTTAGATGAGGATTAAAAAAATTAGATGTTTTGAAATCCCAATAGGCGAAGATGAATTGTGATTTTTTTTTAATATATCTTTTCTCAGAGATAAAGCTGACAGCGTCCATCTACTTGCTATCGTTGAACCGGTTGGTGGTGGGCCGCGAGGACGGATCCATTGTAATCCTGAACGCGACGCACACGGTCCAGCTGCAGCTGCTGCATGGAAGGCACCAGCAGCTTGAGGGTAAGCTTCAGATTTTATGTTATTGCCCGTTTGGGTGTGAACTGCGGTTTAGGTTGACAACAAAATTTCAGAAATCGACTTCAGTAAGCAATTTTTACTGTGTAAGTCTTCATGGAAACTCGACTTCTGCAAATATTGGAGCTTGCAGGGCTTTGGCGATAGGCTCGCCCCCTATCACATCATGGGACGGAACACACTTGGCGAAAAGGGGGTGCCCTGGTTGCGCCTCTGCATTTCCCTTCGGGGATAAATGCGTGATGTTGTCTGTGTGTGCGTGTGTACAGGGCTTGTGGCAAGTCTCATGTGTATGTCTATGGATATATTGCTGCTAGTAAATGCACTTTGTAGCTCTTGCAATATATTGCCATCATACCAGTCTTAGGATTAAGGTGAAACGGTATCACAGTATTGTAGCTATGTGAAAATCTTAAATCAAATATCATGTTATTTTAAAGTCTACTACAAAATAAATTAGAATCTATTTTGCGTAACATCTTGCTATCTCCCTCGCACGCTTATACCATTATAGCGATGACGTCACATCGAAATATATCTGAGAAGTTTGTAATATTTTTGACGATTATAATATATCGATTAAAAACTAAATACATAGAACTTTTGGTTTCTTGACATTTTATCGTTGGGAGGACAAGTGATGGTATAATTATTATATTGAACTTGATTTCTTCTGCCTCAGATTGGCCTCCTCACCAGCTACTTCTCGGTCACAACGGTAGAGTGAACTGCCTTCTGTACCCGCATCATGTTCATCAAAGGTTTGTATGACAATATTAATTATCCAGAAACTCTATCACAATAATGTATGTTTAGCGTGTAGTGAGGAAGTGGGTTAGATTTAGAGACAATTGCACCGTTTATAAACGTCTGCCGGAACCGGATATACACATACTGATCCTGGAACGCGAAACACTTACGAGCTACTATGGCGGAAATTTATTTTTTTAAGATAACCTATCTCTATCCAACGGTCTCTATCTGCACACCTATTCGAAATCCGTTTGGTAGTTTTTTTCACAATCAGACAGGCGGACGCGGTAAGCGATTTTGGTCTTTAACATGTAAGAATTGTGTTCTATTATCAGGTACGACAAATCGCACCTGGTGTCGGGCGGGATAGACTTCGCGGTGTGCCTGTGGGACCTGTTCAGCGGCGTGCTGCTGCACCGCTTCTGCGTGCACGCCGGCGAGATCACCCAGCTCATCGTGCCGCCGCATAACTGCAGCGTGAGTTGTATACTGTTACTTTAGAATGGCAGTTTGGCCATCTACGCCTTAGTCATATACTGAGAGATATGATAAATTAGTTCTTTATGATCAATGTAGGTATTTAATCTATACTGAAAAAACTAAATGGATCTTTCCGCGATGTATGTGTTAAATTTTTACGGACTGAGAGGCTACTCCGAGACCGTGGATGTTGCAGTCTTCAAAACGACGGGACTAACATTTTATACATTTATTCCGAAAAAATCCCTTCAGTTTTATTTCAATATTGAGTATCGCATACAAATAAGAAATCAATATGTAGTATATTTGATCGGAGTAATAAAATAATGACTGCAACTGTTTTTCACCACTAGGGCGGCGCCACTGCAAAGTTAAATACTTTAAACTATGACTGAAAAACTGTTTAATTCTTACGAATGGTGATATATTCATTACAATCAAGTTTCCTAAAATATTTTTGATTTTTTCAGCCAAGAATCCAGAAATGCATTTGCTCCGTGGCATCTGATCACAGCGTCACATTGTTAAGTAAGACAATGTATTTTTATACTAGTGAAAATATGCCCTAATATAGTGTAAAAACTAATTTCTTTATACTCGGATTTAAGTAAACATTATAAATTTTATACTCAGGTCTAGCAGAGCGTAAATGCGTTACCCTCGCGTCCCGCCACTTGTTCCCGGTGGTGACTATCAAATGGCGACCTGCGGATGACTTCATGGTGGTCGGTTGCAGCGATGGTACTGTGTACGTGTGGCAGATGGAGACTGGTCATCTTGATCGGGTGTTGCATGGTAAGAAAATTTGATATCGATATGGTTTTTTAAATCGTTATCGATATAATGTTATGTTTTTGTTCATACGCTATTGTAGTCGATATTGATACTGATAGAATCGATATGGAATTAAACTTTATTAATATGAAAAACAAATTCTTGATATCGATGGTAACGTAACGTTACTAACATCATTGATAGGTATTAAGTAACAAAATTATCGAATATAAATACATATGAGATAGCGAAATTAATATCGATAACATAACGATTTTAACCAAAATCTACGTCAGAAGCTCATCGAATTGCTTTTGGTCATCAGGCATGATAGCCGAAGAAGTATTGGCTGCATGTGATGAGACCCTGACTGATGATCTTGGCGGTTCTCTGTCTGCCGGCTCCGGGGACCTGCAAGGCCTGGCTAACCCTGCTATACACTTCTTCCGGTAAGCAATACCTAATTGTGCCTGTAGCAAAAATATAATAGGTTTCAGCAGAAAATTTAAATTAATTTAAATTACAATATTTATTTCTTTAGTTTGCTTAGTGGCATCTCGATCGTTTTTGCATATTTTAAAGTTGGTTAGGAGAATACCATTATATCACCCTATCGCTTGCCGAAATACATTGTACCACAGCAAGCAGTGACGTTCACAGTATCGATTAATGTGAGATGATTATAATTATGCGCCAGTCGACATAATTATGCGCACTTGGTCAAAATCGGATATACCTTTGGTGTGCATAGTTGTAAATTTTATAGTGTTTTCAATATATTGAGGGTGTTATTTCAGTAGTTTTTATTTTTTTAATTGCGGTGAATGATGAGGCGAGCTTGCTGTTCGCCTAATGGTAAGCGATACAACCGCCCATAAACAGTAGAAACACCATTCAACACCTTGAAATACAAAGTATTGTTTGGTATTCCACTGCGCTCGCCATCCTGAGACATGAGATGTTGTCTCATTGTGTCCAGTAGTTACACAGGCCACAATGTCCTTCAAATCGGAACACAACAGTACACACTGTTGCTTGGTTGCAGAAATAAACATTGCGGTGATATCTACCCAGGCGGACTCCCACATATGAGAGACCTGCCATTGGTAAATATTTTTCATATCGATATAAAAAAGAAGAAATTTTCAAAATTTGCCATGGTTCCAGCGGT
Source organism: Manduca sexta (assembly GCF_014839805.1). Taxonomy (NCBI): domain Eukaryota; kingdom Metazoa; phylum Arthropoda; class Insecta; order Lepidoptera; family Sphingidae; genus Manduca; species Manduca sexta. Next base: position 14,384,917 of record NC_051132.1, read on the forward strand.
CTCCGGCACCGCAACCTGACGGCCATGCGCGCGGCCACGGCGCGCGGGCTGGCGGCGCTGCAGGTGGCGGGGCCCGCGCCCGGCGCCGGCCCGCTCGCCGAGCCCGCGCGGGCGCGCCGCGCGCAGCTCACCGTGCAGGGCTTCCGCTCCAACCCCACAGGTATGGCGGACTGCTCACCACGTCGTATTATGCTGCAAGGGCCTAGGAAGTATTACGATTCTACGTTCTATGGAATTTTATGACTGCCTCGGTGGCGTAGTTGTAATGAATGAGCGATGCGGCAGCGTTCTTAAGTCCTAGGTTTGAATCCCGGATCGGACAAAGTGATATTTGGGTTTTTCTGCACAGCATTAGCGCAAAGTTTGAAATTTGTGCCTGATATGGCAATAGATTCGCCCCCTACCAAATCATGGGACGGAACACACTTGGCAAAAAGTTTGTGCTCTGGATGCACCACTGCATATTCTGTCGGGAATAAATATGTGATGTTGTATGTGTGTCTGAATTTTATAAAGATTTTTTTAAATTTATTTATTAGGGAATACATACAGTTATACATTTAAGAGAAAACAGATTAAACAAATATAATACTCAATACAGTAAAATTATTTGTTGTCCATTGAGATCACAATTTTCATTTCGGCAAAGGATTCTTTACAATATATGTATGTGTATTCAGTTTATTTTTTAATATAAAATGCATTTAAAATCGATACCTGCTATAGACTCAATAGCCAGAGAAAAAATGTAAATTAAATTAAATTTCATATTTTAAAATATATTTCCGTAATTGTATTAAAAAGAGAAAATGTATCATATAACATAATTTCTATATTTAGATCCGGAAAGTCATATCCTGTTCTTCGACATCGAGGGTCTGATCGTTGAATTACTGAGCGAGGAATATTCTGCCATGAGTCCCGCAAGCTTGGAGGTGAGGCTACACATTTTTTTATGTTTTTTCATTAAGATTTAAAACTACTTTACGGATCTTCGAAAACTTTGCAGCCTGAAGTACATCGTCGGAAGACAATAATAATATAAATAACCGCAATAAAATCCGTAAAATAGTTTTATTTCAATGTCTAACATTCGCGTTAACATAAAACATCCTTAACATTTATTTCAATATTTTAATTCAGATGATACTACGATATTAACAAACTCTTTTTATATATGTTGATCGCTCGTTTGCCGATTAAGGTAATAAAAAAAAAATTATATACAAAATTTTGTTTTTTTTTGGCTCCAGGCCGCTGGTTTAATAACCAGCGAGTACATGAAGGTAGCGGCTTTGACGCAGTCGGCCAGCCCTGACGCCACCAAGAGAATATCAGGTAATAATAAAAAAGGGATTTGAGAAAAATATTACTCGTCTGTTATATAAATATCTGAGTACCCCACTGCACGTGATGGTAAGTGGGGTGGGCTCCAATAGAACGTCAACTGACGAGAGATGATTACCCCTCGACCGTCGACACAATTATGCCGGCCTGTTGGAATCGAATATACAAAAACTGATCCCGGAACGCGACACACTTACGTGGGCCACTATGGCGGGTTTTAACACCTTGTGTATGGTGGTTGCTATCCGGGCGGATATAAAATATATCCTACCATCAGCAAATTTTGTGCCATAGAGATGGGAAGACTGAAATAAGTGTAGTGAACCGTGGCATTGTTACATATCTGCTTACCCCTCTGTGTATTTTATATTTATTTGGTTGTGAATGTCTTGTGCACGCTAACTCGGATAGATTTCTTCGGTCGCGTGAAAGACAAAGCGGGAGATATGGAACGCCTTTTGAAAGAAAAGGATAAACATGGTTTGTATTGAATATGACAGATTAGTTTTTTTTTATTTCCTTGTTCAGGCTTCTTTAGTTGAATTCCCGATGAGTTGAGTAGCCATATACAGTTTTCATGGCTGTAGACTTTATTCCGTCAGAAACATTTAAAAATTGGGTCTCTGTCCATCATTAGAGTTGCGTTATTTGTCACTGATTTGTGGCTATTTATAAAAGTAGCAGACTTTCAGTTTATATCTTGGCCACTGCTCACCTTCTGTATGGATGGATATGGCCAAAGCATTAGAGAGCAGTTTCACCCTTATTAGTTAAATTCCTTAGAAATAAAGCATACATTCCTTATTCATACAGACCTAACGACTATTAAATGTTTAAAACCGAAAAAGATAAAAAATATACTGGCTCAAAAGACTAGTATCCAGATCCTCAGTATCTATCTATTCATATTATAAAACAAAGTCCCCTATTCTGTCTGTCTGTATGTTATCGTTTTTCACAAAATCTACTGAACGGATTTTGATGAAATTTGGTATGGAGATAGTTTAAGACCCTGGGAATGTTATAGGCTATTTTCTATCCCGGGAAAATATATACTGGGACTTTTATCTCAATATGATGTGGGCAAAGCCGCAATCAAAATATAGTTTATTAAAAAATGTAATCCGGTTGGAAAAATAATTCTGCCAAATGATGTAAAATATGTCACTCATATATTTTTCATGCAGGAATCTTGGCGAAGATGAAGGAAGGCGCTGAGACTATGCAGACGAAACTACAAGCGAAGGCGGAACAATTGAAGGGCCACTTGGACGCTAAAGGTAAGTGGAGTTTACAGGGATGCCTTGGGCGGTTAATGGCAGGCAGAACAATATGCTAGAAAGGTCTAGAAGAAATATAAGAACGTATAAAGGCTGGCGTCAACTAGAACGGTATAGCGTGTCGTATCGACACGCATTTGTTACGTAGGTATGCGCGATTCTGCGCGTTCTTTGTGAAGTTTCGTGGCAAATTAATGCGATTCGATTCAATTCGATTCGGCAAGCCTAGTCGACGTTTGCCATAAGAGTTCAATGTGCGTTCAAGTTTTGTGCGACCTTGTGTATATCCGGTGTTGTTGGTATCTACGTTTTTATTTGATTACGATTTATAAAAAAACTTAATCTTAATCGATTCGGAGCAATAAAATATAATTATAAACTTAAACGTAATTCATGATTACTTTTAAATTGTGTATAGCAAAAAAAAAAATCGTTTTGATCTCCCGATAACTCGATATTTTAATCGATATAAACGTTGCTTTTTATTGTCACCTGTTTTATAGTTAAACGGCTTAGGTTATAAAAAGATTTATGATTTAAAAAAATATATTGATCTATTTATATGTTATGACCAGATTAAAAGTGGATCAGGTTTCTTGCTTAAAAGAAAAAAAATGTCCAAGCAAATGAAATAGTAGTTAAAAATGTCCTCTTTTCTTTGACATATTTTTTTTCGGGAATGGTAAATAATCATCTTTCTCATTTATGAATACAAATAAAAAATTATGATCCATTTAAAAAAAAAAATAAACATAAAAAATTTTGTAACGAAGGTCAACTACGTTTTTTCTAAATAGCTGCTTTCACATTTTTTCGTCTAATTATTTTCACAATTATCAAACGACATCCCAATATACCGTTTACTTCCAAACACTACACATCCTTATTGACTCCAAAATGTATTTTTCAAAATGGATAGTGTATCGTTGGAAGTGGGCGACGGGTGCGGTCCGCGGCCTTGTTTACCCACAGCAATACGCTCACTCGAACAACTCGTTATGCAGGAATTGTTTTGACAATTTCTTGGAGTTTAATCTATGTATAAAAGGTGGAGCTGATGATATAGATTTTGTTGTTATACTATAGAAGGATTTGTTGCAGTGGTAACATAACACTTTCAGTCAGAAATACTTACACACACAAGAAAAGAAATCTTGGATTTTTGGTGAAAAATTTTCCGTTATTCATGGATGATTTTTGGCACAATGTTAGCAGTGGTCAATACGAGTATCTGGTTTAATTTATTAACGCAATGTCGAAATGACCCTGTATATTGTATAGTGTATACTATACATAGTTATCATGCCATGGAATTACACAATTTACGAATTGACACCAAATACAATAGACATACGGTCTATTTTAATAAACGATACCAATCGTTATCTTTGAATCTATCTCGAAATAACCAATGATAATAAATTTGGTTTGACATGCTTAGATCGACTTGTTTTGATTGATTTTATTTGTTTTTTTTGTGTACCTACCCCGCAGTCGAGACCGGAGGAAATCAGCGAATGAGATACTGGAATCCCGCCATTTAGCGACTACAGGGCTCTGTAGAAAAGTTGAGAAGGGATAGTTAGGAAAGGAAGTGTAGGGAAGGAGAAGGAAGCCTCTTAGTATGGAAGGAGGGGAGAAGGCCAGGAAATGTGCGTGCATTCGGTGTGAAGACTAAGCGCACAAGAATGGCCTCGGGGTGTGTTGTGATTGTTTCAGCGTTCGATCTGAAGACAGCGGTTTTGATCGATAATAATATATAATAATAATATCAGCTCTGTACTATATACTTGCCCACTGCTGAGCACGGGCCTCCTTTACTACTGAGAGGGATTAGGCGTTAGTCCACTACGCTGGCCTAGTGCGGACACACCTTCGAAATTCCTATAGAGAACTCAGATGTGCTGGTTTCCTCACGATGCTTTCCTACACCTTTAAAGCGAACGATAAATTCACAAAGAATACACACATGATTTTAGAAAAGTCAGCGGTGTGTGCCCTTTGGATTTGAAACTGCGGACATTCGTCTTGGCAATCCGTTCCACACCCAACTAGGCTATCGCCGCTATGATCGGTAATAGATAAGGCGATATTTTTATTAATATTTCTGCAACTGGCTTGTGCTGAATTGTTCTTACTTTATCGCATGATAAAGTCCTGCTGCTGTTATTTCTCGACTCTATATAAAGCTATCAGACAATTAAATTATACTTGGTATAATTAACATACGTATTACTTGGCGAAGTAAGGAAGTGCACACATAAACCGAGTAATAACAACTATTTAGTTGAGCTCCAAGGTGATCTACATTCATAAATTATTTTCGTTCATACGATACCCTATGGTGACACACGGGCGTGTTGTGTGCCGAGCGGATTTGATACTTGTTGACCACACTTTTAACGGATATTGTGGTATGTAAATAATTTTGGCTGTAATGTTTCTCGTTAGTTTAAGTGAGTGTCCTAAAATATTATAAAACAAAGTCGATAAACTGAAAAAAAACGTTTGATACCCTAGTAAGGACAGAGGCTATTTTTCATCCCAGGAAAACTCATCCATGCAGGCGGAGTCGCGAGAAATAGTTAGTTATTTATAAACGACAAATTCAACAGTTATATATATAGCCTCCTCTAAGGTTCAGTTTTTGTATATATTTGAAACTTTATCTGCTACAATGTCCAGACTTTAACGCAATGTTCACCCTGCCGTATTTAAGTTCCGAATACGCTCACCGGGGCGCTGTTCAAATTTCCATACACGCTGACTATACTGTAGCGCGTAAATTCGTTCTCGAGGTACATACTGAAACACATTTGTATTTTTATAAGTCTTGCTTACGTAAAAGTTTCGTAAAGGCCTTCTATGTTGTCTATTGGACATTATTGCATTCTAAAGTGCGTATGTGTATAATTCGTTTTTTTTTCTTTAAATTATTTATTTTTTATTGAACGTGCCGAGCATGCTTGATGATCTAAGCTGTCCGTGTGTCCCGACAACAAAAGCCTACGCCCTCATCAAGGCAGTCTAGGTTCCAAGTGAACTATCATTACTCTTTATCGAACGCTATCCACTCTTATACACATTAATGTAAAGGTCATATTGGCCTGACATTAATTTAGGGCCATTGCGGACCGCCTTGGAAATTACGTTGTTGTCGAACTTCAAAAGTAAGGGGTTTTGGAAAATGTCTAATGCATAAAGATTTATTAAGTTTGTCCTAGTGTTTAATGTTGTCGAAAATTCCATAGTTAATGGTGAAACAGTGATGCATGTAAACATTTTGGTAGATACAGTCAATATCAATAAGCCTGCACTACTACAGGATGCTTGTTTTTAGGATTTGTAGCCTAATGGAGATTATACCTTAATAATGATACATACTGAAGAGAGATTACAAGTTAATAAGACTACTAAGCCATAATAATCTTAGATAGATTCCTTATAAATGTATAGTACTTTGGTGATATTATAAGCTCAGTGGCCAGTGGGTAAACTAACATCAATGAAATTATTTTAGCGACTGGTTTGGTAGTGAGTCGCACAGTGGCGAAGGATCCTTATAACTCCATTCCTGTCGGCTTTCCTTTATGCAGAATTTACCTAAAATCTAATTATCATTAGAACGATTTGCAGACCGCATTAGTACCTATATGTTGTGTCGGGTTATCTTTCGGAAAAATTCACCTTTCACCACTTCAGTCGCATATTATCAAATAACTTAAACAGCAAGTCTTTTCAGTCAGCATATTTTCTATAAGCGATTAAAATACCGAAGTTAAAATATCATATGAAAAATACAGCCAGACAAGTAAGAAAATGTCTGAATTCCAATACGTCCGCGACACGCCGGACAGCTGAAATAATTGCGTTTGAGTGACATTCGGTCCGCAGTTTCCTTGTGACTTCAAGTTTAAATGTCTTGCGGTTTTTGCGACGGTAACATTGTATCCTTGACTTGTTAGGTATGGTGTACTTTTTACGATAATTACATAAGATTTATTTGTGGTATTAAATGAATGTAACTAAATGGGTTTATAGATATTTGAGTCCCTTTTTAAATTTCATTATATTTTTATCAAATTATTATTCTAATTTTAGAAAAAACTTTATGATGTTTATAACGTATTGATGAGCAAAAAGATGATCAGCATGCTTATGTACAATGCATTTAACACGTTCATAATCTAGCCATTACAAAACCTGCATAATAACGATACATTGTAACTGGAATGCTTTCTTCAAATAACAGATGGCGCCACATGGTGTTGAACATATTTTAGTAGCTGCTAGTGAGTTCATAGTATTTGTCATACTTTAACAAAGGAGTTTGGAAGATATATAGAAATATTGCAATAAAATTCTTCTTCCGCTTGCCCTAGTGTATCCCGACCTGAGATTTGAACCCAGAAACTTCCGATCCACAGCACAAACATTTACGCTGCTGTTTATGCAAGAAATTAGTACTATCGAGATCACAGACTATGCGACTCTTTTTGCGTGTAATTTCTCTACAGAGAATAATACAATTATTATTCAGATTATTTTTTTTATTTTACCTGAAAGTGACCACACCGCACCTGATGGTAAGTGGAGTGGGGTTCAATAGAATGTCGACTGACGAGAGATGATTACCCTCGGCAGTAAATTACTATACACACGCTGATCCACACGCTATACACTTACATATTCCATTCCCAAGGGAGGTCTCAAAGGACTCGTAGGAAAACCAAAGTGTTCTAGAAATTATTCGAGTTACTTTTTACGACCAGCCGTCTTTAAACTCAACTCATAAGGGTACCGTAAAGACTATTCCGCCATCACATCCACCAATGCAACTGGCCGACAATGGCACGCATTTTATGACACCGCGAGGTGAAGCTGGGCGAGTCTCAGGGAGTATTAATCAGTTGTCCCACAAAGAAACTGTAGCGGTACAATTAGTATACATACCGCTACCTCGTCAACATCAGTGGAACTTCGAGAAGACTGAAATGGTATTTTTTCAATTTGCGCGACGTGCAGCATATATACCACCTCCGAATAGGAACTGTCGGAGGGGCCGCGGCTGGTCAGGCGCAACATCTGCCTGACTGGGAATCTTCCCCTTCCATAGAGGAACGTAACCATCTGTTCCTCTACAGTGGCGTCTACCTTTACGCCGCTAAAAAACTAACCAAATAGAATAATAGGGAGGAGTTGGAAATAATAGGCAAGACTATCGTTATTCACATAAAAATAGTTAAAACAAATCCTTATTTTAATTAATGCTCAGGTGGCTTCGATGTTTAGAGAGGAAGAATGATAGGAGACTGAGGAAGAGGGTATGTAAGGCGAGTGAGAATGGAAGTTCCAGTAGGGGTCGACAGCGCTCAACCTTCGAATGCCAGATATGTAACATTTTTGGTAAGGGCTAGGTCTTAAGTACTCTGAACAGGCGGAAATGCATGAGAATATTGAAGGTGGATGTTCAGCAGTGGACATCTTGCGGCTGATGATGATGATTATGATGATGATTGATGAAGGTGAAGGTTGCGAAATGTGTCAGAATTGGGCAGCGACAATCCTTACTACCTCATGGCTAGACAATTTAATCTGTCGGACAATCGTTAATCGTTCTAAAATAGAATTCCTAATATGGTGAACACATTAATCAGTCTATTCAACTAGAATTGTGCACCTGTAATTAGCATAACTGCCGTCGTCACTTCTATGATTTAATTATCTCTGCAAATATCCAAGCTGTACTATTTTCTATTCCTTCTACTTATCCACTAATGTGTGAATGTTGTTATAGCGATTTTAAACGTGTTGCGTATCAGGTTTAGCTTTTACTACCTCGTATTACCTTTTCAGACCTTTTTAAAATATTATGTCAGCGTCCATGGACCTTTATGGAGGCTAGGGTTACCTAGGTCTAGGTTTAGAATAGAACATATATAATGAATGAATTCCTTCTAGCCAAATTTCGGCCATCAATCTCAACGGAGATCAGCCAGCCAGGTACGCAGGAAATATTATAGTGCACAAGTGTGTGCGCAACACAGGTGCACTCTCTGATCCTTGATTCTCATAGTCTGGTGACACGGCAATCCGACATGACCGGAGAGAGATCAGGAGCAAGATATTAGGGTTGGCAAATAAAACACATGTTGCTAGCTGATCGTTTAATGCTTGACTAAACAACCGGCTGCCATTACAGCATTACAACCATGTCGTGATACACATGAACCTTACAAACATCACAATATGCGTGTATATTGTGTATTTGAACCGGAGCTTAGCGATTTGCTCCGGAGTGCCGGAGGGTGCCCGCTCGGGGTGGATTCGTCCAGGGATATTGTTCCTAACTTGTTTTTTTTGTGGTTAGTGGAGAGGATGTTCAAGAGGAAGTTTTATTGTTGTATGTTGTGGGAGCTATATGGATGCAATTTTGTATATTGTATAGGATAGTTTCAATTTGGATGTTGTATCATTGTATGGCATAGGTGGTGGTATAAGAAAAGTTGTTTACTTTGTAAAAACGTGTTTATTTACACTTTGGCAGTGATGGCATGAAATTTATTTACAAAGAGAGTTACTTTACTGAGACCCATGGTTAACGTTGAGCATGTTGTATCCGTTGAGGTTTCGATGTGCCAACCGCCTGTCACCAGACGGCGCCAGACAACCGACTCAACAACGTTGCCAATCGAAGACCGGCAACGTTGCCTAAAACATCATCGATAACGTTATTTTTGGATAGCAGCTATTCAAAAATAACGGTTATCGATAACTGTTTGATCGATTTACCAAGCGTGGAGGCCGTGACCATGGAGTCCGTAAGCGCCGAGGCCATGGACTCCGTACGCGGCGTAGGGAGCGGCGAGACCGAAGTGACCAGCGTAAGGGGCAGCATAGGGGGCGGCGTAGTGAGCTCCGTAAGGGGCGGCCAGGGCAGCGTGGGCAGCGGCGACACCGCTGGCGGCGGCGGCGTGGGACTGAGCGGCGGCAACAGCGTTTTGGGTGGCGGCAAGACCGTTCCAGTAGGCGGTCTCGTGAGCGTCGCGGCTGGCCTCGGCTACCTGGCGGGAAGCTTCAGCGTTGAACTGGGCAGCGGCTTCAGCGGCGCGGGCCTGGCCTTCATGGACAGCGCGAGCATGGTCCTGGGCGGCGACGGACGCGTCGATGGCGGCGGCCTGGGCGTCGCCAGCGTTCACGCCGTAAGCGTAGGGGAGGATGGCGCTAGCCGAAGCATAGCCGAGGATGGCGACGAAAGCGATCTGTGCGAGAAAATACAAGTTATTATTAACGGTGTTTGGTGGAAATTCGAATAGCAGGTGATTGTAGATGGGAATGTAGAATTCTTGAGTTTCGCTTATGGGCCCGTAACTGATTTGTTCTGTTCTAATAGGTTGTAGATCTGCTTCGATAGAGTTTTCTAAGTCTCGTGCTGATACGTCTATTACAGCTCGTTGTTGATACTATTTTTGACAGATTACATTTCATCACAATGCACGCTTATTAATTTTATACATATTCAAATGCATTACTTTGCAACTGTTTATCGTGTTAATGTATTCATCGCGTATCCGTTATTATGCGATAATTAGAAGCGATATTAGAACGTGTATTATGCGCGTGTTTTACAACATCCTCGCTAGTGAAATGATGTCGGTATTAAATTTTCGTAAATCTTTCGAAAAGATGTAGTATTTATTAACAGGTTGCAATTGATTATACTAAGCTTTTAAGTTTAATGTGGGCGTAGATATCCGTGCAACTGGTTTGTGTGAAATTGTTACAATCTAAAATGCAAGTTGTGTTATGCAAGAAATGCTGTTTGAATTATATTTCCAGAAGGAGATAGTGAAATAGTTTTAATGGAAAATTCCATTTGAAAAAATGAGAGGAGCCCAACGCCAATTATAGTTCTAAATTTAAATATTTAAATTTTAAAACACCTATCATGCAATAATTCACAACACTAGTCGAAATAAAAAATAAAATGTTCCATTTTCAAAAATAGACGAAACTGAATGTCCACTGTTCTAAATTTAAATGTTTTAATTACAAACACGTGTCATGCAATTGTTTTGCACAACGCTGGCCGAAAAAAGTAACCGATGACAAAACTCAATTAGTGTTAACCACCGAATAACGCTTTTACATTTCGGCCGTTTTGAAAGCGTTGTTTTGTACTATTATGCTAATTTCGCTAATTGGCGCAAAGGATCTTGGCTATACATTTCGAAACGGTGTTTTTGAATGTGCCGGCTTTATTTTTTTCTGTATCTATTGCTGTATTAATATATAGAAAATTTGTAAAATACTACAAACTCCAAACTACAAAAGAATTTGCATCTGCAGTGATCTTTGTTAAAACCTCCAGCGATTTCAAATCATATTTTACTTCACACAAATTCTTTGCATGTAGAACAATAGGAATATTCTATTTGGTGTTGAGGGGCTAGTCTAAAATGACTTTGTCTTCCAAACATGGATGCACCTTGGCCCGAATGCGGCATGACTCTAAAATTACAATTAGATGCGGCAGGGTTGCTAATGCGATAATGCTGAAGAAAACTATGAAAATGTCCAGCCCGTATGTCTAAAGGGAAAGCCTACATGAAAATTAGAGCGTGACGGAAATTGCATTAGAGGTATTGCAAAATCTAGACCTATGGTACATTCGAATCAAGATATATGCAGAACAAGGTTAGGTGTCCAGTTTACGATTTGAAAATTTTATCCCTTGCAGCGCTAGAACCTGACCGGGTAATTGTCGTCTAATTGATATTATTTAGAACTCTGAGTGATAAATATATTATGTCGGGTCTAAATTAATTTAAATACTTGGATATATACTTTACATTGTCATTACCCATTCCCCTGTAATTTACATTGAAATTGATGTATTAGACGTAATTCATATTTTAGGTTTTTCTGTCATTGTCAGCCCTGCGAGGCATTATGAATTGTCTAGATTAGTCTAGAACACAGACAATACATCACCGTTATTATAACGTAGTGGGTAGTTCTGGGCTAAGTTATTTTGAGGTTATGTTTTGCAATAGCTTATTTTGGATGCAATTTAAGAAGAGATAGATTGGTAATATTTTCTTTGTAGTTACTTAAAGAGATGTTTATCGATCAAATTGTAGTTAGCGGACAATTAACAACTTTATACTGCGCTGGTCAGTGGTCACCCGAGGCTATGAGATGCCATAATGTCTCGTAGTTGTGGTATATGAGGAAATTGGTAATATGAATTAGTATTTACAGAATGCTTAATTGATGTCGTTAAAGTATTTTTTTAGTGAAATCGATGGACAAAAACTAACAAGCGAATGAAAAGATAAAAGGGGCGACATATTAGTCAAAGCTATTCTTGTAGATAGAATTGGTTGTAAAGGGAAAAATATGTAGTAGCAGGAAGACTATTTTTTGCAATGACCGATATCTAATCATAATCTTGAATTAATATGTACCTTATTCGAACAAACGGTTATTAATATACAAACAAATATGGATTTATTTTCAATTAAGTTGCAAACAACGCATAAAATATACAATTATCTATCTAATTATACAGTTTATATATGTACTACATCGGTATCCGTTATTGAAACGCGTTGTTAGTTCGTTTAAAAATGGTTATCAATAACGCCCTTGACCGTGGTAATGCTATTTAAAATTCAATACACGTTATTAAAATAACGTTACCTTATACGTAACGGCTGTAACTGGCTGTAATTGTTTGTTAAAGTTTTAATATTGGAATCGATTAATTATCGCCTCTTTGGTCGCAAATGTACTTAAGGCGCGAAATATTTTTTTTTTCGCTAGGCAAAGACACGTTATACCTGCCACCACAGTGGGGTGAGTGGAACAAGAAATGCTAGATTATGTCAAAAAATAAGAAGAAAGTCAGTATTGGAGCTTAACGAATTACTTTGTATGTGATAATTATTGTTTATAATGGAAAAACAAGGAGATCGGCGAATTGATGTAATTTTTGATGAGATATTATTTTTGTATGAGAACAAAATGTATGATTGTTCAAAATAATATTCAATTGTTTTACTTTTACAACTAAAATATTGAGTTATATTTTCGCTATAACAATTACTGTTATCATAAAAATGTGAATATGTTTGACCAGATATGTTTCTTTATGGAAACGATAGAAATAATATGGGGTTTGTAAAATGATAATAAATTATTCAACGGGCGAATATCGTAAACATTTTTGTAAAGGAAATCACGGCGTTTTTTATGAATTTATTAATTAATTAAAAACAATTTTAATTTGGTGCAATAAATGGCTACCAGGTATTATTGTAACTGACGCGATGAAAAAAGAAGCCATAATTCATTGTCATTGTAAACAGAGCAGAAAAGTAAATGCTCGATTGATTGTAATTGACATACGCGCATAAATGAATGAATAATGTGATAATCATCATCAGAACATTATAAACTTTAACACAGTGCGGTAAAGTTTTGTTTTGCAACACTGTGATGTATAAAAAATACAGGTCCTAACAAAATATGACAACTTTACGAATGCGGTCCGATTGATATGTCAATGTTAGACAAATATGTGATTTTTCACGATAATGGATGGTAAAATTAAATTTGTTAGGATAATATAATAACGAAAAATTTGATACGCACGCAACCTTGTCACAATGAATGAAGTTATTGTTTGTTTTTAATTGCGCTCGCATGACAATAGTTTTACTATGACAAGGTTGTGTCCGCATCGGTATTTGGTATGCGACAACGGAACGCATTTGAATTGCACTTCCTTTTGAGTTATGATTGGTTATGACATTTTTTTATTGCAAAAAATTCAATAATTTGTGATGGGAACACTACAATTTATTCAAATGACATGTTTAAAATTAGAACACTTGGAAAAAGTTTTTGGAATTAATAGAACGAAAAATCTTGCACTCTATTGTAATTTTGAATTTAGAACTAAATCAACAACTTTTAACCATGGAATGTCAATTTTCAAATTAAGATCGAACCGTTATTTTTAAATTTTCAAAATGCGTTCCGTTCGCGAATCAACTGTTAGTTAGACACAAATGCGTATCGTACCAGGAATCTCATCGTGCACTTCTTGTCCAGACTGCTCGATAGCTACTGAATGCTGTTGTCTGTTGCGCCAGGTCTTTTATACGGGCCACGCATAGTGAGGTCTGCATAGAGCCGTGTATCGAAAGTACGGTAATCGCCGATAGTGGCGCCGTGCGTAGACACGTGAAGGCGTGGACGCGGCATCACATACAAGGACTCTTAAAAATGTTAATTGGATTAATGTTTTAATTACGGCTAGTCAATGTGATAAGTTGTTGCGATAGTTGTTTTGTATCGTAATTGCAAAGAAAGTGTCAAGGAAATGCGGATTGCCTTAAAATACATTTTTTTGATAGTGATTAGATTTGTTTTCAAATCCGTCTAAAATCGCTGAAAGGTCGTATAGCTATCCATCAGGCGAACGGCTAGCTCGTCTCGTCATTCAAAGTAATACAAAAGCAAAATATTTTGAATTTTTGGTTAGTAATATGCTAAGCTATTTCGTTGAACGAGTACGCGGAGAAGCTTGCTTCTTCTTTCGCCCATGAATGACCGAACTCATTCTTATACCAAGACACGATGATCGGCGAACCTATCGCCGGGGACCTGTGTATTCTTCAGATCGTAAACGGCAATACACAAATTTCGACCATTCAACCTAGAACTCTAATCATGGGTTTACCCTCATTTAGCTTAAGCGTACTGTCGCTTGTTTATTGGGTGGTATTTAGAAGTGGCAAAGGGTCCATATAAGTGGCGATAGCCTAGTTGGGTGTGGAACGGACTGCCAAGACGAATGTCCGCAGGTTCAAATCCCAAGCGCACACACCTCTGACTTTTCTAATATCATGTGTGTATTCTTCGTGAATTTATCGTTCGCTTTAACGGTGAAGGAAAACATCGTGAGGAAACCTGCACATCTGAGAAGTTCTCTATAGGAATTTCGAAGGTGTGTGAAGTCTACCAATCCGCACTTGGCCAGCGTGGTGGACTAAGGCCTAATCCCTCTCAGTAGTAGAGGAGGCCTGTGCTTAGCAGTGGGCAAGTATATAATACAGGGCTGATATTATTATTAAAGGGTCCTATAACCTGATTCCTGCGGGCTTCCCTTTTGTAACATATTTAAAATGTAATTTTCATCAGAATGATATGCAGAGCGCATTCATGTATATTAGTACCTATATATGTCAAGTCCCCTTCAGGAAAATTCCACCCTTCACCAATGGTATTTAGTATGCGAGAATCAGTCAGTCAGATAGGTTTACTGCAGTGTTTAATTCTACCGCTGAGCAGGAATGTGCTAGCACTGTGTTTTGGTTGATGAGCATTGTAGACAGAGATATTACTAGTTAGAGTAATATCTTGTCTTAGGGACACGATTGCAGTGCAGTGATAACTCAATTATAGTATTGCTAATGTTTATGGGTATTTGCTATCAAGGGTTACTCAATTATGGTGTTGCTCATGTTTATGGGTATTCGCTATGCATATTATAAAACAAAGTCCCCAAAAGCTATCTGTCTGTATGTGTTAGATTTTCTCAAAATGTACTAAACGGATTTTTGTTCGTTCTTCACTAAAGATAGTGCTATTCTTGAGGCAGGTTTAGGTTAATAGTACATTACGTGTTTATGTAAATTGACTGAAATATAACGATTATTGTTGAAGAGGTCGCGTGATTGTAAAAAATATCGTAGGTCGGGATTTACGCTGGTAAAACATTAACACATTGATTTCTAGACGGGCGAAGCGGCGGGCACAGCTAGTTCAATATGAAAAGTTCAAGACAGCAATAGATTTTCTTTTGTTTAATTCATGTCAAATGTCCTTACTTCCTTCTGTATAATTAGTCTATTTACGACGTATGTTGAGTGCTAATGTCTAGTTGACCGAGCTTTGGAGCAATAAAGCCTTCAAGGATTGCAGCTAGATTAACGTCGGCATGTATTCAATAACTCGTAATATTTAGCTAAATATTTTATTATTACGTAATTAACTGATATGATATTACAATAGATAATGGCGCGATATACTTTTTCAAGCATTTTTCAATAGGAATTTAGCTTTAGTTTTGCATCAAGGTACCTATGTGATGTCATCCCTTTGTGTACTCAGTTCCGGTCAATTCGTATTATTTAAATTAAACTATTTTACGAATTTTATCGCGGTATTAATATTTTACTTTTCTCCCGACGTTTCGAAGACTTTGCAGCCTTCATGGCCACGGGGGGGGGGGACTGAACTGGACCATGAAGGCTGCAAAGTCTTCGAAACGTCGGGAGAAAAGTAAAATACTAAAACCGCGATAAAATTCGTAAAATAGTTTAATTTAAATGTCTAACATTCGCGTAAACTTAAAAAATCATTATACAATTCGTATTATAAAAATAATCTCTCAAAATGTTACACAAGGATACAGATCTACAGATTAATTACCATAATTTGCTCTAACATTATCTCAATAAGGCAACTTACACATAAATAACACATTGCTCTTTAACTCTGATATAATGTGAACAGACAATTTAAAGACTAGATGTAAAAGCCATTCGTTTAACAGTATGAATTTCTGCACATTAAAATGCAATGATGAAGTTTTCCGGAAGGTAACCCGACACAACATATATGTACTAATATGCATAAATGAGGTCTGGAAATCGTTCTAATATATTTAACATGAATTAAGAAAGGAAAGCCGGCTAGAAAAGGTTTATCTAGACCTTTCGCTATTGACATATAGCATATTCTAGAACTATGGAAAGCATTCAGTAAAATAAAAATAAAATAAGAATAAAGGCATTTCCCCGGATATGTTTTGACGATGTACATTAGTACTAATATAATAATAGTAATATCAGCCCTGTATTATATACTGTCCCACTGTTAGGCACGGGCCTCCTCTACTACTGAGAGGGATTAGTAGATTAGATTAGTACTAGTCTGGGAAAATAAGGACCAGCAACTCCAGATAAGCCATATGGGAATTGATATTTATTGAATCTTGCTAGCATTGTAAGTCACAGAAAGAAGGAAGCAAAGGCATTGAACTCGTTTCTTGGTTATTTTTATTTATTAATTAAATATGGCGATAATTAACGATATTAACTTCCTTATGATTAATATGTACTTGTCACGAATGGAGCATTTCTGGCTAGTTACTAGCAAATGTTCATTTTTTTTATTGCGTTGAATGACGAGACAAGCTTGCCATGCGCCCGATGGTAAGCAATACGACCGCCCATAAACAGTAGAAACACCATTCAACAACTTGAATTACAAAGTATTGTTTGGTACTCCACTGCGCTCGCCATCCTGAGACATGAGATGTTAAGTCTTATGTCCAGTAGCTACACTGGCTATAATGTTATTTACAAGGATTGAGACCACATAGATCGATCATTAGCGAATATAAATAGAAAGAAATCGGATATCTTTATATCATCCAAAAGTTTCATCATACATTAAAGTGTCTATTGCCAGTATTAGTATTGCGATTACTTCATTGTAGTGGCGTGAATTTGAATCAATAGGAATGTTTATACTTATACCAGTAATTTGTTGGGAGCAAATTTCATTAGTAGCCGATAAATAATATAAAACGGCGATAGTTGGGCGTGGATTGCCGATACGAATGTCCGTAGGTTCAAATCCCAAGGGCACACATCTCTGATTTTTCTAAAATTACTTGTGTTTATTTTCTATCGGCGAAAGAAACCTGAATACCTGAAAAGGTCTCTATAGGAATTTAGAGGGTGTGTGAAGTCTACCAATTTGCACTAGGCTACCGTGGTGGATAAGGCTTAATTCATCTCAATAGTAGACGAAGTCCGTGTCCAGCAGTGGAAGAGTTCTACAATACAGGCCTGATATTACTATAATTATAATTTTCGTTATTGTACACGATGGGATTCTATACATTCGTGGTTGGCATGGCGGTTTTTCCAAGCTTATGATCCATGCTTCCATTCTAAGCTCCATCATATATCCAATAAAATAGGCATGTTTCTGATGACTCGTTGATATTCGGACTTCATTATATCATCAGTAATATAATCATTCTGCCACTGACCAATTGATGAATGACTTTGACTGTTCTATTGTCTTATTTAGTTATTGTCTTAGATTATGAGATGACGCGTCATTACCGCAATCGAGTTGTTAAGTTACATATATTTTGTGTCATTTGTGATGCTAATGGCGTATGTGACCGACGTACCTTATACGTACGTACGTACGTATTGCTGGTATTTGTTCATTTATTTATTATTATTATTTTCTATTGTAAGTAATTAATATTACTTACATAAACAATTATTTATATTTAGACGTTCGTATTGTTGTTGTTGTTTTATTATGTGTTTTAATGCCAGCAATAAATACATCTTTCTTTCTTTCTTTCTTTTCTTACCTTTGAACTTTGTCATGTGGCCATCTCGAACCTCCGTTTGTGTCGTGGATCGGTGATGCATTGCACCTACATATGGAGCAATGATGATATGTGTATAATTGTAAAATGTAGGAAAATATTGTAACTGCCTTTTCGGACGACTAACACCTCAGTACCCCCGGTAACCATGAAGGCTGTAAAGTCTTCGAAACAACGAGAACAAATTAAAATATAAAGAACCGCTATAAAATGCCTAAGACAGTTTTATTTCAATGCTAATATTGATCGCCGAGAGATTTGTATGTACGGTGCGGCACCGCTCTGAGGTCCTGGGTTCGAATCCCGGGTCGGGCAAATTGATATTTGGGTTTTTCTGCTCAGTATCAACCCGGAGTCTGGAAGTGCCTGATATAGCGATAGACTCGCCCCCTATCACATCATGGGACGGAACACATTTGGCGAAAAGTGGGTGCCCTGGTTGTGCCTCTGCATACCCTTTCGAGGATAAATGCGTGATGTGTGTGTTTGTTTTATATTTTAACGTTTAAAAGAGATTTGAAACACCGCACCATACATATTTCCATATAATATGACGAATGCATACAACATAGAATTTTGTAACAGTGCGTCCGTACGTAACATAAAACCTTGTAACAGTCGACGGAATGGTTATGGGCTAAGGCCCAAGCAATAGTTATAGGCCATGGGCAAATTATGAAAATCCCGCTCCGCATGTACGTGAATGTAACTTCAGTCGTAAAACATCAAAGTTTAAACAACTGGTTCCAGAGACGAGCAAATTGCTCGCCTGGTATATTTTCGGGCCAAAAATGTAAACATATAAAACAATGTCTGCTATTCTGTCTGTATGTTATCGATTTTCTCAAAATCTACTGAACGGATTTTTATGAAATTAGTTACGGAGATAGATTAAGACTTTGGGAAGGTTATAGGCTACTTTCTATCCCAGGAAAATATATAGCGGGACTTTTATCCCGGAAAACTCTTTCACGCAAGCGAAGCCGCGAGCAAAAGCTAGAATATTATGTAAGTTATTTACGATATACGATTGATGAATTGCTATATCATGAGATAGAAAAGCTTGAGTTACTCCCCTGCCTACCCCAACAAGAAGGCATAAGCGATTGGTAAATAAGAAAGTGTTAATCTCAATCATGCAACAAAAATCTAATTAGATACGACTTCCTATAAATACAGGTATGATTAATGTAACAATTCGAAATAAAAATGTCAAGAATTCCGCGCAACACCTTACATGGAAAATTTAAGTTATAAGATGTAACTTATATATTGACATATTGTATACTAATGCGATACTAACTTAAAACTAGCATTAATGTCTGAATGAATGAATAATCGTTGTTTTATTGCATGTTTGATTAATTGTTTTTATTGTTTGCAGTCGACTTTTTTTAAACAAATGCATTCATATTGTTGCCGAGCAATACTTGGTCATTAGTATATCAGATAACTGAGTAGTTAGCTAAATTCTGCCCGCGGCTTCGACCGTGTTCATGCCATAATTGTATATAATACTAAAGGACAATGCAGCTTTTTGTTAGTTAAAAAAAATCAGAGCAGTACTTTCTCTAAATCTAAATTTTCATAGATCTCTAGTATGAAACACATAGACGTACAAATTTCTTTTTATCCAACTAGGTGTAGCTCGCGGCTTTGTTTACGTGAAAAACTTTTCCCGCTACAAAAGTTCCTAAAACTACGTACGACGCCACTACTATTTATCTAAAGAATCACATTTAAAAATGGAATTATTCTCATTGGAGCAGATTACCAGAATTAAAAGTAGCCTATATATTAATCCCGAACATGATCTACCCGTGTACCAAATTCCATCCAAATCCGTTCAGCTGTTTTTGCGTTTATTTCTAACAAACATACAAACATTTCGCAAACTATCTCATTTAGTAAGAGTAAGACAAGATAATTGTAGTTGAAATAAAAAACATTTATATTCCCGTTTTCACTATTTTCAAACGTAATTCGTTTTAATACTTGAGTTGCATTTTGATTTTGCAACATGCCCGTGCTCTATATTTTCGTTTTTTTATTACATAGAGACGTTACGCAAGATCCTACGTGCGGTTGTTGCGTACATTTATAAAATTAATGCTTTTCTTGTGTTTTTGATATTAACAGTTTTTGAATAGATCATATATAAATGATGATGTCGAAGGAAGTCTCTGGATGCAAGCCGTTTTGAGGAAGTGGTCAGGAATTGAACAAATTGTGTGTGTATTTCAAACATTCCGGCATAATTATGTTAACTGGCGAGGGATAATCATCTCTCGTTAGTGCCCACTAATCGACTATTTGAAGCCTACTTCATTTTCCATCAGGTCGAGTGGGGTCGCTTTTCCATGTTTGTATAAAAACATATTGAAATGTAATTTTTCGGCCATCCGTTATTTGGCTTAAGCCAAATGAAATTCTAAACCGTTACTTCACGTCAGTTTTTTGTGTGGCACTGCCCCAATCGTGCCTACCAATTCCTGCTACTCTAAAGTCGGGACGGTCTACGTCTACTCTGCTTCTAAAGTTTTTCGTGCACTCCAAAATATAATGACATTAAGTATATCGACACATCTCTCTCTTATCCTAGGTAATGAACCTACAACCTTATGACAGATTACTGACGGTATCTAATTGATTGGTACAATTCCTAGGTGTGTCTATAGTCATTGTGCGTTCTGGTGGGCGTACTGCATTCTTCCAGTGCGTGGTTGACAGCCCAGAGAGTTGTCGCCTCGATTACCATCGATTTTGCCAGCCAAGAGGCATTTAGATTGATAAATATGTAAATTTGTAATTTGTGAGTAGCAGTTGTTGGTTTTTGCTAGGTTAGAGGTCTTGTTCTGGGGGGTTATATTCTCAATATGGGTTACTGTTTTCCTGACTTTTTAAAAAAGGAATATTTAGATTGTTATTGCGATATAGTTACAAGTTCAGATTGTTATTGCGATATAGTTACAAGTTCAGATTGTTATTGCGATATAGTTGCAATGGTCATATTATAAAATGAATATCATTTAGGCAGAAGATGTTACTATTGCCTCTACCTACCCTATTCTTTATTTATTCAGGATTTTCTAAAAGTTTCTTCTACTTTCTAATACTCATTTTACACCCTTTTTAGCATGTATATATAACATGTTAATATATGAACTATTTTCCCATTTCAATTATTCCAGAAAAAATACAACCCATTAAAAAGTTGTTATTGTATCGGCCCGTATCAACATCCGTATACGAGTGTTAATTGTAATTCATCACGCTTGAGATCGACCGGGTGGAGCAGGAAGCTTTTCGGTGCGGAGCGCGGTAAAAAAACGATAACAGCGAGTTGACATTTATCGAATAGGAAGGTGTAGCGGCGTTGGTCACACCATGACGAACGTTTGAAGTGAGTTCTTGGTATAAATAATGTTTTAGGGTATTTATTTTATTGGAATTTTATCACGAGTCGAGTTTGCCGTTCTCCTAGGGTAAGCGATACGACTGCCTTTAAACAGTAGCAACAGCGTACAGGAATTTGAATTACAAAGCACTGCGCGGCGCTTCACCGCGCACGTCATTCTGAGACATAATTCTGAAGTTTTGGAAGAGGTTTGTAAGTACGAAATTTTTAAGGTTTCGATTTAAACGCAGAAACTTCTGAGTCAATTTAGGTGAAATTTAGCATATACATAGATGATTTAGAATAATATATAGACAACTTATTTAGGTTTTTCTGCTCAGTAGCAGTCCGGAGTCTGGAATTAGTGCCCGATATGGCGATAGGCTCAGTATCACATCATGGGACGGAACACACTTGGCGAAAAGTGGGTGCCCTGGTTGCGCTCTCTGCATACCCCTTCGGGGATAAATGCGTGTTGTTGTGTATATAGGCAACTCTTCTCGAATAAATAAGTAGAAGTATATTCAAAATGCGATGGACTTGTTCATTCAAAATTGGCACGTGTTTACAAATAGGTCATTATTAGTGCTTAGGATATTGCGTGATCACAAGTATTAGATTTGTTTCCACGTATGCACCGATTGTAATTTGAATGTTGCCTTGTTCTGTTATTGCGTATGATTACTTCCTTGCGGTTTTTGAGTTGGTAACGGTTAAGTAGTTAGGAAACAATTTTGAGGTCCTTGGTTGAAGAATTTAATGTTATATCTTATATATAATAGTTTTAGCTATCGAGTCCGTCGTCGCTTATGTCTAGATATTTTAAAGTTTAATATACACAATAACTATACGGTGAATCGTTGATAAAAAAAATATTGGTAAAGCCGCAAATGACTAACAAAACAATTTTAATATATTTGTATTGGCTAACGGGAAAGGGATCCTTTGAACAACCAAGTCATTTCAGGAATATATTCTACCCGACCAATTCGTCCTTTCACAAGACATGTTCTTTTCTCGATTAGTTTTAAAATATTTATGGAATTTTTCCAGTAATTAGTTACAAAAATAACCATCTTAAAAATATGGAAATATACCATAAATATTTTAAAAATAATAAAAAATCTTTTCTAGTAAAAGCGCGAAATGGCGGTTACGATGTTTTTGCTGAAAATACTTGAAACTACAGCGGGTTTTTCGCCATGTCTACAGTGGTCGCTGTCTAGTTAGCTAAAATATATCTGGATTCTTTCTGCCTATATATTTTTTAGTTTATATCAATAAGCTGAGCACATAAGATTCATGTAAAACGAAAATTGAGCGGGACACAAAGGCGCGTTTTACCTGACAAAACATATAATGGTATGTATTGTTACTTTGTTTGAATATATTCACATTGAAATAAGAAGTGAAGGCAAAGAGAAGATAAATGTCGATAGGAAGAAAATTGACTGTCGAAATTACTTTATTAGTGTTCATGGAAATAAGATGCCAACCCGTTGATATTTGGTGATGCGACAACCCGTGGCTCATATCCATGATGAGACAGGTGAAGTAGCCTCAAACAAAACGTGTGCTTTTCTTAAACAATAACTGTGAGTTAGAATGTGAAAAAAACACACGTTTCCGTGTCGTTTTATATGATTCGTTGAGAGACTACCACGTGACTGACGCATCGGTCTCTCGACCAATTACAGACATCAAAGTTAACGACATCGACTCACGAGTCGCGTATTTTGCATCACTGATGGGTCTGTATATTTTTTTTTTGCTCGACCGAGATCCGAACAATTTTCACACGCACTAAGCCAATATTTATAGGTTCGCTAATTTTACTATCTTTACGTAACTATCTCCATCCGGTACATTACGTATTACAAACAGAGCCGAATCCAATCGAAGGTATCTAGCGGTGACATGGTTAGGTGTTTTAGTATTCTACGCTGGTACGTCAGGATGAGCTCAGTTCCGCTATCTGGTCATCTTCAGGGCCATCGGGGCAATGCACTGGGATCTGTATTACGTAAAACTATTGACGAGAATGTTTGAAATTTTCTCACGTTTTTAATTTACTCTATTTATTTATCGACAATTATATGTAGGGATCATTCGTTAGGCGGTATTGCCTGTGGTCTGTGAGTACCTAGTGAAGCTCTGAGTTCGACGCTCGAGGCAGGTAAAATCAGTTTTTTGATTCAATAGACATATGAGGTGTATTCGATATGGTGGTTATTCTGCCTCCATCACACAATATGTTTATTATACGTCAATATATGGATGCACTAGTTACGCCTTTGTACCTCGGGAGACACGAGAATATAGATTTGATAAAAAATAGTAATAGAATATTAGTTTTCTTTTTTAAAAATGCCTATGCTAAAGTTTTGGTAATGGATATCTATGGACATTGTAGCTATAATATTTGCATAACTGAAATTGAATAACTATATTCCATGACATAAACCCCTTATAGTGCATCCAGCCCCAGGAAACTTATGTCAGAAAAACACAAAACCTGCCACTTGGAAAACTGCTACTAAAATAAAAATATAGTAGAGAATTATTAAATACTAGCGACCCGCCCGGGCTTCGCACGGGTGCAATGCTGACTATTTAATGGATGTTATTATTAAACATATAAACCCTTCTCTTGAATCACTCTATCTATTAAAAAAAACGATTCAAAATCCGTTGCGTAGTTTTAAAGATTTAAGCACACATAGGGACAGAGAAAGCGACTTTGTTTTATACTATGTAGTGATTTTACGTTACATCTCGGTGTGACACACGTCCAAATAACAAGCAATTAAATTAAGGGCATAAGGATACGTTTATATGACACATGTATGGTATAATTGTTTCGCACATACGCGCAAGACATATTGTTATTTGTCTGATTGTTAAGATTGATAGCGGAATCGTGAAGGCATTTAATGCACTACGTAAATAAATAATGAAAGCTTTTGGGTTGAAAAATTGTCTTAAGGCACTGTCGGACATGGGATAAATCGTGTATTAGAATGGATAAAGGCGTGTGTATTAAAGACGGGTCCGTGGTTTTAAGGTACGGTAAGATATACGGTATGTAAGATCTACCTATGGGTATCTAATAGGTGTAAGGTTGGACGGACGATAAGGGAGGTTTGAGAATCCGGAAATCACATGCCGGTGGCAGGATATCCGAGTAGCCATAGTAAAGTGTAGTGTATACAAGGGGTAAAACTTTGCCATAGTTGCTAATATCAGTGTGTCGGGACCCGTCATCGGTTTTTAACTAAGTGGTAGTGGCGAAGAGTGGAGTTTTTCATGATATAACCCATCATAACATATAGGTGCTAATATGCATTAATGCGGTCCACAAATCATTCTAATGATAATTAAATATATATTACGAAAGGGAAGCCGGCAGGAATCGGGTTATATGGACTCTTCATCTGGTAGAAAGTTATCTTGGCTACGATCTATGAAACAAATCGTTCTAATGATAATTAGATTTTACATAAATTACAAAAAGGAAGGCCACAGGAATCGGGCTATATGGACTTTTCGCCACTGTTGTTTGGCATAACTGTGATAAGAGGTAATTATCTGTCTTCAGTCTACGCTATCTGGATCCCACTACGCTTACGATCAGGCGAAGGTCAATTTGTCGTGTCCTTATAAGAAATACAGTGAACGAAACGCAGTATTAAGGTGCTAGTTTATATTTGAGATAGGTAGTACTATACTTTGGTCAAGCCAGTCCATTTAGGCTGGAAAGAAAAGTCTACAGTGCGGTTTTAGAATTGTCACCATTAGTCCATTGAAAAGTTACATTTGGGGTTGCGTTTTTTAGAGGACGCAATTTTATTTTTTTGAAGTGTAGGGGGGGTCAGTCTAAAGCTAAAACCAAGTTTGTGGGGTCGCCACCCTTGTCCCACGGCCGCCATCTTGAAAATAGGGGTTGAAATGGTTTTACGATGTATCTCTTAAACTATTTATCTGACAAAAAATGTATAAACATTTTTGTTGCAAATTAAATTCTCTACAACTTTGATCTAGTAACTTTTGTCGTAGAACTATAAATAAAAAGTTATAAGCGAAAATGTTAAGAAATTCAATGTTAAGCAATGTCCATTGCAACGTCATCAGAACGTGTGTTTATAAGGTTCATAATACTTTTTTTGTACTCTCATTAATACCCAAATACCCATGGGACCATTAGGGAACAAAAGAACATCTGCATGCTATTATTATTATTATTTCTAACCTCTCTTATTGTAAGAATAGCTGATAATATTGTGTTGAAGTTGTCGTAAGTAAGTTTTTTATTAGCATTTTGACTTTTAAAAGTCTTTTAACAGTCAAAATGCTAATAAAAGTAGTTTTCACTAAAGTTAAAATCGTGTCTAAAATCATTCGAAATCGTCTTCACAATTAAAAACAGAATAAAATACATCCGCACGTACAGAAATATTTAGCACAACTAAAAGATATAAGTTGAACGACAACTTCAACACAATATTATCAGCTATTCTTACAATAAGAGACGTTAGAAATAATAATAATAATAGCAGGCAGATGTTCTTTTGTTCCCTAATGGTCCCTTGGGTATTTGGGTATTAATGAGAGTACAAAAAGTATTATGAACCTTATAAACACACGTTCTGATGACGTTGCAATGGACATTGCTTAACATTGAATTTCTTAACACTTTCGCTTATAACTTTTTTATTTATAGTTCTACGACAAAAGTTACTAGATCAAAGTTGTAGAGAATTTAATTTGCAACAAAAATGTTTATACATTTTTTGTCAGATAAATAGTTTAAGAGATACATCGTAAAAACCATTTCAACCCCTATTTTCAAGATGGCGGTCGTGGGACAAGGGTGGCGACCCCACAAACTTGGTTTTAGCTTTAGACTGACCCCCCCTACACTTCAAAAAAATAAAATTGCGTCCTCTAAAAAACGCAAGGTAAGGCCTAAAAAATGTAACATTTCAATGGACTACATCGGCAACATGGAATCACGGGTTAAGAAGACCAATATGTTTACCATTGCTTGCAGCTTCGCCCAAATTAACGAGTATCACCGAAATAAAAAGCCTATCTTCCTCCCAAGGTTTCAAACTATATCCATTGCAAATTTAATCAAAATCCGTTTGGTAGTTTTCAAGTTATTGTGTTTAAAACATTTTGAATTGAACCGAAATCGGGTCAATTTCAAGTTTATCGCGTTCAAACAAACAGACAACGCGGCCGAGGACTTTGTTATAAAATATGTAAGGACATCGCCCATTGACACTGTTTAGACTAATTTAAAAGCATCAAAACTACAGTGACATTATGTATATAATTCCTAGCTCTAATTGTTCACGGATAATCGTGACACATAGCGACTCGCCGGACTATTTGTATTAAAAATGAATCATAATACGGAACCCAGCAATAGGAAGAATCAGTCGTGCCTACGATGGCGGCCGTCTGAATTGCTCTGCTGTGACGTAACAGGGCGGGCCACCAGTCGAGCAGGGCGGGGCACTGACTAATACACATCCCGTGCTGAATGCTAATGATTGAATATTTGATTATGATTACTTATTGAAAATAATAAGTTTTTGCAAATAGAGACGAAAATCGAATGTTGATAGTTGGTCGCGATGTGACAAATGTTGGTGAGATCTTCAAATATTTGTTTAGGGTTTGAGTGTCGTGGGATTGGAAGTCGGAAATGTATGTAATTATACTTGCGATACAATAATTGTTTCGGAGTATGCGTGCGATTGTGAGTGTCATCATCATCATCAGCCGCAGGATGTCCACTGCTTAACATGGATGGGCCTCCCCTAAAGATTTCCAGATCGGAAGAGACGATTGGAAACGACTTGCAGCCAGCGACCTCCTACGACTTTTATGAGGTCATCTGTCAATTTCGTGGGTGGATGTCCTATTATTGGGCGTACTTATGATTATTTATACTGTGAAATATCTGGTCTATACGTTTCATTATACTTAGTCTGGCCATAAATACTGTTACACTTAATTATAAAAAAATATTACATTTGAATTTCGAATCTGTCATTTTTATACGATTGTTCATTGTGTTTTCTCATTTTGGCGCCAATACATTGTAAAATATTTTGCGATATTAAAATGGTGTGGGGTGATAAAGAGAACCGAATCGCTGTGATAGCATTACACAAAGTAGGTATGGAGCCAAATGCAATTTTAAAACTCTCCATACACTTGGTATTAGTAAAATGTTTGTGTACCGGGCTATTAATAGGTACAATGAGACCTCCTCTGTTTGTGACAGA
This sequence comes from Manduca sexta, assembly GCF_014839805.1. Classification (NCBI taxonomy): domain Eukaryota; kingdom Metazoa; phylum Arthropoda; class Insecta; order Lepidoptera; family Sphingidae; genus Manduca; species Manduca sexta. The sequence continues at coordinate 14,412,736 of NC_051132.1, forward strand.
AAAGATCTGGCCGTCCACGTAGTGTTCGTACGAAAAAGGTGGTCAAAGCAGTAAGGGAAAGAATTCGAAGAAATCCTGTCCGAAAGCAAAAGATTTTATCTCGGGAAATGAAGATAGCACCTAGAACCATGTCGCGTATTTTAAAAGATGACTTAGGACTTGCAGCCTATAAGAGACGCACTGGCCATTTCTTAACTGATAATTTAAAGAAGAATAGGGTGGTAAAATCGAAACAACTACTGAAGCGGTACGCAAAGGGAGGTCACAGAAAAATTTTGTTTACGGATGAGAAAATTTTTACAATTGAGCAACATTTTAACAAACAAAATGACCGTATTTATGCTCAAAGCTCTAAGGAAGCTTCCCAATTAGTCGACAGAGTGCAACGTGGACATTATCCGACTTCAGTGATGGTTTGGTGGGGTGTTAGCTATGAAGGAGTGACTGAGCCATATTTTTGTGAAAAAGGTATCAAAACATCGGCACAAGTGTATCAAGATACCATTCTTGAGAAGGTAGTTAAGCCCCTTAACATCACCATGTTCAATAACCAAGTATGGTCCTTCCAGCAAGACTCGGCGCCGGGTCATAAAGCTCGGTCCACGCAGTCTTGGTTGGAATCGAACGTTTCGGACTTCATCAGAGCTGAAGACTGGCCGTCGTCTAGTCCCGATCTTAATCCGCTGGATTATGATTTGTGGTCAGTTTTAGAGAGTACAGCTTGCTCTAAACGCCATGATAATTTGGAGTCCCTAAAACAATCTATACGATTGGCAGTGAAGAATTTTCCCATGGAAAGAGTGCGTGCTTCTATTGATAACTGGCCTCATCGTTTAAAGGACTGTATTGCAGCCAATGGAGACCACTTCGAATAAGCTTTTATATTTTTAATTGTTTTATATTTATGTATTAAACTGACACACTGTAAAAGTAATAAATGTTATTTGCAGTTAACAATTTTCTTTTTTCTTTATTACAATATTTATGGCAAGACTAGGTATAAGTATTTTTCTTCAAACGAATATATTCTTAATAAAATTATATACTCTCCCATTGCTGGGCACGGGCCTCCTCTACTACCAAAAGGCAGTAGGCCCTAATTTACCCCACACCACGCTGGCCGATTACGGATTACACGACTCCGAAATTCTTGTATAGAACTTCAGGTATGCAGGTTTCCTCACGATGTTTTCCTTCACCGTTAAAGCGAGCGATAATTCACAAAGTCAAGTCAAGTTTTATAACGCTCATAGTTGTAAAAACTTAATACTGTCGTGGAGATAAAGTCGAATGTCAGTGAGTTTGATAAGCGCTGACATTGGCCAAAGTAAAGGCACGTGCACACTAGATCATATCGCGCAGTCGCTCCTCGTCCTGAATTCCAACCCACGTTCAGCGCGGTCTAAGGTTGGGCGAGTGGCGCCGCAGATATAACAGCTATACCGAATATTCTATACAATGGAGAACTTTTAATTTGAATATAGATTAAGTAATTTGTAGAAAAGCCTAGTATGCCCGACAAAGAAGTAATTTGTAGAAAAGCCAACAAAGTGTGATCGATAAAGATGGAGGAAATTTATTTTTAAGTTTGTCATGCATAAAATATTTTATTGTTTTGTCACCATACATAATTATGTTTAAGATATTATGTTTACAAACTAGGAAGGGATATAGGCTTAAAATCGCATTTAAATGTTAACGTAAAATATTTAAAAAGGATTTATTTTTGCTGTATTCACCCTTCGAATATACACATGTGTTTTAACTCTCGAAGTCCCCCCCGTGACCATGAAGGCTGCAAAGTCTTCGAAACGTCGGGAGAAAATAATAATATAAAAAACCGCGATAAAATCCGTTTAAATAGTTTTTATTTCAATATAATTCTACATTTTAGCTCTGTCCAATTCGACATCCAATCTATAGCTTTACACTGAGTCTTAATGAATATACCCCCATAACTGAAATACAAACAATTCATCGTTTTCAATGTTGTCAAATGAATTTGAGACGTATTTAAATGAGCTATAGGAAGGAAGGAAAGGAATTGCAGTGAATTCATTTACACTAAGTCTTAATGAGTATTCCCCGACAACTCAAATACAAACAATTCACCGTTTTCAATGTTGTTAAATGAATTTGAGACGTATTTAAATGAGCTATAGTGGTTTGCGTCCCCTGTTAAAGGAATTGCAATGAATTGAATAGCAGAGTAGGTTTTTAGAGTTCCGTAATAGGATACAATTGAAGTCGTCTTGCAAAGTCTTCGTCGTATATCTGATATTTAAGCGGTCCAATCTTATGAGCCGTGATAGATTGATTTTTTTAGAGTATACAGAATACTCTATATACAAGATCAGCACCATTGGATAGTTGTTTTAGTAAAAAGTATGGATACTGAGGTGAGGGTCGCCGGAGTCCGATGGATGAGGGCGGCCCAGAACCGGCGCTCAATGGGGGAGGCCTATGTCCAGCAGTGGACGATTCAAGGGCTGTAATGATGATCGATACTGGTAAGATGTCGACAGCTGTCCGAAAAACATAGCCTCCTTCGAAAAATGGGGTTAAATTTAATAAATCTTACCAAAGATTTATTAAATAGTTGATTTAAGTAGCTTTTCCGCCCATGTGAATATGTTTCCTGGATAATAAGTCTGTAGCACTCAGGAATAATGTAACTTCATATTTGGGAGAGAATTTTCAGTCACTTCAATAGTTCCAGAGATCAACCCATACGAACTTATAAACTTTCTTCTTTATTTATTTATTAAATTAATAAGCCACACCAACATCATATACATTCTATACTAACAAACACATATGCAATAGGATCTAATGTATAAGTCTATTATAGGTATGTATAGCATTCGCTATCTCACAAATACGTACACAAAGTTAAAATTTATCCGTGTTAATTAATACAGAGAAGAAAAAGTGCGAAAACAGTTTAAAACAAATATCAATATTTGTGGCGTAGTTGTTTGCATGCGCGGTACGACAGCGCTCCGAGGTTCGAATCCCGGGTCGGGCAAAGTGATATTTGGGTTTTACTGCTCAGTATCAGCCCGAAGTCTGGAATTTGTGCCCAATATGGCGATAGGCTCGCTCCCTATTACATCATGGGACGGAACACACTTGGCGAAAAGTGGGTGCACTGGTTGCGCCTCTGCATACCCCATCGGGGATAAATGCATGATGTTGTGTTGTTATCAATATTTGTTAAATAAATACCAAATTTTAGTACACATAAAGGTGCCATAACTAGAATATCTCCGCAGTGAAGTCAGGTGATTCAGTTCGTAACAAACGTTCGTTATTTCATCAGTTGGGCCGCCGGGCGACCTTACTCGGACCTCGCCCTGTTTGGATCGGGCATTACTTATGCAAATTGTGTTACATTTTAGTTATTGTATACGAAAGTTGATTGCCAAGGGTTGGTCGTGAAATTTTCGCTTCAGAAGACTGTGTGGGACCAGCATAGCCTGTCTCGGTAACACCTTTTTGTCTATTTGTTATATGCCTCTGATAGTTGGTAATCTGCAAACGTTATGTTCCACCACATGACTGTCAAGCGATGAGCCCTGAAAGCGACTTAAATGTCATGAAATAAAATCTATTTTCGTTAAGCAATTTTTGACACTATGGAAAATTCATAGGTTAAAAGATATTTTAATGTAATTATTCCGTATTATGAGACTATAATTAAGGCGAGCGGTGTAATGTTATGCAGCACTTGGTTGTATATCTATCCGCATTCATTGTAAAATCCCGTCAAATAGATACACCTAATAAGATAGATCAGCAAAGTTCTGATGTCTGTCGCGGTATAGAAACACCATCCAACATTTTGAATTACAAAGTATTGTTTGGTATTTCACTCGCCATCCTGAGACATAAGACGTTAAGTCTTATTATGTCCAATAATTACACTGGCTACAATGTCCTTCAAACCGGAACACATCAGTGACTACACACTGCTGCTTGACGACAAAAATAGACATTGCGGTGGTACTTACCCAGCCAGACTCTCACATACGAAAGACGTACCCCAGCAATGCCAATAAAAATGGCAATAACTATACTAAAATAACACATACGCTATGATTCATGAGTTAATATTCCATACACGGCTAACAAACTAGGTGACCGGGCCGCCGTGACGCGTGTCGCAAATGTACCTGCGCAGAATGATACTGCACATCCTGTATGGGCATAAGCGATGGCGCAACTTCTAATCCTCGTTTAGTCATTTGGATATTTTGGTAATTATGTAATATGTAGCGAGGATAGCCTAGAAAGCCACCTCAGGTTGACTGGTAGAGAATGCCTATGGTATTAAGTTCGCCTTAGACGATAGTATGTATGAACTGCAATAAATAAATAATAAATGGGACGGCCTGCTGAAGTATCCCAGGTTCTAAACTCACGGCAAAAACTCAGTCTTTTCCAGTTCGAATATAAATTTGTATACATCATTCATTTAAGTCCTATGTCCCCTAGATGGGGCAGAGGGCATCCACAGTGACTCTGCATCCTGCAACGCTCTTGAGCTGCCTGCTTAGTTTCGCTCCAAGTCTTCCCAACACTTTTCGTTTCGTCGATCACAGTGCGTCGCCAGGTTTGTTTAGGACGGCCACGCTTACGCTTTCCTTGGGGATTCCACTCCATACTTTGTTTGTATCTGTGTTATTGTATTTCTCATACGGTTCATCCAGCGTCGTATCTTTTATATCAGGGATAAACAAGCGAAGAATACTCAGAGCTGGATATCCCAAGATCTTACAACCTCACAATCACTCGACCGTTCACGTTTCAACCTCATTAATCACGAATATTAAGCTGTTCAAATACCTCACCATCGCAGGCGTGAAATATGCCGTCTAGATCTCTAGATGTAAGAAGTTTGATACCTAAATGCTAAGCCGGGCAGGTCGCAATTAATTCCTTTGTCAGGTGAACCGGTTTGTACAGGGTGTTGGCGGTTAAATGTACCAATTAGTTCAGACAATTTCTGTCGCATTTAATTTTTATCCTAGTGGTTGGATATATTTTATATCACAATGTGTTAAAACGCGTCATAGTGGCTCACGTAAGCATGTCGCGTTTCTGGATCAGCCTGTGTATATCCGGTTCCAATAGGCATTGTGTCGACTGTCGAAGTTTAATCATCTCTCGTCAGTCGACATTCTATTGGACCCCACTCCACTTATTATCAGGAGCAGTGGGGTAAGTTGGTCGTAAAAAAATTGGTTTTATTTTTGGGGTCAATCTGTGTCGGATGTTTTCAGTTTGGTAAGTGTATTGAGTCGGTGGGAAATATGTTTGTTTCCTATATGGTGATATATTTGACTATTATTATTTGCACCCATAGAAGCTTACGAATTCCAGGTAAGCTTGCTATACCGTCGTACTCTACAAGTATAGAATTTTATAAAATCGAATTCTCACATTAGCCAGGAATTACACATACATTGTACATGTTATTGTCTGTAGTCTTATAATAATTATAAGTTATTGTTTAGACCTTAAGTAGCTTACATGTTTAGTTTACTGTTAATGTGAGTGAATTTATAAAATAAATAAATACTACTAGTTATAAAGCAACAATGCTTAACGGCAGAAATATACAAAGAAATTGTACTTAGACCTATGAGACCTACCACATTGTCTAATTACTAACCAGATACTAATCACTACAAATTGTCTACACTGATAACTACTAGACTAAAACGTGTTTTAAAATAAATTAAAATAATGTTTACGTGATTTAAAATATAACTGCTGCTTGTAGAGTTGTAGAGCAGTCACGAGTTGACCTGCGCCGACCTCTGTTAACATTTGAAACTAGCCCACGCCCGCGGGTGCGTTTGCGTGCTAAAAACAAGTAAATACACTTTAACTGTTGTTATTGTGGAACGCTATTGGAACGTTTTCCTGAATGGAACATGTCGGATTACTATTATATTCCTATAGACTTATAAGTACGTGAATCATCTTTTATTGAATGAAGTTCACTGCTGAACAAAGGAATTTTTAGACCAAACTGTTAGAAGCGGCCTGAATCAAGAGAGTTTCCAGTCACTCAGCGAGGTATGCAGATATGCCTAGTGTTTCTTTACGCGATCAAATTGGAAGCGAAAAGATTCGTAGAAGAGCGTAAGGTCGCCGATGTAGTGTAGCAGATTAGCGAGGTAAAGTTGCAGTGGGTAGGGAACATAGCTCATAGATCTGCCAGTTAACACAATACTAGAAGAATCATGGAAGGGATGAAAGCCTAAAAATTAAGTAGAGATTCGTGAGAGGAGGGGATGTCTGGGCCTAAACTGCGGACCTTGTTGTCACTTTGTTGGTTTTCTGTGGGACATTTAACTGCACTGATAGCGTCCGCCTATATTTCATGCTTACTAAAATATGACCATAAAATATTATGTATGTAAAATATATCTATAGTGGCGCTTGCGCTATTTTTAAATGATCGTGTTATAATCCGTAAAAAATCTAAACCATATTGGCCCATAGGAATCTCATAATTCCACGGCTATCATATCAAATGATGTAAAACCAGTAAGCGCGACATTCCAGAAGATTCTATGAGTTCGCAATGCGAATGTCGGTCAGACGCGCCAATTGGTCGGCGAGAGTCGCAAGAGTGCGACTAACAACCAGCAATTTGTTAGCACCGGGTTGCTCGGCAATGGTTGTTTTGATAAGCAGGTGGCGGTCGTCGGCGCGTGAACTGGCTGGTTTGTTCCATAGCGGACCTTTGTCGTATCTTACTTGTTGGTTGTTTGTAACGTGATTTAGAGAGCCTTCGAATATGAATAGTAATATAAGTCTAGTCGCTATGGACTAGACTTCAATGGGGGATACTGCAGTGGCAAAGGGTAAAATATTTCAAAAGGTAACCCGAGGAAAAAAATCCTTAGTTAACACATCGTGGCCAATTTAAAAGAAAACAATAACTAAATGTAATGAACCTAAAACGAAAGCCGGTAGGAATCGGCTTGTATGGACGCTTCGCCACTGCCATATTGTGAGAGTGAAAAAGACACAAGTCTCTTTTACTCGCAAATCCTGAATACTTGATTTAAAAATAGAACTCTGTATTTGCGCGCTCACAGCACATTGGTGTTATTATTTACAATCGCGCACCTACGATTTCAGTTTTTGCAATTCGCTTCAATCCCCACTATAGTTATTTTTTTTAATTAATTAAGTCGTTAAACTTAATTGACTTGAATCATTTTCGTAAACAGCATTAGTTTATGACATCGTTCACAGTTAACTGTGCAATAGTTAGATGCAAACGGAATACAGCAGTTTAAGTAGAGCATAGAATGAATAATAACCGCGTAAGTGGTTGTTAACTATTTAAATTAACTATAGTTTAACTATTCTCTAATTACGTGAAAATTCAATGCCGTTATTAACAAGTCAATCCCACATTTTTTTTAAATTGTTACAAGTGTGTGGGTTAGTAGAAGGACTTGTTTAAGGAGGGTATTCATTGTTCTATTCTCGTCCAACATATAATTATATAAAATTTTCTTTATTTTGTAACGTTAATTTTAGCTTACAAATATTTTTCTAAGCCAAGTTCGAATTATGAAGTCTAAACTTATCATAAGTAAAGGTCATATTCCTTCGTTTTATTACAAGTTTTTAAGGTTGACACTGTTTTTTATATTTATATTCGTCTATATTTTTTTAATTACATTCAAGCTTAAACTGCCGCTTGTTTAAATAGATCCCTAGATTAATAATACATATCGTATTTGTATACAAATTTGTGTTACAGATTACAAGTTGAACATAACGTAAGTTCACGCTTTTTTTCCAAAGTGGCAGACAGAGACAGTCCAAACTTTGATGATCGTAAAACTGTTGTTTTAGACAACTAATGTAACACCCAATCCGGAGAAATTTCTATTTCCAAACAAATCATGAGTGTTTGAAGAATTATTAAACTTTGTCATGATTTCATGGTTTTGGAATTGAACCTAAAGCTTCACGATTCACAATTTACGTACGCTACATACCATTCCAGACTCCACGTTACATAGAAATATAATATTGTATCGCACTGGTGACTAATGTTACGGCAAAAACTATTAAAACGCGTTCAGATTCCATTTCAACTGACAAAAAATTTGGTATGGTGCAAAAAATATACAAAATTTGACATTGCGTTTTACTTCCTTACCAAAATGGCATACTGTAGCAGTGTTATGTTAAAAATTACTTTTATTTCTACTGCGCCGTTGTAAACGGTGAGTGGAAACTATGCATGAGACGTTTTCTAAATTATAACTTCATAGGTTTCAGACTTTTAACTGATTTTTCGTAATAGCACAATGTAATATACATATCATGCCACTTACTCTATTAGGGGTAGGCAGACATGTAACATTAAACACGTGTCATTAGCTATGTTATTCTCAAATAGTGAGTAAGCCTATTGTTATTTATTGAACTCCTGGACTATTATTTTTTTATTATGAGTACTGAACAATACATATAACAGCAAGATGGATGTAGTTATATAAAGCAGCGGTAAGATACACGTCTGAATGGTAATGTACGCAAATAAATTAATGAAAGTATTATTTAATATTATTCATACAATGCAAGGACGATTCGATGATCGCTTCAATAAATATTCAATACGACTTCCAGGTAACGTGTCCCACGCGAATGATTTGGTAAACACGATGACTGAGCATTTTCTATATGACTAGCTTTTGCCCGCGGCTCCGCCCGCGTTATAAAGTTTTTCGGGCTAAAGTTTTCCGTTATAAAAGTCACGCTATATATTTTCCCGGGAGCCTATGTTCTTCCCAGGGTCTCAAACTGTCTCCATACCAAATTTTATCCTAATACGTTGGGTAGTTTTTGAGTTTAACACGTTCGGGCAGACCGATGCAGCGGGGGACTTTTGTTTTATGATATATTTTTGTAGAACTTTTTAAGAGGAACAATCCCGTCATACATTATTGTTGCATAACTTTAACCGTTTACGCAGCGCACGCAACAGAAGCTCTCAAAACTAATAAATTGTCCCCGTTTTTGCATCATGTTTCATTACTGCTCCGCTCCTATTGGTCATAGCGTGACGATATATAACCTATAGCACTCCAGGAACAAAGGGCTATCCAACACAAAAATATTTTTTCAGTTCGAACCTGTAGTTCCTGAGATTAGCGATTACTGCTCCGCTCCTATTGGTCATAGCGTGACGATATATAACCTATAGCACTCCAGGAACAAAGGGCTATCCAACACAAAAATATTTTTTCAGTTCGAACCGGTAGTTCCTGAGATTAGCGATTACTGCTCCGCTCCTATTGGGCATAGCGTGATGATATATATAGCCTATAGCATTCCAGGAACAAAGGGCTATCCAACACAAAAATAATTATTCAGTTCAAACTCCTAGTTCCTGAGATTAGCCATTACTGCTCTGCTCCTATTGGGTATAGCGTGATGATATATAGCCTATAGCACTCCACGAACAAAAGGCTATCCAACGCAAAAAGAATTTTTCAGTTTGGACCGGTAGTTCCTGAGATTAGCCATTACTGCTCCGCTCCTAATGGGTATAGCGTGATGATATATAGCCTATAGCACTCCACGAACAAAGGGCTATCCAACGCAAAAAGAATTTTTCAGTTCGGACCGGTAGTTCCTGAGATTAGCCATTACTGCTCCGCTCCTAATGGGTATAGCGTGATGATATATAGCCTATAGCACTCCACGAACAAAGGGCTATCCAACGCAAAAAGAATTTTTCAGTTCGGACCGGTAGTTCCTGAGATTAGACATTACTGCTCCGCTCCTATTGGGTATAGCGTGATGATATATAGCCTATAGCACTCCACGAACAAAGGGCTATCCAACGCAAAAAGAATTTTCCAGTTTGGACCGGTAGTTCCTGAGATTTGCGCGTTCAAACAAACAAACAAACAAACTTCAGCTTTATATAATAGTATAGATTATATATCATAGGGATAGACAGAGACCATGGATTGCATTTTAAATTATTTTGGCTTCATCTATTTTCATTTACTCCGTAAATTTTCATTGGTTTACAATGATTTTAACTTTCCTTTATTTCAATAGTAGATAGGTTGTAAAAGGTCACAGTTTTGATTATCAGGTCTAGTAATATTTTTTTTATCATTAGCAACTTTTAAACAATTCCGTGAATTTTTAATTTTTGGAAGGACAAAGGATTTTATCCTCAGAGAATATATATCGGAACTTTATGTCGGAAAACTCACGCGTGCGAAGTCGCGAGCCAAAAGTGAGTTTAAAGATAATTGTTAAAACCAGAACACCCTGTAGAAGGGCGTTAGAATTCCGCGTTATAATAAAACTATTTGCGTCACTTATTATGTATGTAAGCTTGATTGCCTTAGTTTTTGCATGGAACTAGTGCATGGATATTTATTAGATTCTTACGTTACTATATCGGTATTAATTTCTCACAGATATAGATAATGATTCATTGTTTAAATGGACAAGTAAAGCTGTTTCGAGTTGCTAAAGAATGTGTTACAAAATAATCTAGATAAAGTTTATTTTAATTTTTCGTCAACAAAAAATGCTGCGATAGCCTAGTTGAGTGCGGAACGGACTGCCGCGTCGAATATCTGCAGGTTCAAATGCTAATGGCGCACACCTCTGACTTCTAAAAATGATATATGTATTTTTTGTAAGTAATCGTTTGCCTTAACGGTGACGGAAGATATCGTGAGGAAACCTACATACCTGAGAAGTTCTCTATAGGAATATTGGGGGTGTGTGAATTCTACTAATCCACAGCCAGTGTGGTAGACTAAGACCTAATCCCTCTCAGTAGTAGAGGAGGTCCGTGCCCAGCAGCGGGATAGTATACAGGACTCATATTAAAATTTGATATCATTAGATGATACCTCACATGTAAATGTGTTTTGTGGTTTTGTCTATACCGTCAAGCAGCAGTGTACACATTTAGCAACTGAAATCTCACTAAGGTCAAAAATGAAACGCATTCCACATTTTGTTTATATAATTAAATATGCGACGTACAAAAACTTGACGCAAATATGTACCGAGACCTTGGACCGACAGATATTATCGAAGTAATTATTGTGACGTGTCAGTTTTGCATGACATTCGGTTTGGTATGCCGTGTTTAATTCGGCGTACGTATATTAACAAATGACTTGATAAGGTCGAAGGAACACGCTGGGTGCAGCCGCTTTTGACAGGTCCGTCTGGGAGTCTTTAGGAGATTCCGAGACAGCTGTGGACTTCATGTAGCTGGTTACGATATTAGCAAATTTAAATGATGAGTCAATCATTAATTAGATATATAGTTACGTCAAGATTTTATTTCTTTTTAAAAGTTGATAGTGTTGAACCACATCCATACTGTTTTAGCGACGTTAGGTTTTATTATAATAGATGGCACAGTTAAGATATAATTCCACACTGCAAGCTGGTTAAAAAGAAACTCGCTATCAAACTACCCGACAGCGAAATCAAACCCAATATTTCATGGCAGTCGTACCGCGTACGCAATACACCTAAACCACCGATGCATATTAATACGTATCAAAATTGACTGGCAAACGCGACGTTCAGCATTCACGCTAAAGAATGTTCGGGACATAACAATAGTTGTGAATATGAAGTAACATGCAATCGATTGATCTTATCCTTGGCATGTTTGCATGTCAAGATTATTCTCGAAAATAAACCGTAGCGGATTAGGAACAAAGCTTAGGTTTGTTCGCACGTGAGCGGACACCGTCAGGGCGGTGGCAGGGCCGTGTCCACTGTCCATTTAAATGAGCAGGGTATGTGGGAAGTGGGCGTCTTGTATGCGAGAGTCTGTCTGTGTAGGTACACCATATTTCTCTATCATCGTTGCTTTGCGTAAATACTTATTACCTTCTTATACGGGGTCGGGTAAGTCACCTCACTGCACCTGAGGGTGAGTGGAATTGGTTCCATATTGTAAATTGTAAAGGAAGGTACTGTTATCCTAAAATATGATAGTTTTTACTTAGTTTAAGAAACAGAACTGCACAGATTTGTAACTAATTTTGTGTCTAATAAATAAATTATTATTATTGTTGTTATATAGAGTGTCGACTGACGAGAGATGGTTTTGATTGACGAGAGACGCCAGTCGACATAGCTATGCCGGCCTGTTTGAATTATGCATTTCAGTTTCAAGAAAGCTGTAACATAACAGGGCACTATGAGGCACAACGGCAAATGTTACACATTAGCAATCCCCTGCTTGCCAACGGTATGTTCTGTAGTTTATGGTTCAGATGGCGTTGTTATTTTTTGTTTATGGGTGGTCGTGTCGGCTACCATTAGACGGGCGGCTTGTTCGTCTCGCTATTTGGTTTTTCATTTATGAGAATTTTTTAAATACTATTTTACTACCTTAACTCGGTTGTTCGAGGCTCGCGCCTTACCGTGTGAAGAAGTTTTCCGAGATAAAAATCCCACTATACATTTCCCTGGGAAAGAAAATAGCCTATATAACCTTCCCAGGATCTTTAACTATATTCATACCAAATGTCATAAAAATCGGTTTAGTAGATTTAGAGAAAATCGATAACATACAGACGGAAAAAGGGACTTTGTTTTATAATATGTATAGATTGCGCCTGATAGAGCACGGTTGCGGTAGATCCCGGACACTGTACGTTCGTGTGTAACCGAAGTTTAAGCGGGTGATCGAAGCGCAGGCCATTTCGGGCTGTGGCTAACACGATAGTTGCAGTGTGATTTAGTTCTAGTAAAATAATACGCGCAAAGTGTACGTAATGCGCTGGAACAATGATTTTTCCTATTAAAATATCATTAATGTCGCTTTATATGGAGGCGTGTTAATGGCGTGTACACGCTGGGAGAGTAGACGATGGCTAGTGGGACAGCAGAGACGAACATTTGTTGGTAAAATATTATTTTAATTGTAGTAGTTGTGGAGCTTTATAGAGTCCAGACAACTTCTAAATTTAATGCCCACCTTAATTCCTTGGCCAACCGACTCCTCCGAATTGTTTATTACAGGACTAATTACATTACTTCAAACGTAATAGTCTATTTCTCTGCAGAAAAATAAAATATCTTTAAAAAAATAAAGAAATTGATCGATAACACATGCCTAGTTTCGTGTTTTATGGTGATATTCCTTTATTCAAAACGAGGAAATCCGCGGAAGCATATAATGTAATCGATAATAGTTTCACAGTAAAAAACTCTACGCTGCGCTCGGCCATATCTACGCCGGCCCCTACCTATTATTACAATATCATGCACTGAAAGATGCTTTTAACATCGTTTTATTATACAACTGACTGTTTTAAAAACTATTTAACCCACGATTTCTAAGTTAAAGTTACTTATTTTGCTGTTGCCTGATTTACTAAGTAAATATGTGTTAACTCCAAAACTAGCAGCTGCATTTCGATTACCTATGCTATGAATATTAGGCATTCTTTTTGGTAGTTTCGATAACCATCTGTAGCTTAGCAATGTCTCTGGAAGAAAGGTACCCTTAAAATTGTATGTTAAAGGCAACTTATAACTCTACCATCCAACTATACTCTCCCATCTACTGTCCCAGTATGAACTCTCACATAGCCATAAAGTAATCGATCCAAAATGATAATGTACAGCCATTTACGTTATGCCACTACCCTTGGTGTCACTCGGCGTTCTATCAATATTCATTTTGGTACAGATGTATACAGGGTGATGTATTTGTCAATTTCGTACACAAATTTGATAATTATGATATTAATTGATAAATTCAATGGTAGATTTGGGATTAAAATGTTAAAACACAGACGTATTGCTTGTGTAACTAATATAATATGAGCTCAATCGTTTATAAGGGTAGATAGAGTCACAAGTTCTGATCCTACGACAATTTATCTATCTATGTGTTACAAGTGTAACATCGAGCAATTGTGTGAATTCTTTCGAATCGAAATCAATATTATTTGAATGACATGGACCAACGAAACAAAGAGACAATTGTATAATATTATCTAAAAATATTTTTAAAGTCTTTATTGTAATTAAGGACGGATGCCTCTATGACGTAGTTCTATCGCCTGTGCCGTACTCTGAGGCCCCGAGTTCGAGACACGGCTCGGGCAAAGTGATATTCAGTTTTTTTTGCACAGTATCAACCAGAAGTCTGGAATTTATGCACGATATGAGAATATGCGAAAAGTGGGTGCCCCAGTTGCACCTCAGCCTATCTCTTTAAAGATAAAGGCGTGAGATGTGTGTGTGTGTTTTTTTTGTTTGTATATTAAATCTATTTCCAATCAAATCAACTAGAAACAATTACTTATCTGAATTAAGATGTGCTCGCGTCGCTTCTTCAAAACAGTATGACACTACGCGCACGCGTCGATGATCACTAAAATTCCATCTCCACATAAAGACGATTTAAATACATGTCAACTTTTTATGAATTCTTCAATTATAACATCCAAATAAAACAATATTTAAAACAACAATTACTTTATATTTACGCAACATTCTGTATAAATTTATTGGAATGTATCTGGTACAGACGGCAAAGGTGAACGGGTTCCCTCGTTATGTGTATTAAAAGTATTTTAAGATCTATGAAAATGTACTTTATTGTAACCTTTTTCATGGGGGTAATTCAGTTTGTGACGGTAGGCAACTTGGTGGTGGTATTGATAAAGTCTATGGGCGTGGGAGCAGCTTACCATCAGGAGCCATTAGCACCATAAAAAATGTGTATGAATAATTTCCAGTCCTTGGGGAAGAAGCGTTGTTACTTTCTATCCGAATTAAAAGTCGCCGGACTTGGTGGTCATGAGCACCAGAAGAAACAAAAGGTTATAGATTATAATGTATGATCCTTGGGGAGGAATCGTTTGTGCTTTCTATCCAAATCGATGTCGCCAGACTTGGTGGTCACGTCAAATTTCTGTTTTAAGTTTTTAGCAAAATTTTCTTTTAGTTTATTCGCGTGAGGATCGCTTCAAGTCGCTCGTCAGCTTGAGGAACGTGGGTATGTCGAGTCTAACGGCATTCTTAAATCTCTAGCATATACCGACTGAAAACCAGTGTGCTTTTTGTAATGTCAACGGAATCGTTTTGGTAAAAACTGTTGAAACAGCTACAAAACTAAAGGTCCGAACGCGGCACACAGACGAAATGTTTTTCGTGATCTAGAATGATTGTTTTAGATTTTTTAAGTGAAATTTTTCTGATAGCTTTTCATGTTCATGGCGTAATAATCTTCGTTGACGTGTATTTTTTTTTAAATGGAGAGAAATAATTATTGGATTTACTAAGTGTCGTATAAGATTAATAAATCATTTTTTTATAATGTATATTTGTTCAATTGTTACATTTCTACCCTTTGTTAAAACCAAGTATCTAATAAGATTAATTAAATATAAATATTTTTTTAATAATTTATTTATGTTCAACTATTGCATCTTTTTTCCCTATTAATCAAATAATCGTTTACCGAAAAAATAATTTAGCTGCACAAAGTATTGTTCTTTAAAAACTGGATTTAATAAGTCGTAAAACTACAAGACATACTTGGGCATTACTCTTTTGAAAAAATTGTTTACTCAGACAACTTCAAGTTATTATTAGATCTTCAAATGTCACTAGCAATTGTACTTTTGTGTTTAGTTGCTGTATATCTAACAGTTAAACCTTACATAATTTGTACAGTTATTAGACGTTAGGTGAATTTGCTATTATATATTAGGTAGGAGTAGTACAGCTCCTTTGGTTTAGTAGCCGCCTATGTACAGGTAGAATATGTTTTGGAAGGTATCGGGTGCGATAGCCAGGTCTGGCAAGTATTACGATGATTTTCAACATGATTCGGATTAAATTCTTTAAGAAGCATAGAGGTAAGTTGGGCTTTCGACTGTAAAAACTAAGCCTCCTTCTAACTATAAAGTTTCCTGAAACATGAATATGGATTACTATCCACTATTACTGCAGGCTTATTATAAGAGCATTTCTAGGTAGAAAATCGCAACCGGCATTTCGTACTAATACAAATATATTTATTTGTTGTATAACCCATTGCCCGTTATGGCGTTAAAATTACTCCATGTAGCATCATGAGACGGAACACCCATGAAAATTGATGCTCTGGTTGCATCTTTGCGTAGTCCTTTGTGGATAAAGGCGTGGTGTATGTTTGTATTTTATTTAGTACGGACGTTCAACAAAGTGCTTATGTGGTGATTAAAAGTTAAGCCGGGAATCGTCCACTGCTGGATATAGGCGTCCCCCATTGAGCACCATTAGGACCGGTTTTGGGCCGCCCTCATCCATCGGACTCCGGCGACCCTCACCAGGTCGTCGTCTTCCGGTTCGTGGTCGCCACTCCAGAACTTTTCCGCCCCAACGGCTATCAGTTCTACGAGCTATGTGTCCTGCCCACTGCCACTGGAGTTTCGCAAGTGTAAG
The DNA here is from genome assembly GCF_014839805.1 of Manduca sexta. NCBI lineage: Eukaryota > Metazoa > Arthropoda > Insecta > Lepidoptera > Sphingidae > Manduca > Manduca sexta. The sequence goes on from NC_051132.1 coordinate 14,429,233, forward strand.
GGCTATATCGGTTACTTTGCTGCTCCTGCGGATCTCCTCATTTCTGATTCGATCCCGCAGAGAAACTATAAGATAGTCCTTGAATTTGTAAGTAGTGATCTTAAAAGGGTCATTGGTGATCACTGAGGGAAGGTGCTGCGTGACCATGCAAGTTAACCGCAAATAGAATTATAGCGTTTCATTAACCGCACGTCTATCCAGGATTTTTGTTGTTCGGAGATTCCCTTTCGATTATTTCACGATTGTGCTGTGAAAGACCTGTACCACCTGTATAGAGAGCATGAATTTTTACATTATAGTACACGTTAAATTATTGATTCGTTTAAGTACATTTTTGTGCGGAAATTTGATCGGAACTTCGGTAAGCGCGCTTTGAACTAAATACGGGAACATGAACATTGGGCTTATGTAAACTTCGAAAAGTAAATAGACCCATGGTAACAGCTTCGGCACCAAAAATAATTTTTAACATAATAGTATTGTCAAATGACTGTAAACAAATACTTAAACGTTAACTTACTCGCTACGAATATTTAGCGCAATTCTTTATGATTTGTACTAGAGGTTCAGATCTATTTTAATCCCGCATTACTTCTTGGTATATTGGCAACAGTATTCAGCTTTTTTAAACACCTCTACGATGATACTCAATCATAATATGCACGAGCATTCAACGCTATCTATCTGACTTATGGAGAGATGCTTACTCCGAAGGCCAACGTCTTCAACCAATTAAAATGACTTGTTCCAGACCGCTGTCATTTTTGGAATGCAAACATGTTACCATTGATGATTGGTAACAACTTTTTACACCACCTTATTTGGAAAATGGGGTTTCCAAAATATATACTAATTAAATGTATATGTGAATTCCAATACCTTATTATTTATGTCTTATTAAGTAAAATTAATGAGATTGTTGCGCAAGACCGCTCTAAGTATATACAAAAAATTACATGCTAAAAAACTTACAAAAAAAATTAAAAAGGAAACTGTACCACTATAGGCAAAAAAATCTTTTTAATGAGTATTAATACTCGTGAAACATAATAATATTATTAAAAATTAAGGCTTACTATGTTTTCTAAGCTTCTTAATAAATACAATATTTTTTTTAGCTAGTTCTCTGTAAAGTCACAAATAATCGGTTCAGAAGAGTTCAACGCGCTCCCTTGTCTCGCGCAATGATGCGACAATGATTACGAATCATCAGACACCGCGTGATTATTTAATATTTATAATAGAGTTATTGAAATGTTATTGTAATAACTCGACTGCCTTGGTGGCATGTTTATATTGCAAGCGCAGTTCCACACCACTGTAAATTCTCGGTTTTAAATCCCGAGGATTGTTATTGGGTTTTGCTCAGTATCAGCCCGGAGTTTGGATATGTGTCTCATTTGGCGATATACTCGCCCCTATCACATCATAGGATGGAATACATATGGCAAAAAGTGGGAGCACTTGTTACGTCTCTGCCTATACCATCGGGTTTAAAACGGCCTTAGTGTGTGAAATATTATTGAATATTTCGTTTAAAATTATTAAGGTATGGTCTTTTACATCTGAAAGACCCTTGAAAATCATGTCATAATGTCAGTATGTTTCAAGTGTAAATTCCTAAGTATATTGTGCGTGTTGAATATAGTCTTTATAATATTTAGTTATATTTTAAATCTTTGTTTAAGTTTAGGAATCACCACCCTTGTATTAATGTATTTTTTACTTCAAAACCACAACAAATTTCTCCAATCCTTTATTTTCTATAGGTTGTCTACAGATAAAATGGTCAAAGATTAAGCAGAAGCATTGGCGAATTTTAATGAAAGGTAAATAGTTTTGAACTAATAGATTTTATTCCGGGAACATAGTACAAAATTGTTTTTTTTTTATAATTTTTCAATCAAATCACCACTGAGACTTCTGGAAGGACGAGGTTGCGTAGGGGCCGACGTGCTGAACGGTGCTGGCGAACTTGAATCCGGGCTGGGCCACGGCGACAGCGGGTGCGACAGCGTGAGTGAAAGCGGGAGCAACCGCCACGCCGGAGTACGGGAACGCAGCGTTGTACGGGAACGCCGCGTTGTACGAGTACGCCGCGTTGTACGGGTACGCACCGGCTACAGCGACGGGCGCGATCACGGGAGCGTGCAGGGCGGCGAAAGCCTTGTCGGCTTCGGATTTCAGCTCAGCGGCGGCTTCGACGGCAGCAGAGTCAGCTTCGGCAGGCTTCTCCTTCTCGGCTTCGGCTTCCTTAGCGGGCTCAGCGGCTTTCGCGGCCGCCTCAACCTTTTCGCTCTCACCCTCAGCTTTCATGGCTTCAGGGTGAGACTGGATGAGGGTTTGCGAAGAGAAGCTCTTGAGGGCGGGAGCGGCGTAGCCAGAGTAGATAACGGGAGCTACGGGAGCAACAGCAGCTACGGGAGCTACGGCGGCTACGTAGGGGGCACCAATGGCGGTCTTAGCCAAGATATCGGCCTTGCTGGCAATGGCACCATCAATCTGGGCCTCAGCAGTCTTGAGGGCGTCCAAAGCTTGCCATTTCTTGTCCTCGTTAGCCCAGAAGGCATCGGCCAAGTGTTCCTTGTTCTGGTCGGCGCTGGAGTATGCCTGGGTGTTCAAGTTCTCGGCGGCTTGCTCGGAAATAAGCCTGGCTTTGTCGGCGACTTCTACGGCATAGTCAGCGGCTTTTACGTGGGCATCGATGGCGGCGGCCTGGATGTCTCCGGGGGAGACGGTGGGCAAGGCGCCGATGGGGATGGCGGGAATGGCCGAGTATGCCGCGTATGGCAGCAGGTGGGAGGGTGCGGCGCTGGCGCAGGCCACGGCGGCGGCGAAAACAATCTGTGGAAGGATCATCTGTTAGTCACTAGTTATAAGGCGCTTTTATACTTAGCACGGCTGTAATAAGCATTTCTTAATAAATTCAACGCAGGCCGAAAACAATGCATATACGTCCCGAAAGGTAAAATTACGTCAACTATACATAATATCATAAGCCAGAACAATCCTCATCTGATGCACTAGCTTTTCTATAAAGTATTTGATATACTTTAAATAATATAAATTGCAAGATGTACAAAGTAATAAGAAGGTGTCAATACAATGTTGCATTTATAAATAATGCATCGATATCGAAGGTGAACTGTACTCCTTGTTCACTCTACATCAATTACACTCACTCAATATTTAGATTTGATGAATTATTTATTTAGTCTGCATGCATTCTTTTTGAATAAATGCACTCGATCGTCACATGTATTCATGACTCCACGGTGGTATCTTGTGTGCGGTGTTGGTTATGTGAGCCAAGAGACAGTTTAAGGATGAGCGTATTGTTTCTAATAGGAGAGTATTTTTCAGTGGGCTTAACATCTGCTGCGATGTGCTAAATATGATGATGGTAAAGTAATATTCCATACGAGGTCATGTTGAGGTTATAATGTAATTAAAATCCCTTTGACCTCACTCATAAACATTTTAATTACATATGTTACTCATCAGTTGTTAAGGTTGAATAGTTAGAGACGAAGTGCTGATTTAAAATACCAATAAAATTATTTTGAGATACCATCGGTAAACTTTTGTTCATTTGTTACTTCCCAAATACTAAGTTGCCTAGTTAGAGACAAAGGGCTGACTTAAAATACCAATAAAATTATTTTGAGATATCATCGGCAAACTTTTGTTTGGTTATTTACTTCCCAAATAATATTTAATTTTGTATTGCTTTTCTCCGATATGCCCCTCAGAGAAAATAATTATATAATTGGAAACAATATATAGAAATTTATTCAATGTGATAAGCAAATTGCACTATGACTTCCCGAAAAATATTCGAAATAAAATAAAATAATTTGTCTGAATCTATTAAATGATAAACATTATTTAGATTCAGTCAAATTTTTACTCCACCACCAGTTCGGAAAGCCATTTCCACCATAGTAATTTCATAATGAATCCCCAGAAAAACGAAAATTATCAAACTATTTCGATAAATCCACGAAAACACCAATATTTAAAATCCTCATCACTAAAAAGCCAATTCGAAAATCACAAAATCCAAAACACAACACAAAGCACTGAATTCACTTAATAAAAAAATATATATATTTTCAACCGACCAGAAATCTCATCTTGCTGTCTTTGTAGACCCTGATAGCTACTGATTGCCGTCATCAGCTCTCGGTACGGTATTTATACTCTGAATACACATCGTAAATGGAGCAGACTGGATGGATGTACGTAAAAATGAAAAAAAAAAGCCGCCCCGAAGGCGGTTGGAATGTAGGAAGCATTTCGACCGATGCGGCGACCGGGCCTTGTGCTTGGTGCGATCGTTTTCGACTTTGTTGCGTCATTAAATCTTTTACCGACACCCGTTAGGGACCGTGACTTTGCTTGATTTGATGTTGAAGACTCTACCGGCGCGTGGGTATTTTTTTTAACCATCGCGTGTATCCTTTAAGGTGTATCCGTGGACCCTATGATATGGTATTTCCATCACATGATATCCCATATTAAGGTCAAAACCAATTTTGTAACAACGGTAAGTCATGTGTGTTTTTAAAATAAAAAATATGAACTTTGATGGATCTGTGAAATGAGTCTTGCTTTCCTGAATTGTAGTCTTCCTTGCTAAGATCAAGGAATTAGGTTTTTTCCAAATATGAAAATGACGACGTCATATTGAGTGTGGCAAAACCAAACATTTTCAACCATTTTCCCTTACATTATTAATCATTTAACAAACCGATCTTCACACTTCCTTGAATCCTTTTAAAAACCAGGAACTGAACAGTTATCAGTTCAATAAATAAAAAATGAGACATTTACAGAAAAAGGTTGCAATATTATTAAATATTTCTTTACTAGAATTATAGTACCTATTTGATAACAAAGATGGCACTCTCGAAATCGTATGACGCTTTAGTGACTGATATTTCCCATACTGACAACCAGTTTAGTGTCATAAGTTTTATAGTTATTTTAAAGCTCCTTGTGCTTTTGCTACTGTTTATTACCAGGCGTAATGTTTACTATTAGTTATAGGACATGGTGAGGAAACCTGCATACCTGAGAAGTTCTCTATAGGAATTTTGAGGGTGGGAAAAGTCTACCAATCCGTACTAGGTCAGCGTGGTGGACTAAGACCTAGTCCCTTTCAGTAGTGAAGGAGGCCCGTGTCCAGCATTGGGACAGTATATAATACTAATATTATTTATAATCAGTGCTATAAAAATACCTTACAGACTACATTTATTTTGAAACGCTTTTATAAAATTTAAAAAGTTTATTCTAAGTATTACGCCTAATGCTTCTTATGCGCAAGAGTTGTACGTTAGGTAAATTAACTCTGGAAGTATACATTACAAGTTGAAATTCATTGAGCATAAGTAACATTGCCAGATTCTAACAACCCAATAATTATAATCAGTTTTCTACCAATTTTTAAGTATGGCATATAACAAATGAGCTTTCAAAGCTAAACTCAACATAAAATATGCATCTTTCGCGTCCCTGTAGGTGTTTAGAAGTGCCATTAGTACCTCTAATGATCTTTATAATTTCATGAAAATTATTAAGTAATAAAAGTTCGTGGTGGTCGCTGAATACGAGCCGCTTGGCTTCCAATACGTCTATCTGGAAATCTTTGCAGGAGGCCCATGTGCAGCAGTGGACATCTTGCGGCTGAAAATGAAGACGATCAATGTGTAATTGTTTTACCTTGGTTTCGAACTCGGGATCCTCGCTATTTCATATCCATAGTCGTTAGAGATACCTATGCCAGACTGTATCATTAATTCCACCCCTATAGAAGTAAAACCTCGTGTAACCCTCTATATACAACTATCATAATTATTTAAAGATGCAATCAACTGCTGAACGTAGTCCCTAAAGATTCCAAGCTGAGTTATTAGTAGAAACCATACTACACACTCACACCTTTTATCTCCGAAGGGGTAGGCAGAGGCGCAACTGATACACCCATTTTACACCGTGGTATTGCGTCGCATGTTATAGATGATGATGTTATCGCGATATCTAGCACAAATTTCAAACTCCGCACTGCCTAACGCGGGATCGAACCCGAGACCTCAGCAATACCGTACCGTAATATAACTACGCCACCTAGGCAGACATACTGTCCAGTGGCGAAGGGTGACATTTTAAAACGTAACCCAATGCAAAAATAAAAATGCTTTATTTATTGCGATCAATTTAACAGAAAACAAAAACTAAGACAAACGTAAATGAACCAAAAAGTGAAGCCGGTAGGAATGGAATTGTATAGACGCTTCGCCGCTACTGTCCGCAAAGTCAACGTACAAACAACATACACCACATTCATTAAGTATGCATGTACATGGTATTGACAGGTATCACACGCGGGCCGGTGGTGCTCGGTACTCGCTCGCCGCAAGTAAATGTCAACCGGCGGGCGGTTTTTTATTCGCGCAATTGTTATATTTTTAAAATTATTCGTTACTCGTTACGGTTACAGTACATTCGGTATAGTTTATTTTGTGTCATTTAGTTAGCTTAACAATTTTTTTTAAGTTAGAAAAGAGGATGGGTGAATTTTTTGATTTCCGGTAATGATATTGTTTGTTAAGTTAGTCTTTTGATTTTATTTAAATCATAATTAATTTATGTAACTAATTTTATTTCAATTAGTTTCATAATATTAATAAATTAATTATGATTTATTGATGTAAATATGTACGTAGCTATCGTAAAAGTAATTTGCATGTTCTTTAATTGTCAATTAATCTTTTGATCTAAGCATGTTCATTATGATTTATGAGAATGGATAACGCAGTGTCTCTTTATAAAAACAAATGACACACACACTCACGCTTTAATCTTTGAAGGCGTAAGCAGAAGCGTAACTGATATCACTTCTCGCTTTGTGTATTCTTTCCCCTAATGCGAAAGGCGGCGAGCGTATCGCCATACTGGAAATAAATTCCTAACCTGAAACTCAGCAAAAAAAAAACAATAGCCGAATCTGAGGCCTCACTGTGCAAATTTATTCCTATTCGTTAGAAGTCACCTGTGTTACATGGGATCTATCACATCAAGAAAAGTGATTTCATTGCCTGTGCCTATTTCTGAAAATGGGGAAAAAGACCTGATGCTATACTAAAAAATCTTGAGATGTGTAATAATATGTCATAAGGACAAATTTGGATAAATTGGTGCTTATGAATTCGTAAGCCTGGGTAGATACCACCACAATGTCTAATTCTACCGCCAAACAGCAGTGTTTAGTCACTGTTGTGTTGCGTCTTGAAGGGCATTATAGCCAGTGTAACTACTGGACATAATAAGACTTAACATCTCATGTCTCAGGACGGCGGGCCCAATAGAATACCAAACAATACTTTGTAAATCATGGTGATAGATCGTGTTTTTTCTGTTTATGGGCGGTTGTATCGCTTACCATCATGCAGCATCAGAACGGCAAGCTCGTCTTATCATTCGAAGCAATAAAAACAAATAGAAAAATCCGTAATATCTTTTTAGCGGTGCTCAATTGAATGAGAGATTAGTCGGTGTGACTGTAGTCAGGCGCATACCAGACACGGCCGGTTTGCTTCAGCCACGAGTCGGCGACATTAACGCGGTTTTCGGTCGTTTGTGTCCAAAAGAAATTTATTACGCTGATCACTTAGAGCACTTACATGTGTGTAGTGATGTTGCGGTTCATGTTTGGTGTTGGACGTTTTGTGAAACAACTGGTGATTAATGGTGACAGGTTTTTGAAAGCGATTTTTATTGAATTGTCGCTTTGTCTCTATTACTCACGACAGTAGTTGTGAATTTCTTTTAATATTTTTGACATTTGCGTAGTCTGAAAAAAATATTATTATTAAATACTAGTCCAATGACTATTATTTCATTAATTGTACTCTAGGGTATATAAATGATATCATAAGACTCGAGGCACAGAAGGGACTGTAGTTTCTTTGAATTTCCAGATCGTCTTGCTACTGTTAGAGACGCACTTACTGCTACGCTTTCGACAACTTTTCTTTTTTCACAATTCATTCATAAAAAAAAACTACACTGGGACTATAATTCATTCGTGTTAAATAAATAGTAAGTCATCGTCTTCCTTCCGATGATAGACGTCCCCCAAAGAATATAATAGATTTGTCTTCAACTTGATTGTATATTTTTAGTAACTTTAAAGGTCGAAGGGAACTGTTGGCTCACAGACAACGATCGATGACTATCTTTTAATGCGAATGAACTATATACATTGATCAATCATAATCCGAGAAAAAATTCACGTCACGAACGCAATTATCGCAAATTAAAGCTTATTTCAAAAATGTTAAGGTACAAAACATGCCCTAAATTATATTCTTAACAAACTACGCGATAACAATTTAAATCAAAGATTATTTTTAATAATTAATTCAAATCTTAGTATCAGGCAAATCACGAAATAGCCGATTTTGACGTCGCCTGCGACTCTCATTTATATATAAAAGCGTTTTTTTCCGAGACCACAGTAGCTGTCAGCCCAGGGCAATGACAGCACCATCGGAGCACTGTATTATAATATTACGAATTTCGAAAGAGCAAGGACCTTCGCTAGACTAAATAAGGGCGATTTTTTTTACTTTCGGAAGGGTGACAACCCTGGGTCACGAGATCTCTATATATTTTATATTTATATATATTTTATTGCTGACAAAGGCAGACGAACTAACGGTCTCCCTGATGGTAAGTGGTTACCGTTGCTTAAGGACGTCGGCAGTGCTTGGAAACAACCAAGCCGCTTTCTACCATGAAACACTTTTTTAAACCTTGTTGAAGGACAAGTCATAACGCTAGAAGAAAGACCAAACAAATTACAATTAATTACAAGCCTAAAGTAATGTCTCACAAAGCTATGCAAATAGTTTGAATGTGGGATCAGTATTATTAAAGATATGTTAAATAAATATATTTTTGCTTGATAGTTAAACAATTCCTTAATTACTGACGTATAGTTACGAAGGACATTATCGTAATAAATATTTTTTGTTCATAGTAAATTAATACTTGTTATTACAAGTGAACGTCCAGTGACACAGGGTTGGCGACCTTTAGAGATGAAGAACTAGGGAAAGGATTTTTGGAACTAAAATGCTATTTAGAAGCTGTTTTCAATGAGACAACGCAAAATTTGAATCTATTGCAATGTCAACTTAAATCAACTCGTGCGCAAGCAATTGAAGGGCAAGTTCGAATTTTAGTAATGATATTAGGAGGGATATTTGTGTTGCTTGCTTACGCTTGAACTGATTCCTGTATTATGTTATATATGACTGTATAGCGACCCTAAAAATAGATGTCACAGCTCACTCACAGGGACGTTGCATCAGCGGAAAACAGGCATGATGATGCAAGGTCAGGTATTACAATATTTCCATCCATTCGGGCTTGAGACTCTGCGGTTATGGTAATTCCACTTTTCCATATAAAAATATTATTCTGGCAATGGGACGTATGTTTCTTGATCGACGTTATATTCATACCACACAGCTCTTGCCATTGAATCAAGTTATTACAGAATTAAGAAAAATATTAATCTTTAAATAAACTACGTCTACTTTCGCTTTTAAACGGAGTTTATAGTTTTTTACTTATTATAGTATCACGTGGAATGGCAATGTTGTCGACTGACTCAATATGGGCATAATGACCATTTCGTTTTAAACGGGATCGTCTGAACGATGTATCTGTATTGTAACATTAAAGAAACCTTAAATTGTTCAGTCAATCTCCACTACTATGTGATTGAATTTACAAGTATCGCTTACCATCAGGCCGTAGCATGTTCGTCATTTAATTGCAATAAAGGTAGAATATCGAGTTTTTTATTATTAGACAAATCGAATTATATTTTGCAGTTATAAGTTTATTAGAAGAGGTGTTGTAAAAGAGAATGTCACTTATCATCTATATAAAACAAATATTGACTTGCTATCTTTTTCATCATTATACTAATTATAATAAATCTTGAGTGTGCTGATATAAAAAAAAAACATTATTTTTATCCTTATTATCTTTCACAGTCCTTCTTTGCGGCAAAATCACTTATAAATAAAAAAAAACTTTATATGTAAAGAAAACGAACACTAAGAATCTAAAATATATAATAAACATGTAAAAAACAATCAATAAAGCAAATTGCTCCCAAAACGTCGTAATATAGTCACAAATTACTTAATAAAAACATCAATTGTAACCATAGTATATCGACATTCATATTCTTTGTGACCTGAATATTGGAGACAATTAATCAATACGTTATGACAGACAGTTCACTGTATTTGGTATTGTAAACACGTTGAAGGAAAATATAAATCAGTATGTATTTATTACTTATTCGCTGCAGCAATCAAAACCACTTTGGGAACCGTATAAAAATAAAGACTATACAGGGTCTATTTGACATTGCATTACTTAATGAAGCCACATACTTATCTACTGGGAAATAACACTTTACAAAAAGTTACTTTAGCCGTACATGTAAAATAAAAAAGTGTAAGTTTCGAACAAAATAAATATTAATAAAAAGTCATTTTAATTTTCACCCCACTAAAGCCACTATTATTACTCTAAGAGAATTCGTTGCAGCGGCAACATCATACTTTCAGTCAGAAATACACCCACGCATACGCCATATTCGCATTAAACAACAAAATGATCAAAAAAGCTGAAAAGTAAAACCAGGATTTTTCGTGAAAATATTAGTTATTAATGGATGATTTTTGGCACAACGTCAGCAAAGGTAAAGACGAGTATGTGGTTTGATTTAGTAACGCAATGTTAAAATTACCCTGTATACATATTCTTAGTACTATCAAAAGTTTGCGTCGGAATTTGTCTCGTCAGAAGATATGTTATGCGCTAAAAGGAAAAGTGAAAGTGGAAGGACTCTCACTTCACTCTTTCTTTCTTTTATGGAAAAAAAGAAATAGTGAAGGACTCCCCATTCGCCTAACTACTCTCCTCCTCTCCTTTTGGGGATTAGAGGAGTTAAATGCATATCCTATCGAAAATTTGCGTCGAAACTCGGATATTAGCTGAAGATCTTGCTTTGGCATCTACATGAAAAGAAGAGGTGAAAGATAAACCCCTCTCTTTCTTCCTTCCCCCTTTCCATAATTCCAATTTGTATTCTCACGCAGCTTGCTCACAGCACGAAGATTCATGCTTTCGTATGCAAGCGAGTTAAATTTACAATTTGCATTCAGTGTAGGAGTTTTTCTGCAACAGAAATTTATCTTGATGCTTGATGTTGGGCAATTTTGGCTGCATTACGGTTGCAAATGCAGTCGTCTCGCTGGTGGAGAGGTGGGGTGAATAGGAACTCCTTTGAGTTGTTACTTTACTGCCCATATACAACAACAATTGTTTTCACAGTATTGTATTGCGTTTTTTATCCTGAAATATCAATTGTTATGTTTCAAAATGAGTATAGTAGTTAAATTCAACTACAATTGACAAAATTACCTTTCGCCGTAGCGTGAAAAAGCATCTTTCTCAGTAGGCCGGCATAATTGTGTGGAATGGTATGAGATAGCCATCTGTTGCTCTTCCATACTTTGTCTGGAGGACATGGCGCTTAGGTGCGGTGCAGTCAAAATAATTATATGACCAGAACCGTATATCAGTCCTTTATTAAAAATAGAAGTATTAGCACCCATAAAATTCGCCTCAACCTATCGTATTCTAAAATTAATAATATGATCCAATACACATAAAACATTAACACAAAACATCCTTTATTAATAAGTTAATGTACGTTTAATGTGTCAGAGGATGCGCTCACGCACAAGATGTGGTGTAATGTAAGCGTGTGCGTGTACGTGAATGTTGCGCTATACACAACGGAAGCTCTATGACATTTTTAGGCTTAATGACGGCAACCTAGATTAGGTTAACGAGAATCAAATATCAGCGGCCATTAGGCCCCATTTGGATGTTTTATAGAATATTATTTCAATATGTCGCCACCCTGCGGGTTGACGCGCCTGACAGGTTGCTGATTAACCATCGCATCGTCGATGTAGAAACGGTGCACTTTGGCTTTTAATTGTGAGATTTTTAGGTCTATTTCCAAGTTGAGCAATTAAATAATGACCGAATTTGTCGATTTGGAAAAACGCACCTGGATTGATTGGCTTGGAATTTGCGTCCGATAAAGAATGGGTTAGCTAGTAATACGTCATGAGATGGAATATTAGGTCGGTTACCTGTCATGAAATCTGATGATATCTCACTACAATATGAACTGATCAAAATTTGACAAACTGCAATACAAATGGGTGGTCTGGCAAGTCCGTTATCATTTAAAACAAAGGACTTCAGACAACGCCCCTACACAAATATGATGAAACGCACACAGACCGAACTAAATGCGGCAACTTTCAAATTGTTCCGTTTAGACATTTGGTATTTGTGGATTTGCCGGGGCAACATGGCGGCCGGCTAATGTCGCGAGCGCGGGAGAATGTAGGTTGCATACACTCGCGACGGACAGGGGCGGATTCAGGTCGCGGTTTAGGGTCAGTCCTGTTTGATACCGTAGGTATTAAGTCTTCATTGATATAGTCTCTCGATGGTTCCATTGATCCTGAAGTCGGTATTTTGAAGTACGACATGAAAATTCTACTTGACTTGATAAAACGCCTGCTAGGAAATAGTATGGTAATGGCACATAGGATAGAACCTGTTATTATACAGAAATGTATGTAGAATTTCGTAATAAGCCGTAGTTTCAGTTGCTATAATGTCTTTAAAGTCGCAATAAAATCAGAATTAGATGAGGATATGTTATCTACCCAGATAAAATCTCACATACGAGAGACCTATTACATAACTCCAAGCAGTACTTACTTAATTCGTATGTTGTCATTCAATTTGCAAGAAGAATTTAGTTTCGTGAAATATGCTTTCAAAAGTTATACACGAATTCCTTAGTGACCCCCCATGTCCTTGCCCCCCTCTTCAAACTCTAAATCCCTCACAGTCCTTATACTCTATACAAATAAAGCACTTAGTTTGACTTTTATTTATATTGATCAAAACTATACACAGATCTGTTGGGTGATATATACATATAAGGTAGTTCATTAGATTATTATATTTCATGATTATGAATGCAGTGATTAAGTCTTAGATTTGTTGCCCGGGTCGGGCAAAAGGACATTGGATTTTTTTACTCAGTATCAGCTTAGAGTTTGGAATTTGTGCCCGATATGGCGATAGGCTTACTCCTTATATTATGGGACGGAATACACACGACGAAAACTGTGTGTATCAGTTGTGCCTCTGCCTACCCTTCCGAGGATAAAGACGTGATTGTATGTCTTGGTGATTATATGTAGACCTTTTAATCATAAGCTATAAGAACAAATATCATTATATTATTATTCACCTGTCTCGGCTTGTAAATCGAAAATACATGGACAACTCGCTAATGATTTCTCTTATATTGCATATACAGCAGGTGATCAATTTACTCGTATTTATTAGTGGATTAGAAATTGATCTCCGGTAACATAATTCTTAATACTAAACAAACGAATTGTCACCAATATACATACATACATCAGTATTCACAAATACTAAATACCAATACCAATGATATAAAGATACACTGTTCTTTCAAATGGAAATAAAGCTATAAACGGCAGATCTTTTTATATAACTAGAATTAACATATCGATATATTAGCACGACTCGATCAACATTTCGAGTTATTAAGGATATGGAAACTGTGGGTAGTTGCAAAACGCGCGGCCGGTTGTTGCGCCACGGGCCGCACGCCCGTCTCAACATCGATACGAGAATTCTTCGGCAGGCGTCGGTTATACAATATATAACCTGCTTGGTCAGTCCAGGGAGTCTAAAGAAGCCAACATAGCTAGGAGAACGAATTACGTTCCAAATAGCGCCCCCTCATGTGTACCAACCCAAATGTAATATAGTTATTATGTGTAATTGTAAACCCGTTATTTAAAAAAAAGTTGGCTTGCGTTTTCTTTTTCTTTGCCATGAACCACGTTAAAAAATGACAAAACGATTTTTATAGCTGTCCCTTTTTTGTGTTAATCCGAATTCTAGATCTATTACTGGCCGTACCTTAGTTTTATCTCTCTCACACTTACTGTTGTAAACAAAGGTATTGTCAGCTCTCTGTGTCCATAAATACATCTACTAGAGACAAAATAATAGCGTGTTTAAACACCCAGCAATTCAGAATTAGTGTTTATTTTAGTATGTAGTCTGTTTGAGCGTCAAATTCCATCCAAATCCGTTCAGCAGTTTATTCGTAACATCAAAAATTTTAAAATTTCGTATTTAAAACAGAAAATGTTTAAATTTTTCTACGTTAAACCACGAAGCAATTAAGACATAGCAGAATAAATTTTGTTAAAGGCTAACGTATGAGTAAGCTATTGTAAGTCGCATTTATGAATTATTTATACATGTCAGTGATATGTTTATTTAGTAATTCGCCTTTACCGACCCTGAATTTCGCCGACGCGATGCGAATTAACGAGTAATTTATTCTATTAAAATTGGTGTCACATTAATCATTCGAAAATGTTTATTACTCTGTCATATGTAATATCGTTTATATTTAACAGCTTTCACACAATTTGGTATAATGATAAATTAATACGGGACTCGGGTGATGATCGGTTGTGAAACGAAAGGCTTCCTGTTCGATTCTCGTTACAAATCGACGGTTACAAAGCTAATTGAATAGGCCGACATTGTTTTTTTAGAAAAATGTTACTTAGGTAAAAAAAATAAAGAAAAAAGTGCTGATTTTAAATATGTATGAACCTTATGTCGCAAAACAAAGTCTATTAAGTCAATTAGCCCTTCATCTTTCCGTGGAAATAATTATGGGATCCATTTGAGTGCAAATGTTTGGCGGGTCACGCGCAGGTGATACCTATGACTCAGGATTGGATTGGCTCAATATGGAAACCAATAGACGTATTTATTACTACCTACTCTATTACTTTTGTACCTATATATAAAAATAATTTATGCCCTACATAGTTTAAATAGGCTGGTCCGTCTGGATATCTTTAGGGGAGGCTTGTGTTCAGCAATAGACTTCATGTGATTGATGATGGTAGTTCAAATAGTGATATGATAGAATATTAAATCCATGTACTATTCTTCGAACTCAACCTCATTTTAGCATTTTTATTTTTAGCACACTACATCTATTTAAAACAATCATTGTTCAAATAACATTAGTTTTTGTAAAGCGACATATAAAAGAGTTTTTGCGCCGGCACGCCTTCGGTTCCGTGTTTTTTCACCGACATTTAGACGGGCCGGTGTTTTCAAGGCTCCACACACTTCCGCTTTTGTGTGTACCTAATACGAGTTAATTGTGTATTTATTGGAACCAGTAATGATTGCTTTTTGCGGATATTTATTGACCCGGTCGGACATTTTTTGTGCCGATATATGTGCTGATTATATGGTATTAATTGACTTGATTTGTGGAATTGGAATTAATAAGGGGCAATTATATATGTTACATAGGTTGACCTTGAAGTTGGTTCGCATAATTCTGCGTGTTTGCTTTTTGGAAAAAATTGCGTAGTTTCAAGACTGACGGTTGTAGTTTTAATGTGAAGTAAAATTGTATATACTGATTAAATTTTTATTGTTTTGCAAATATTTGTTTTATTTGTCTAATATTTTTTAACATTGAGTATACGGTAGCGTTGAATGTCAGTGTGTTAAGGTCGATATGCTTATGTGAACTCGCTCGGCGCAATGTATTATAACACTCTTTTCAAATGTTTTTTTTTCTTTCGTTAACGACCAATCTCAAAAGCACTTTGATATTTAAAATAAACATTTGTGTCAAATAAATTGTCTCTGTCTCTCGGTTATATGTAGTTAAGGGTATTGGTGGATTATACCGAGGACTTTGTGGTCATTGTGTATATGTAGGTTTCACAGGAACGGTTGCACAAAGAAACAAATAACATTATATAAAATTACTATTTCATTTATTCACACACATCCTCGCCTCTTTTGCCTGTATGTATATTTTTTTTTTTATTTAATTTATTTACATTCCAAACATATTGAGTATTAGGATAGATTTTTTGGCTTCTAAAAATACTATCACAGTTTACCATCCGTGCGCGTGTCCGTGAGCGGCAAGACCGTGGGCGGCAAGACCGTGAGCGGCGAGACCGTGAGCGGCGAGACCGTGAGCGGCGAGACCGTGGGCGGCCAGAGCGGGAGCGGCGTAGGCGACGGGCGCGTGCGCAAGCACGGGGGCGGCAACCACGGGCGCAGGGTGAGACTGGGACAGGGACTGGTGGACAACGGTCCTGCTAGCGGCGGCAGCGGCGGCAAGAGCGGGGGCACCATACGCGACTGGGGCGGCATAGGCGGCGTGACCGGCTACCACAGGGGCAGCGGCGTAAGCGGCGTGCGCAGCCACCACGGGGGCGGCGGCGACCACGGGAGCGACGTGTCCGGCGAGCTGCTTAGCCAGCACGGGGGCAGCACCGGCGGCGGCACCGTCCAGCTGAGCCTCAACGGTCTTCACGGCGTCGACCGCCTGCCAGGAGTGGTCTTCAGCGGCGTTGACGGCCTGGCCTTGGATCTCAGCAGCCTGGTCGTGGAACTCACGGGCGGCATCGACGGCGGCGCGGGCGTGGTCGGAGGCTTCGACGTGGGCGTCGATGGCGGCACCGGCGAGGTCACCGGGGGAGATGGTAGGGGCGGCGGGGGCGATGGCGTGCGCTACGGCGACAGGCGCCACAGCGTACGGGGCAGCATGAGCTACTGCCAGCGGCGCTGCGTGTCCCACCAGCCCGTGGGCGTAGGGAGCCAGCAGAGCGCCCGAGGGCGCAGCTGCGGCGGAGGCGAGGACGGCGGCGGCGAAGATCTGCAACAAAAAAAGGGAATCACAATATCCGTATCGATATCGATATGTATCCGCAGTGACGTCACAACACTATTACGGCACAACACAATCACGTAACACTAATAGTTAAGCGGGGCACGAATGGTAAGTCGGTTCAACTAACCAGAACTCTCATCGTGCACTTCTGTTGTAGACTGCTCGAAGGCTACTGATTGCTCTCATTTCGTTGCCGCTGGTTTTTATACTGGCCACAGAGCGTGGTGTGAAACGGAACGCGCGTGAAAAAAGTAAGTGGTCGCTCTCAAGGGCGGGAAGGGTGGCAGGAAGCGTGCTCATACGTATGGACTACGTGGTCCAAATTCGTAACGAGAAATTTAAATTCGTTAGCCTCGCCCCGGGCGATGCTGTGAGGCCATTCAGTGACCGTCGCCTTTATTTGTTTTTCATAAAAAAAAGTGATAGTCATCCTAAAGTTTTGATACGTTCCATATTTAAAATTTATAATGTCATATTGAGTTATAGATATTATGATTATTGGCCAGTGTCTTGTTTAAATTTAATGTGAGCAGTAATGTCACATGTAATTTAGTACTTGTAATTTTTTTAATTTAATTAATTTTATTACCCGTATTTCAAATTTAAATTAATATTTTGTTTTTAATTTAGCATAATACTAAGCAAGTCTTTGAAATGAGTCATGAATTTTCTAGTGTTAACTAAAACGTCTAGACAAAATTTGACACAAAACTTTAATATTAAATCGAAATTTAAATGTTAATGTTTACCAAGACATTGACTATTGGAATTTATTTCAATAAATTTTATGTTAATTTATTTATTATTTTGGGCCTTTGCGTATGTTTCACATTTATAGTATTCAATTGGTAATTTAAATATTATTCATTTCCTAATAATATCTTAGGTGATTAAAACTAAAATATTTTGGAGAGAATTATGATTCTTGATCTCACAGCCAATTCATTGTTTCTTTAATAATATACGAATGTAATTTAACTTTGAAACGTGATCTATATATATTTACAAAAATATAACGAATTGTTCGTAATAATTAAATATGTGGCGAATTTTGAAGATTGAAAATATTTTGGGAAAGCGTAAAATCGTATTTCATAACCTGTGTCATACCTCAAAGTTTAGAAGTTATATTATTTTAATTAGCTTAACGTGTACATAAAATAGGCTTGAAGGTTTTAATTCTTTTGCCCATTGAAATATGAAAAGAGCTTCCATATACGAGTATTTCTAAAAATAAAAATACGTAACGTTATTTTTTATGTAATATTGTTACGAAATTTTCTGTCTCATCTGTCTATTTTGTTTGTCTTAAATGTCTGAATACATTAGTTCTGTCATGTAAAATATAGATTATTTTGCCATAATACATTAGTTGTGACATTTATTATATAGGATGTATTGTTGTATGTGTTGGATGTAAACAAAAATCACCGCTGGGATAGAAAGTACCTTAATAATATTTGGTAGAAACTATTTCGTTGCGTACATTTATTTTACAACTCCATCAAACTTCAGAATTTAAATGTTCAAATAAAAAAGAAATTATTAATAAAACCTATATTACAAATTACCTCCTACAAGTTCACCATTCATACAACAGTAACGAGATGACATTAAACTCATAACAAGCACGTTAAGGTAGCCATTATCACACGTGGAGAGGTAATACCTGCACCGGCGCATACATTTGCATTCACTCTGCATCTTTAAACAGCTTCTTTAATCGTCCTCCCATTGATAAAACTGTTAATTTATTCATTATACTATAGTGTAGTTGTTTTAGTTGAGAATCGTCTTATTCGTTACTAGTTGGCATGAGTGGAATTGTAGGTTCGATTTCAAAGTATGGCAATTGAGAATTATGTAAGATATTTTGGTTGGTAAGAGACGTTTGAATTGGCGAAGATTAGTACATGGGGAACGAACTTCTAGACTAGTTGCCTTATCAATATCATCTTGATTTTATATTAAGTAGAATGCAATAAAATATTTTTGAATATGTCGTTCAATAAAGAGGCAGATAAACAGCTGTGAGATTCCACTAGTTTATTTACTTAAATAGCACTACCACACTATACATATTATTGCTAAATTTAAACTAAGTTACGTGTATTATATATGCAGATATGCATGCCAGTTTTGGTATGCATAACATTTACAATATACTGTGTGTTTTACAAAATGGAAATGATTATGAAGTTAGCATAGATTACTTCAAAATTACACATTACAATATTAGGGCCCGATATAATAACATAGCTGATGCTTGATGGTTAGCTATGGATTGTGAAGTTGTAGACAATAATGTTTTATTCCTATGCTTTTTATTGTTGGAATTCATAAATGCATTTCGGTTTTCCATCAGGCGATCTGTCTTTAAAGTCTCAAAAAACAGACCTGTCGCGTCTTTATTAAAAAGTGAACCAATCTAAGATAATATAAATAATAATGAAGCCATTTCTATAAATATTCCTCGGTTATATTTTTACTACTCCGTTGTATCTATATAACTAAAAGCGAATGTAATTAAAAATATCGTACTGTTCCGAGAGACGGTAAATAAAAATAAATCGTCAGTAATTACATTATCAGAGACTTGTTGTTCGTACTTTGTATAACGAATGCATGCTTTGTCCATGCTAGCTTACAGGGCTTACGTAGGTTTTAATTAGATAAGAGTAAATGAGTTAATCTGCTTAATTATTGCCTGACCAGAAAAATAAAAAACTCCTTTAAGTGCGCCACTTTGTTTTCGTTTTAAAGTTGTCGGCACATTTTTTTTTACCTGAACATGGCAAGGTTTTTATTTTACTGGTCAGGCTATAATTAATTAAAATATCCCTATTCACCCCATTCCACGGTACTTATTAAAGTGGGTAGATTTAGTTTTCTCTCTTCCCCGTATTTGTCTTAAATGGCAACCACTCAAGTCACACAGGCTGTTGATAAAAAAAGGCAAATGTCAGTTAGGTAATAATCCTTCGCCGTTACTTCCTAGTTTTAATTTATTTTATATGTCACTGTACATGGCATTTCGGTATTAAACATATGGCTGTAATGAAGTACGTGTTTACATTTACCAAATGCCAAATTGTATGTTTACCACTTAACGAAGAATAATATAAATGTAAATGACTATCCACCAGTGATGAAGGGTCCATATATCTCTATTCCTGTCGGCTTCCCTTTCCTATTTTATATAAAACTAGCTTCCGCCCGCAGCTTCGCCCGCGTGGATTTCGGGTTTCAAAAATGGAGAAGGTGCTCAATTTGTCGGGATGTTTTTTTAATTTATGGTGGTATGCAGGTGGTCCGATTGTCCGGTCAGGGTCTGATGATGGGATCCTGGTGAAATCGAAGGAACTTTTAACCATTAAGGTTGCACACGAAATGACGGAAGCTTAAAAATGGAGTAACTTCTCCCGTTTTCCCAACATTTCCCTTCACTGCTCTGCTCCTATTAATTGTAGCATGATGAAAAGTATACTATAACCAGCACAGGAGTATGACAAATAATTGTACCAAGTTTCGTTAAAATCCGTCGAGTAGTTTTTGTTTCTATAACGGTTACACAGACAGACAGACAAAAATTTTACTAATTGCATTTTTGGCATCAGTATCGATTCCTAATCACCCCCAGTTATTTTGGAAATATATTTCATGTACAGAATTGACCTCTCTACAGATTTATTATAAGTATAGATATGCAAAAGTAGCTCAAAAATTGTCCATAACGAAAACATGCATTTTAAAGTAAAACAAAAGAAATAATATCGTGAAGCCAACCAAATAACTAATGATATATTAAATTTTGTGACTGTTCAATTTAGTCGGGTCCGCGATATCACTTTTGTTGAGTTTCAGAACGCGACATTACATTATTATATTCTGTGCTCCAACGCACACTGCTTTGATGTTAGGAACACACCTACATTGCTTAGACAACAGTGAACTTTATACAATAGCAATAAAGCTCAAATTGACTCTACGTATTAGTTAGAAAACGTTTGTATGGGAAATAGAAAAATGCTGTTTTGAGGATTTTCCCGGCAATTATTCGAATTTTTCTCACCTTTTAAACCTTCCCTAGACCTCCACGAATAATTCAAGACCAAGATAAGATAAATCCGTTCAGCCGTTCTCGAGTTTTAGCGAGACTAACGAACAGCAATTCATTTTTATATATATAGATAAGTAGGTGCAACAGATGTGCCTCTGCCTATCCCATTCGAGGATAAAAAGCGTGTGTGTATAAAATAGATATTTCTAGATATTTATGTTGACAGTAACAAAACAAGTAAACTTAAGTCTTAACCGCAGTTATGGAAAGTTTAAAATGATCCATCCATTTTATAGCAAACCGAGCAAGTGGGTCATGCGATGGTCGGTGGTCACCACGGCCCCTGAGCACTCACAATGCCACAGGAATCGTAGCCGAGTTGGTCATACCTTCGTCTCTGTCAACACTTCCATAAGACACCAGCAAAGAATTATTAAGAAATAAATAAGTCATTTCTAATAGAGTCATTTTATAAAAGTAAATTATCCAATGCAACGGAATTCCTGCAGTTTCTTTATTTAAAGTTAGAAAAAAAAATCACATATTATGCTGGCTGTATATTTCAACTGCCTTTAAAAGGAAGAAAAATGTAGACAAACCACCCACGCAATACCCGTGTGTTATATAACGCAACGTCGGAAAATTCGTCCCATTGTACAGTTCAATACACACATGAAAAACAATAGGCTGTACGTTCCAACCACCTTTGTCTCCAACTACAAATAGGAAGAAAATATAACAGACCATACCTAATGACATAACAAAAGAACAAAACACATTCCTACATTATTTCTATAATTGATTACAATCGTATTGAAACCACAAACAACGTGGCTGATTTTAGTTGCCTTTGCCTTACCGCAGAATGAAATTAATCAGCCGAAGTTAGAAAATACCTATTTAACATTGATTTAATAATTTCGTTCAATTTACACGTCAAACAATAGGCCTTGTATTTTAAACGCCTTCGACTCAAATTCCAAACGGGAAGAAAACTAAAGCTGCTACCATAGACAACGCGCAATACTTAGAGCAAAATTTATACTCATTACATTACTAGATGCTTTTGATGAAGTTGAACTTTAATGTGATGTAATATAGTTTATAATGCGGTTGAATGTGGTCAGGCCTATACTAGGTCAGTCGCACAATCGTATTGCGCGACCAGTCAAACGTGATACGTGGATTGTTTGCTATAGTTAGGGCTGGGAATATGTTATATTTTTATTTCCTACTATATGCTAATGATAAGCTTACTTCATTGATCATTGCTTTATTAAAGAAACACATACATAATGTACACACACATAGAGAGAGTGAGAGACACACAAACTCACGCCTTTTATCGCCGTAGGGGTAGGCAGAGGCGCTTCTAATGCGCCAACTTTTCCACTGTCCTAGACGTGGAGAGCGTCTTTCGGAATTCGTTGCTCCTTTAGCGTCTTACTAAGTTAGACAAGCCGCAAGGTGACAGAGTCGGCTCCGCGCAGCTATCTTATACGCCGAAGAAGGAAGAATAGCCTATGCGCCGTCGGTAGGTTAAGAAAAAATATCGTTCCTTAGTCTTCATTATGTTTAAGTATGTATAATATGTATACGCAAGTAACTGCAACTGCCTCAATAATCTGATCATGTACAGAGCTTCTCCCAAGAGTTATTTAGCTCAAAACGTACCACGACACAGGTATGTGAGAAAACACGCCACCATTTCACCATAATACGGCATAACCGATATGTATATACTTTAATGCTTCTTGTCACTCTCTTGATCATTTATGCATGCTACGGGCCAGCCTTGCATATTTAGTACATCTATGGCCCTCGCCAACATGTCTTAAAACAATCGTTAACGCTAATAAAAAAATCTATCGGAATGACTTACCCAAGCGATACGTTTGTAGCCAAGATTTGTAATTCCTATGCATAACGTTAGCGTTAACGATTATAGAAAGCTATCTTGGCTACAGCCCTTGTAGTTATATCATCATCATTTTGTGGACAATATTCTGTGGCTGCTTAAATTTTTATGTATTTTCTGTATAGTTTATTTTTCATTGTATGTTAAATATTTTTTGAGAAAAGAATATAAGTTTATTTCGAGCCTTCTTCACTAAACAACTTAGCTTAATCACTGAAAAAGCGAATTCCGCTTTGTTCACACAATATTTAATAGTGTTGATTTATACATAGATAATATAAATATATTATATGTATATGAACAATGGCATATAATAGAGGGTTTCAAGGACTCCGTTCAGTAACTAACACATGATTTGTGCAACGATTGCTTCTGAGAAACGTGGCTCGAATATAATAAATAATACATTCGTGTGTACCACATGTAGTAGTTTGTAATTCAACGTCCAGTTTAGTGGTGACGAAGGAGCTCAAGCCCCCTCTTTCTAAAGCATCTGCGCAGCCGGTCATTTGTAATAATGTCACTTTCCTACGTACAATACTTCTTACAACGCAATTTATTACTCATTTATTAATTAAGTTGATTTAATATGTTTAAGATTTACACATTTACTAACTTGCTCGCGGCTTCGATTGCGTGAAGGAGATTTCCGGGATAAAAGTCCCACTATATACATATTTCCCGGGATCGAAAGAAGCCAATTACCTTCCGAGGGTCTTAAACTATCTCCATACTAAATTTTATAAAAATCCGTTTAATAGATTTTGAGAAAATCGATAACATACAGACAAAGAGAACTTTGTTTTATAATATGTATTGATTATAATTTATCAAGACAATCGATTAATTACAACATTCGGTCAATATAAACTAGTCCTTACCGAAATTGTTCGGGAGGTCAACGTAAATTGGTCACCGTTTATAATTATACTTGTCTAACCTTTACATCCTGCGTCTCGGCTGTCTTGTGAAATGTCATTGTGATATCATTAATTGCGTTTTGTATTGCCACGGCGACACAAATGGTAGGTAGAGATATTGTTATTAGAACATTTTGTATTACTCGAGTACGAAAATGGGTACTTTGGTCGAGTTGCTGTATGAACTGTGGATTAGGGCTCGTTATCCAGCTAGAGTAATAAATGAGTAAGGATCAGCCTGTGATCTGATTCCAACAGGCATAATTGTGTTGACTGCTAAGGGGTAATCAATCGATTCTCGTCAATCGACATTCTATGGGATCCCCACTCCACTTACCATAAGATGCAGTGGGGACAATATACCGAATTCGGATAAAAAACCTTGTGTAGTATTTTCTGCTATGATTTTTTCAATACTGGATTTACTTAAGGCGATACCTCAAGGTCCATTTTCATACATTTTGTTTCACCTTTAATCTGGGTAACTAAACAAGTATTGGCAAGTAAAGAATTTAAATTCACGTCTAGTTAGTAATTAGTTCTCGCAGTTGAAAGAAAAACGTAAAAATAATTAATAATCATGGATATTTCGGCCTTTAAAATTTAATATGACGAAATTAACATATGAAAATGGACCTTGAGGTATCGCCTTAAAGCAAACTGGGGGTTATAAAAACTATAGCAAAACTTTAGTGTTTAAAAATAGGTTTGTCGATCGTCACAATGAAGTCTACGTCTACACTCCAGTTGAATTTTCTGAAAGGAAACTCGACACAACATAAGTACTAATAATACACATAAACGCGACCTACAAATGGTTCTAATGATAATTAAATTTTACAAATTACGAAAGAGTAGCCGACAGGTATCTGTTTGTATGGGCCCTTGGATATACTCTATAGTAAAGTCAACGGACCCTTTGGCACTGCTATATTCAATTGTGTAGTCCAAGCGAAGTTCCCTGTAATAAGCTGGGAATTCTAGTGTGGGAACAGATGTATTTATTATTTATTACATTATTATATTACTTACGATGTATTAGCCACAGTGTTTCTACACATTGGAAATTGCATTCTAATGACTGTCGAGTTAATTTCGTACGTTCTCCACCGCCGTAATCGTTTCTTGTAATTGTATCGTGTCGACTATGCGACTTATCGGGTAGATTGTAAATAGATAATACTAGCTTTAGCTCGCAGCTTCGCTCGCCTGAAGTTTTCTGGGATAATTTATTTTCCGACTTACTTGATACGTATCGTTATATTATGACCAAATTACACAAAATTATTATAAATTGTATCTTATGATTTATTCTGATGTGTAATCAATATTACTGTAAAGTTTCATCCAAATCCGTTCAGTAGTTCTTGCGTGAAAGAGGAACAAACATACATACATCCATCCTCATAAACTTTCGCATTTATAATATCAGTAGCATAAGGGGCAAAAGAAATTAAATTATTATTCCACAGTTATGCTTGAAGGTTATTTACGGTACGTATTTTGATTAAAATTTGTGTAAGTTATAATACCGCAAGGTTTTTCTGAGTGTTAAATACGGGGATGGAATTATTTTGTTCAGTTGGAATCGCCTTTCTTACCGACAACGGTAGGATACTGTTTTGTTAATCAATTAGACTGATATATATCTACAATTTATTGTATTTATATTTATTTGTAGAAAAATACAGTCGTTTCACTCGCCTGATCGTAATCAGCAAAATTGCTCTAAAACAGTAAAAGCATGAACCACAACTTATATTACGAAGTCTGCATGACGCATAGCACTTCTGCATTCGTAATCCTGAAACATTAAACTCTCATAACACTCAGTAATTAGTTACACATTAATTAAATTCAGAACAAAACATTGCGAAGAATTAATTAAAATGAAACCCAGAAAGCTAACAATAAGCGCAACAAGAAGATATAAGCGTTATTGAAGCCGACCGAAACGCATTGTACGGCTATCTATAGATCTAGATCTGTAGCACCGTCAGTCCGTAAGTAAGGCTGCGTCACGCCCTCCCATTCACTTGGCTTATGGCCAGTCGGACGCCCGTAGCCATAGTGGACAAGCGAGCGGGACGGGTTAGGTAGTTTCATTCTTTTATCTATATTAATATTTATCAGTGAAAAATTTTGTGGTCTGCTAATGTTACTGCCATTAATATTATGAGTATATTCATAGTGTTTGATTTCCAAATAAAATAATATGTTTAATTTCAATTGTTCCCGCACAGATTTGCGTACCTAATCCGTCATTCCATAATCTCTTACCACGACATAGAGCCTTATTTCACATACTGACATATGCAGGGATACCGCTAATATCTTCTATCAAAGCGAATCTGAATTCGTGGCCTTGGCTAGCATTTATTTGGAACATATGTCCAATCTCAGTTCTATACTGTAATTTGTTATTCTCTTTACAATATTAGATATGTTATTGGTCCTTATGTAAGTAGCTTACATGTTTAACAGTTAATCAATAAATCATTTATGAATAAGTATATTTAACCTCTTTCATTAATTAATAAAAATTATTAAATTTACTTGATAAAGGATTGTTTTTACCATAATTGGCTTAGTCTGGCCATATTATTTAAATAATTTATGGAAAGAAATAAATAATTCAGATTTACAGTTTTAAATTTTTTTGTACATTTGCATACCCAGTTTACTTGTAAATCATTACCGCTGCTTTACATATTCCCGCCGCCCGCCTCCGCTACCGCCTATGACCATCCACGTACCTTTCACCCTGCATTCCTTGACTACCGGACCCGCTGATAAGTACACCGCGACCTTGGCGGGGACACCAGGTTTTTATACCAGATATCGACCGCGTGCGAAACCCACGTCCGCTGGAGTACACATAAAAAACCATGCATACATATAGCTGACGAAATTTTATAAAATTCGAATATTTTTACTTAATAAGTAGAGTAAGAAACTATAAGTATACAGAAAATATGGAAACAGTAGCGAATTTTAACTGAAATTAAAGTTGCGCACATATTGCTATTAACTAACTTACAACACTAACTTAAAATTACAATATTTGAGCGTTATGTAAATGCCAGTTAAATATATATTAATATAACTATTAATATATGTTACACTACGATCAGCAGTAGCCGGCGCTATGCTGATTAAAAGCAAATGTGGAGTCGTTTATCATCGTAAGAGGAAAATTACTATTAAAAGCGATAATATCAAGAGAAAATTTAGAAAGTAACTTCTACATGAATGCATACATGATTAGATCGTTAGAACGCTAAGCGTGGATTGTTTCTTAGCAGTGACAACACTTCTCATAACTCGAAATTATAAAGTATCAAGTGGCATTATATTGTGCTCTCTAGGATTACAAGTTAAAAGTCAAGTCTCATAATAATTGCACTGGCTATAATGTCCTTCAAATGAGAACACAATAGCGCTTGCGCATTGATGTTTGGTGCTTAAAATTTTCAAAGCAGTCTTACCTACAGATCGACATTCGCATACTAACGTAGACCTGTAATTTCGTTTGTAATAACATTTTCCTCTTTATTATTTAGAAACTCGGGGAATTGATGCTCTAGTTTAGATTAAAACGCTATGTTTTAGGTCTTTCTCAATTGTCTAAATCCTCAGTAATACTATCATCACGATGAACTTTAAACCACAATAACTTATCAATAACTAGGCCAAAAATACAATCCAGTCTGGTCCCCCCATTACAGTAAGCTTAAATAATAATTACATGCATTATATGTTACAATAGGTTCGCGAGTTAGCGGCGCGTTGGACAATCTAGTTAAAACTTAGCGCACATCAAGCTAGCCGTATCACAACGGAGAGAGTCGTATAAGAACTTTAGAATTAAATATTGGCATAGGTTGTATACATATCGTCAAAAGTTTACTTCATTCGCCATCATCATTAATTCTTTTTATAGCTAGGCTTAGATAAAAATCTTTTTCTAAGCACCGTGCTTCTTATCCTTCCCACATCTAACCTCATTCGTTAACTCGAAAATCTGTGCTAAAAGGTAACTTATCGATTTTTTACAGAATGTATGTAGGTACGTTTCCCGCCGCCCAGGATGTTTAATAAATAACATTCAGAACTCGATCACATTTTCATGGAAACAGTATCGAAGATTTGTCACTTCAGTCAAGTTACTTCCTCTGCCAAACACTTAACGCTTCTTTAGATCTCTTTAGATCTTTACGCATCCTAGCGTAGCTGTGCCTCCTGTGCGACAACCTTAACGCAGTCGTGTGTTATTTTGTCTCCACTCAATGAGCAATGATTATCTTGGTTCAGGGTCCGTTTCGTAAGTAGCGAACTACTTTATTTCAATGATATGGGACTATGGCGTGAGAAGATGTGTTTAGATTACGCGACCTGCTGAAGGTCGCCTGTGCGAATATATGGGTGACATGGTTTAAAAGCTGAGAGGTCTATGTTAACTGGTCAATATGTGGAACGATATTTTTCAGAGAGGACTAAAATTGATGGTAAATTATATGCCTACATGAGTGTCTCGCGTTCCGAAATCGGCCTGTGTATATCTGGTTGCAACAGGCCGGCATAATTATGTCGACTGCCTGGTAATCAGCTCTCGTTAGTCGATATTCTATTGGACCCCACTCGACTTACCATCAGCTGCAATGTAAAAAAAGGCTGTTTAATCTAAAACACGATTTGCGAGATATAAATATTTTGTTAGTTAACATTATATTTATATTAAACTAATTAATGCCAAGTTTAAGCCGTTCAACAAAGCTCTACGCACTCCGACCACAATTATACTAGTATTCGCCGTTGACTAAGTCGACTGCAAAAAACATTTTACTAAATCGACCGCAGTCGGCGTCACACACCCAATAGTATCCACCCAGTGTAGCTAACATAAAACAAACTATGCAAATTGGTATAGCAATAGTAAGATTTATTGCTGTTTAATGTATTCCTCGCACGACACGCGAATACGCGAGATGTGGAGCGGTGTTGCGTGCGTTTCTAAATGTATTTTAGGTAAATAGATCGTCTCTTTGATCTATTAAGACTGTGGTCCAAGGACCTGGGTTTGATTCAGTAGGCAGGTAGTATTTTATGGCTCTTCTAGCTTGAATAGGATCACACATCGCCTATCTATTAGGGCTGGGGTCAAACCTGGGTTTGATCTAATGGTTGGGTATTATTTTGTATGGCGTCTTAGCATTTTTTCGGGATTGTCAAGGTTGGGTTTAAATAAGGCAGGTCGGAAAATCCATGTTAATTACAATAGAGTGTGTTGTGTTGACCCTACGTAGACGTAAGATGAAGGCTTAGAAAAGAGGGAGTTTAACCATTTTTTCAGCAAATATTTAAAAACTATCGGACCCAGTGTTGACGTGTTTAATACTGTAATTAAATAGATTACAAACATGTCACAAGACTCACCATATGACTATACATAAAAGGTATTTCGGACGCAGGTATTGCGAGTAATTCGTGTATGAGCGGGTACAGCGGGTAATCAAGATGTGTTGCGTAACCACTGCATTATATCAAGTGCAAGTTCGAGTGGCGTAACACTTCTCACGTACGGAGTACAGTATGACATGTTTGTTATATAAAAACCAGTTTGCAGTTTTATGTATTGGTTGGGTAGCTAAGGTAAGAAGATAACTGCTCATAATAATTATAGTTATAAGCGAAGAAATGAAATAGTGCATTCTTAGTCAGAATGAGTATACAGCCTGTGGCTTTCGACATAAGAAAAACACAGCTAGGGTTTAATTTGTACAAAAGTCCAGGCCAGGGAGTCAAACAAAAATATGTATCGAGACTTTGCTGGCAACTCTATTTGCACAAAATCCTTCCTAAAAATTCGACTGTGTAAAATACCCTTCAAATTCAAGATCGATCTCATGTCAATGCGATTGCGATTCGTTAACAAATGTCCAAACATCTTAAACTTTCACATCAATAATATTTCTATAATCTACATACTATTCACTCTGTATACGGTGCTCATCTCTTTATATTCCATAGCACGTAAACTGTATCAGCGCGTTCCGTAATCGCTTTTGTTTTTTTTTTGTCCGTGCGTGTGTCATTACGCATGCGCGCACGTTACGTATTAATTATATACGAATTAAAGACGTTTGCCGTTTGAGTGATGAAACCGGGGTTTTTCTTATCTAGCATTGCATAATATATTACAGAAATGCTCAGGGACCATTTAAACACAACAATAAAGGACATTACTGTCTTTATTATACAGTTTTAAATCGCTATTTCAACAATAAGTTCGTTGTCTCCTTAATTTACTGTGTTGGTGGTAGGTGAAATTTTATATCGATTTGGATAGCGTCCACCGTATACAAGGTGTTAATACCAGCCGTAGTGGCCCACGTAAGTGTGCCGAGTTCTGGAATTAGCCTGTGTATATCCCGTTCCAAAAGGCATAATTGTGTCGACTGCCGAGGGGTAATCATCCCTCGTCAGTGGACATTCTATTGGAGTTCATTTACCTTAAATAAAGAGATTTCTAGAGACCCGAGCACCTCTACCCTAACCCCAACTCTTTCCCTTTACATCCTTGACTGCATTTATTCTAATATTTTTTATTTATTTTATTTATTTCCAACAAAAACATAGTATGTAACAGATACCACTTACAATTTATATGCTCAGTTATAAAATGCACATATAACAAAAATATGTAGTAGTAGTTATATTGAACACTGGTACCCAAGATAAGATTTAACTTGTGTTATGGGTACCAAGGCCATTACAAGTTTTGCACAGTAGGTTATATTGCATACAGATAGAACGTGGTCTGTGGTATGCTATCCACTTACAACTCTATATAAAAAACAAAACAAGGTAAATTAAGGATCTAAGTTATAAATTATAAAATTATAAAGTTATGAAGCCTCATTACATATATCTATGTGCTTAAGTGTAAGTACTAAGTATAATTTACATATTAAAAGTGAATATCACCAATTTATCCATTAACCGGCCTATGCCATAAAAAACATGAATATTCAAAATACAAAGAATAATTAAACAATTTA
Source organism: Manduca sexta (assembly GCF_014839805.1). Taxonomy (NCBI): domain Eukaryota; kingdom Metazoa; phylum Arthropoda; class Insecta; order Lepidoptera; family Sphingidae; genus Manduca; species Manduca sexta. Next base: position 14,460,161 of record NC_051132.1, read on the forward strand.
TAATTTATTTATGTTTAACTGAATCTGAACGAGAACTAACTGGTAAGGTTATGACGTAATCCGGACATAATAAGACCGTGTATGCTAATATTACCGGATCCGGCACCGGTGCGCCATGTTTCCGTATCCTTTACACTGAAATCAACTATTACCAGTTTAAGGTTGAGTCCCAAATACATTATATTGACGTCATTTCGAGATAGAAGTCTGCATTTAAAGCAGGTGATGTAAAAGGTGGTTTTAGTATTGTTTGGTATATCATTGTAAAATGTAGGTATTTTAACTGAATTTTCGGACCGCCAACTCAGTCTCCCTCGTGACCATGAAAGCTGCAAAGTCTTCGAAACGTCGGGAGAAATTTATAATATAAATAATAGCCTTAAAATCCGTAAAATAGTTTTATTTCAATGTCTAACATTCGCGTTAACAGAAGAAGTCTTTATTTTGGTATTGTTATCTATTATTAATACGCAAAGAAAATACTTTGTACACTTTTATAAGTACAATGCGCGCGCAGAATAGTGTGAGATTTGGTACAATTGAAGTTCATACAAAAATTGAGTGCAGAAAAATAAAATTTACAAATATATTGATGGTTGAATTTCGACCAGTATACTACCACTAATACATTGTAATAGTTGTGACATCTTTGTTTTAGAAAGGTTGTAATTCTTTGTCGACCGATATCCTATTTACCTAGGTCCGGATTGGCGGGTAGATGACATCAAGTCCCGAGAGAATTGCCACTTGATAATCTTACTAGACAGCCGTAACGAAGATGTCTTTCTGCAATCGTTAACGCAAATTTTATGTATGAGAATGACATATCCTACCAATAGATTTATCGATCGGATATGTCATTCCCATACATTTTTCTGTTTTCTATTAGCGTTAACTATTGTAGGAAGGCATCTTGGCTAAGGCCTCTAGACCTTATGGAGCTTATTAAAGCTTCGTGCACTGTACAATGCCATGCAATACTTCTGCTATTGGAATACTTATTCAATTGATCTGCTCCTCATCAATATTTTTTATAAAAATAATTCATTTTTTAATTTGATTAACAAGCGTGAAAAGGACGTGATTGAATAATTCACGGTCTTACTGTGAACTGGTGATTGGTTTTTAATTGATACATTATCCTCGCGGCTGAGGTCAGACACGGAGTGCGCCGGCGCATTGCGTGCCGCATTCCTGCCGCGCGGCGATCGCGTTTCTTGTATACTTTATATTTGTGCGCACAGTTACGACTCCGTTGCGATTTTTTGTCTTTCTTTTTAACTGAGTATAATTTTTGAGGAATTAGTTATCAGTAACATGATTTTGTTTTTCGCTTTAACTGTACCTTAACTGTCTTTTTTAAAATTTCTGCAATCGACAGTTTGACATTCAGGCTTCTATCCTTAAAGAATCCTATCAATAAAGAATGAAAAATACAGCTTTACAATCTGATCAAATATTTTTCCCAAACTTACACAACTGCTATTTCTTGGTTGTTCTTGATCAAACAAGTAAATATTATGTTTTATGAATAATAATTAATTTAATTAATCGATTAAAATTAAATAATGTGCGTACGTTCTTAATGTTGTAATAACTCTATTTTATTACTGCGCGGCTATTTTTTTCCTGCAAGCGCTTTCCCTCTTAAGTTTTTCGAGGTAAGGTCTAAATTCGCTCAAACATAAAGCAGAATAATAAGTTATTTTTTAAATGTAATTCGGTGTAAACGTATCCATTAAAACCCGCCTTCCGTTTGATATGGGTACTGGCATAACCTGTTTAAATTGTTATGATCGAAATTGGACCAGGAAATTATAACGTCGACAAGAAATCGCCTCACAGGTCCAGTGGTAGCGTATATGGTCCGCAGATCAAAAGGCTTTGAGTACGATTCCCAGGTCTGGACAATATATTGTGCAGTTTTTCAATTAGAAAAATATGGCAGTTGTCTTAGGCTGAAATTTGTACCTAATTGAATTATATATTTACTGTCTACCACTCTATGTTATGAACTTCGGAAACTGTATTTCCTTTATAATATAAATGTAATCCACAAAAAGTTTTTTGTAGTGATCGATACTTAATTAATATCAACCCAAGATTAATAAAATAAAAAAAAACGACAATAAAGTTTAAACTACTTTCCTCGCTGTTATTAAAATTAGAGATTACGTGTAGATATGGTATAACAATTGTGAAATAATTCGACATAATTATGTTTCAAAATGTAGATAGTCAAAAAGTGAGAGGTCCAAATTGCGCTCTGATTATTTTATAGATCATTTGTCATGTACAAAATGGATTGTTACAAGCCGGAACTCGAACCGAAGAAAGTAAGAATGAAAGACGATATCAGAACAATAAGGATTGTATATGCAAAAATATGTATATAATTTTATATAGCTTTAATTGACGAGACAAGCTTGCCGTTCGCCTGATGGTAACCGATACGACCGCCCATAAACAGAACACCATCCAATACCTTGAATTACAAAGCATTGTTTGGTATTCCACTGCGCTCGCCATCCTGAAACATGAAATGTTAAGTCTTATTATGTCCAGTTGTTACACTGGCTACAATGTCATTAATTTCAACAACATTCGAATAGAACGATTAAGTTTTTAGCTACTGACGGGTTGCCAAGCTACTTCCTCGCCTAGTAGTAAACGCGACTTCCCATAAACAGCAGATGGACTCTGAATTATATAATGCCTAATGGCTATACTGCGGTTATACTAAGATATTGTGGAATGGATAGTGGCGAAAGTTCCGTGCAACCCGGTTCCTCTCGGCTTCTCTTTATGTAGAATAAATCTAGAAGTTAATTATCATTAGAACGATTATCATACCGTATTAATGCATATTAGTACCTATATGTTGTGTCGGGCTCCCTTTGGGATTCACCTTTCGCCTTTGATGGACTTATAATATTAATAACAAATATTATTATTTTTTTCGCTGTATCAATATATAAATTTGCGTCCTGTGGTTTCCTATAATTGAAAAGGCACGTCACATTGCTAATTGTAAAAATGCTACATTGTTTTTATTATATGTCGTGTATCCTTCGTTGGAGGTCCTTAAATAAATAAATAATGTTTATTACACTAGTTACGACGCGCATTTTCGATCCACTCTCTGCGAGGCTTCAGCACACTTATAGTTCACGATTCCCGATTATATCGCGTTTACTGCAGCATCTGAATCTTGATTGGATGCGTATCATCTCGTTTAAAAACGTCGTATACATGCGCTCTAGCACGTAGGACGCAGATTTGCGTCCCGTTACTTAGGTTGGCCGTTGAAGTAATATCGAGTACTTTAAGTAATTCTACATACATCATTTTGACTATTTATTGATATTTATTTTGTTTAAAACTTACACTTATTTATTTGACATTACGAAGACAATAGCTTATAGTAAAATGTTATTTTCATGAAATAAGTATGTGGTTTCATTTAGGAACGCAGTGTTAAAAACATAGCGTATAACCTTAGACCTAGGACAGTCTGTGATATACAGTAATCATTTATATAGGATAGTCCAGGGATAGCGAACCAGTGGCACGTGACAAAATAATTCGACCACGCGAATAATATGTCAAACATTGTATTTTTATTTTTCTCTTCGCCAAGCTCCGAAAAAAAAACAAAGACATAGTTAGGTCATAAGAAAATCGCTAAAAAGGGGTACTCGGATAAATAAACCGTCCTGGCACGTTACACGTATTTTTTTTACAAATAATAGTACGTTAATAATTAAAGATTCATTATCACTGGGATAGTCTATTAATACAGATCTGATTATGTTATACTTTCTAAACATCTAATGTAATTGCTGTGTTTTTGAGTTGCAACAGCTTGCTCGCGACCTCCATCTTAAACGCAATCATTTGTTTGAGTTAAACTATTATATCTAGCTGACTTTACTCACTATTGCGTTGTATATATGGTTATACAGATTCCGCATATCACACTTAAAATTAATGTTCTGGTGAAAATTTAAATGCTTTGCTATTGTGATCAAACACACCTATATCTAAAGGAACTAAAAGAATAAAGATGCAATTAATACTGCACGATAGCCTAGTTGGGTGTGGAACGGACTGTCGAGACGAATGTCCGCAGGTTCAAATCCAAAGGGCACACACCTCCTACTTTTCTAAAAAATTATGTGTATATTCTTTGTGAATTATCGCTGGCTTTAACGATGAAGGAAAACATTGTAAGAAAACCTGTATACCTGAATCGTTTCCTATAGAAATTTTCAGGGTGTGGGAAGTCTACCAACCCGTACTAGGCCAGCGTGGTGGACTAAGGCCTATTCCCTCTCAGTAGTAGAGGAGGCCCGTGCTCAGCAGTGGGCAAGTATATAACACAGGGCTGACATTATATTAATACTGCGAGTTTGTCTTATGTCTGTCCCATGATGTGATAGACAGCAAGCTCATATAAGGGCTAGCGATTTAAATCTCCGGCATCTATAATGTGTTATTTCGTATCGAAAATTTTACACATTTATTTTCTCCAACTAAAAATTTAACCCAGTACTTCACGACCATAATAGTTTTCTTATCCTCTCCCAGTGACCGCCCTGAGCCGAGGTTCATAATCCGTGGTGGGTTGCCTTCAGCATGGTCGCTTAATTTGCAAGGGTTGCGAGCGCCTAAAGCGCTTACCCAAAAAAGTACTTCACCGTTCAAAGCATGTAGATGTATTGAAATCAATTGTTAAAATTAAATCTGTATAATATCGCATTAGTATTAACTGTTATGGTGTTATAATATATGTATAAATAGATAAATAAATAAATGTTATATTTGCCACTATAACAATTTGGCGATGTTAAAGTTTCCTACATTCAAAAGCTGAAAACTCCACACATATTGTGATCAAAACTACAGTCCTTTCAAATAACATAAAGACACACGAACATATTTTTTTTATATAAAGCTATTATACCACAGCGATACAGAGTTAGCCATGTTTGGCCGGGTCCAAGTACTGTATCCATTTATGGACATCGGCCAAATTTGGCCCGTGAAGAAATGTCTCAGCAAGACATTTTTCTCAAGTTACGTGATCTGGTTTTATTGTTGTGTTGCGTTGGTTTTGTACGTGCGATGTTCTTGGAAGATAGGTACAGGTTCTATTCTGGTCTTTTTAAACGTTTGAGGTCCTAAAAAGGACATTAGAGTTAGAAAATGAGGGTCAATGTCCTTAGAGTATAACCATTAATCGAATAGGCATTCTAAAGTAACTTGGTAGGTACTTATGTCTCAAGATGCCTAGCCAGTTCAGTGGTAATGAGGCGTATTCAAAGTTGTTGGTGATGTTCATGATTCCTAAGAGGGTTGTACACTCATATGGGAATTTAAAATATATTTGTTACCTATTTTCCAAGTATACAATTGAACTGCTCTAAACAACAATAAAAAAAAAATCGATTTTTTTTCTCTGTATCATGTAGTGTAGTTTATACGTTAAGCTAATTTTGGAATAAAAACGCCAGTTTCTCGCCCGTTCTTCTCTGGGGAGAACTGTTTTCCGAACTGGTAGTGGAATTAATATTGACGGAATCTAAACAATGTATGACATTTTACAGGTTCAAATAAGTTGTTTCATTTCATATTGCCTATTTTAAGTAGTTGTGAGTCATGACTCTTACCATAAATGGAACACCTTGCTCGTATTCGGTACTAAAAAGGCTCGTCAATTATCCATATGTGAATTTAGTAATTGCATAAGTGTTGGTAACGAGCGGCGTGTCGTACCCCGGGTCGGGTCATGCGACTGCGCGGCGAAAACAATGGCCGTTCCACTTCACACAGATTTTATGTCAAAGTTGCGCGACTTTATTACTGATAATTATTTTTTAGCTTTAATATGCTTCGTTAGTGTTCTGATGGAAGATCTGATTTTTTAATACGTTTTATTAAATGGATATCATCATCATCAGCCACATGAAGTCCACTGCTGAACATATAAAACCCAATAAAAAGAAATATTGGTTGAAATACAATTAATCGTTTTGTCGAAACTTATGTACTCATTCAACGATATACAATAAATCTACAGTGCATAATACATACAATCACGCCTTTTATCCCTATAGGGGTAGGCAGAAGCGCAACTGGTGCTACCACTTTCTGCCGTGTGTATTCCGTCCCATGATGTGATAGGAGTGAGTCTATCGCCCTACTAAGCGTAAAGTCTACACTCCGGGCTGATACGAAGCAGAAAAATCCAATATCATTGCCCGACTTGAGAATCGAACCCGAAATCTCAGCACTGTAGTCGTACCATAATACAACTACGCCACCGAGGCCGTAGTGATAAGAAAAAATATTTTAAATAATTGCGACATGACATTGAAATTTTCACATTATAAGAAGACTGCCTTCCCTGATTCCTGTAATTTTCTATTTTTAATTTAGTTTTCGCAATGTTCCAGAATAGCGGCGATAAACTAGTTGAGTGTGGAATGGACTGCCTAGACGAATGTCCACAGGTTCAAATCCCAAACGCACCTCTGACTTTTCTAAAGTTATGTCTGATTCTTTGTGAATTATCACTTGCTTTAATAGGGAAGGAAAACATTGTAAGAAAACCTGCATGCTTGAATAGTTTTCTATAGAAATTTTGAGGGTGTGTAAAGTCTACCACCCCGCACTAGGCCAGCGTGGTGGACTGAGCCCTAATCTCACTCAGTAGTAATAGAGGCCCGTGCCCAGCAGTGGGACAGTATACAGGGATGACATTATATATTATAATGCTACAAAATTGTTCTATATCATTAACTGACAGCGTATGTTTTGAAAAAAATAGCGAATAAAATTCCATCGTGTATAAATTGACATTTATACAAGATTTATTCGCTATTTTTTTCAAAACATAACAATCCACATAATGTGTGGCTGTAATGTATACAAATATGACATATTTATATACATTACAGCCGATAAACTTAAATACCCCATGTGATATCCGAACCCCCAACACAAAGTACATTGACCACTGACCAACAACAACTTATTAGTTAAGTATTGCGTCGTGTACGCCTAGGCGGAAAGTCAGCCAGATCTATTGGCGAGTGCGTTACGACATCTGGGTCGAGTCGACCACCTCCCAGCTCTCGCGCGTTTCCTAGACGCATAACTTAGCCTAGATAAACATATTTAGGTATTGAGTGATTTGAACATGATTGCTTTGGTTCTAGACTAGTCTGTTTCTCGGAAACAATGCTGATCGTTTTGTCAAACAGCCTGCTTAGTAAGAAATTGATAATGTCTTTAGATCAATCTTCTGATTGACCTATCATTTATGCTTGTGTTAGTCAACATGCACCTTAGTTGTCATAAGAAAATGTACCTGATATTCCAATAAATTCGCCTGTCACATGGACGAAAATAAACTGTGCTATATCATGAACTGATACCACTACCTGGCCCTTTGGGATAAAGGGATGTGTTTACTGCACTGTGGGTTTTAGTCAAGATACGTGTTTAGGCACTGTTGCATTATGTACTGAAACACGGCGCACTAAATACTGGCAATCTACGAGTTTAATTTTTATAAAAAGTATTTTCATGTTAAATAGGTAATGTAAAGTCAGTCTATGCCGAAATATGTTTCTCAATAGGAACAATATCTAGATTCCATACCCGCATCAGAATATGTTGCTCCAACTAAATTATCACTGATGTCGCCATTTGGAAATAAGTGTGAACTTACAAATTCTTACATGCTGTGATAGCTGCGACTAAATGACGGCAAATAAGGCAAAAAAGTGATTGAGTGGAAACCACGTACCGGCAAACGCAGCGTTGGACGTCCAGACTACTTGATAAAAGTCGCAGAAACACGCTGGATACAGGCCGCTTTCGAAGGGTCCGTCTGGAAATCATTAGGGGAGGCCTATGTTCAATGGTGGCCTTTATGTGACTGATGATGATAGCTGAAATGCTGCTTATGTCGTTGCTGTTCAACTCTCACGCCAAAATATATTACGATCCAATCATTGTGAAATTATCGGTACATGTGATACAGAGCGTACATAATGCAGGACATCCTACTGGCGCAATGTGTCTGAGACAAATTGTGGTAACGTTTAACCTTGGTACACATAATAAGAGTAGTGCGTGAGTTTTTGTTGTTGTTGCATCTAGGTAATGAGGTATCTGACTACGCACGATCGTATTATGTTTTAGTTGTTGAGATGGTTTTAGACATAGGCTTTGTTTTTAGCGCGGCAAAGAGAAACATTGTAGATATACTAGACCAGCGGCTTTACGTGCTTTAAGTGACATCATCATCATCATCATCAGCCCTGTATTATATACTGTCCTACTGTTGGGCACGGGCCTCCCCTACTACTGAGAGGGAGTGACGTGGCCGGCATTAAATCCCCTAGAAGGCTTGAAAAATCATTTATGTGTTTAGTGTAACCGTATAAATAAATATATTTAACCGTATTTTACAAATAAACCTATTGGAGTGAGTTAGATGGAGGTGGAAGAAACCCCCACACTAACAAAATCTAATAGAATTACGTCGTAATTCGGTATCTTTTGACATCTGTAGCTTCTGTATTTGTTATACAATATAACAATTGCATTCAAATCTGGCTAGATCTATGTGTAAACACTAACCGATCACCTTGCGGTGAGTAGCATGTAGCCGGGCTCATGCCGTGCAAAATCCATGTATCTAAAGGTTACGATGTCGAAACAATTGATTGGACGCGATATAAACGTTGCATCATGGGAAACGCTCACGACTCGAGCTTTGTCGTGGAGCGCGTTGATGTCTTTTTTTAGACGTATCGAAATGAAAGCTTTTATCTGAAAGATCTAGTTGTTGACGGTGAAGGCGTTTAAGTGGAGGAGATTGTGTTTTATATTTTTGTGGTGGGTCGGCTGGTGGTAAGTGGTCATAGCCAACCACTCATAACGTCAATCAATAGGCCACGTAGAGAATTGGTGTGTCTACGAAAATCTCTTATCTCAATGATTGCATGGCAAAGTAGAATACTAATATTTACGAATAATTTTCTTCGAGATCGCCATGCCATTCCGCTTGTACCATACTATAGCTGAAATATAATATAGGAATAATTGCAAGAAAGCACCACTGAACTTTAACCAATCAAAGGGCTGGTCCAAAACTGAACGCAAGGTAACGCACACGGTGTCCTATCCGGGTTAATTGGCTCATATCACGTGGGGAGACAACTTTCCTAAAGTGCAAGGTCGCGCACTTGTTAATAGAGAAGGGACCGGGTGTTATCGATGTCGATGTTCCAGTCGATGCAAGTGCTGTTGCAGAACATATTTAAGACAAACTTACAACTATGTATATAAATCCATACTTATATAAATTCAAGTAACTATCTGTCTATTCACGGCTGACTCACTTCACCGTTTTCGATAAAATTTTATATGGAGATAGTTTGAGACCCTGGGATGGACATTGGTTTTATTTTACCCGGAAAAATATATAGTGAGACTTTAGCCATTAAAAACTTATATTTGCGGCTTGAACCACGAGCAAAAGCTAGTATAACATATTCCCTATGCATATTTTTAAAAAAAATCATATACTTCTGTCAACTATATCCATCGCTCAAGATCTCTTTAAGTTATTGAAAATAAAAAAGCGGCGTTCACATCACTATATATTTCAGCGATCGTGCTCGGCTGATTGTAGAAAAATTATAAAACATTAAATATTTAACAGATTCCAAATTATTAAGAATAAAAGAATATTTTATGCGTGTCTTTTAATTTATAATAAATAATTATACCATACATTTAAATATCTTTTATACTCAAGTAACACCTGGCTTGGTCATACATCTTTAGGCTGAATAGAACATCAACCATTATCGATAATTGACATCGACACGCGCCCACTCTCGGCCCGCGGGCGGTATCCGGTGACTATCTGTCATTGCACATGTCAAGACTCACCGGTACCAGCCAGTCACCTTGTGCCGGCCGGCCGCTCGGTGCAATTTAATTGTAAAATTAAATTAATTATACATTACCTTTGTGAGTCAGGAATAGAATTATGGTCAATTATGTGTTATAGAGACGACGGTAAAATTAAAGGTCTTAGAATTGTAGAGATATTTGCAAATGTTTCGGGTCTGGGATTTGGATACGATAAGCCCCTTTGAGTCTTGATATCGAAACTATACTTGTTGTTATATGTGTAGTAGTTTTGCTCGCGGCTTCGCCCGCGTGAAAGAGTTTTCCCGGATAAAAGTCCCGCTACATATATTTTCCTGGGATAGAAAGTAGCTTATAACCTTTCCAGGGTCTTAAACTATCTCCATACCAAATTTCATAAAAATTCGTTCAGTAGATTTTGAGAAAATCGATAACATACACACACACAGAAAGGGGAACTTTGTTTTATAATATGTATAGATTACTGCCTTCACAAAGTTTATATATAGAGCTGTATCAAATTTGGGTTCTGCAATCTTACTATTATTCCACTTAAATGTGGTCAGCATAACACTCCTTTTCAATGTTGGGTAAATTATAAAATCTGAACAAATAATTTATAAGGAACGTTGTATCAATCTTACTAATATTATAAATGCGAAAGTTTATGAGGATGTATGAATGTTTGTTCCTCTTTCACGAAAAAACTACTGAACGGATTTGGATGAAACTTTACTCTAATATTGGTAATACATCAGAATAATACATAGGATACAATTTATAATGATATTGTGTAATTTGGTCATAATATAACGATACATATGAAGTAAGTCGGAAAAGAAATTATCCCGGAAAACTCCTTCACGCGGGCGAAGCCGCGAGCAAAAGTTAGTACACTATAATTCACTACTAGATAACAATATTACTTCTGTATCCAGGAAGGCGTTCGCCGAGCTTAAATAAGCTAACCAACTTAGCCTAACGTCTAGATCAACGTTTCATTACATCACCAGAACTGGGTCGATACCAACCTGTCTATACACTTGACGAGCATGTCCACACGAGCGTGTGTGACGTGTCCACTGCAGTGTCCACCGCAAATGTCAATGTCGCCTCGACACTGCCATGTACGGCCGCTAATTGGAGCAATGACAAAGAAATGTTCAGCGCTAGGCGGGTTTTTACGCTGTGTTTTTAATTTTGGAATGCTGGCTGTATATTATTTATGTTTTGGAGATGTAAGGCTTGCGGATTTTTTTGATGGGTTAAATGCAACTACTGAATCTTCATCTACCCATTCATCGTGTACTTCATCTACATTCAACTAGGTCCATACCATTATATGATAGGGCATTGAATCTGATGTCTTACGGTTCACAACTAGTGGTTCAACCAGTTCACAACTATTCAGGGCCTCGAGATTATAGGACCATGAAAAAACAACATTACCTCCCTTCAACTATCGGGTACAAAAGCCTTGCAAAGATCTGCTGCCCAAAGCCTTACGTTTGTTTAGTCCGTCACTGGTCACAACAGTACGCTGCCATTTGACCAATTACTATTATAAATTAATCATAAGTAGTAAAAAAAATCGATAAAACATACAAATTAAGATTCATGAATTACTGCGATCTTTCTGTTTTACGACACCCGAAACAAATGTATCAGTGCAAAATCGAATTCGCTACCTCATGTTTCCCAACCGTTCTATCACCTCACTGAGCCTTTCGTAATGTGGGTGTAGTATATAATTTTAACGAAATTTTAAAACTTACGTAACCTTGATCCAATATAATTATCTATTGTAAGAATTCGGAGTTTTACTTAAACCACAAATCAAGACAATGCTTCGCTACTGTCTATATGTAATATGTGATTGTTAACAACACAAAGACAGTTAATACATTATTCATTTTTATTTCACACAGTTTGCAGGCCATTTACTTCTATTCTATAGTAGAATAGGTATATTATAATGATCTAAGCGGCGATAGCCTAGTTGGGTGTGGAACGGACTGCCAAGACGAATGTCCGCAGGTTCAAATCCCAAGGGCTCACACCTCTGACTTTTCTAAAAAAAATCATGTGTGTATTCTTTGTGAATTTATCGTTCGGTTTAACTGTGAATAGTAACATCTGAGAAGTTCTCTATAGGAATTTCGAAGGTGTGTGAAGTCTACCAATCCGCACTAGAACAGCGTGGTGGACTAAGGCCTAATCCCTCTCAGTAGTAGAGGAGGCCCGTGCTCAGCAGTGGGCAAATTTATAATACAGGGCTGATATTATTATTATTATAATGATAAACAGTTATGATTATTGTATACCAGCCAGATTTAAGTCAATTCAAGCGATTCTGAACCGTGTCAACCCATCAATAATATACCGGCCCAATTACAAATGAAAGTCTGTTAACTATATTTTATACGTTCAAAAGCTCTCGAACGTTTCGACATTCCTTATAAATAAGTACAATGGCGGCAAAGGAAACAGGTCTGGCTGCACCAAGGCTATACACAATCTAACACAGCCACCGCCCAGCCCACTTATTTCAATACTCTGAATATTTGCATATCTTTACTTAGCGCATGACTACCAGGTAAAAGGTGGTCGTAATTTGTCTTTTTAATTGTGTCTATTGACCTTTGAATCTAGTCGACAAATCAGCTTACTATTTTTTTTATATGCCAAAGTGCACTGCACCTGATGGTAAGTGGAGTGGGGTGCAATAGAATGTCGACTGACGAGAGATGATTACCCCTCGACAGTCGACACAATTATGCCGGCCAGTTTTAACCGGATTTACAAGCTGATCCCAGAACGCGATAGACGTGGGCCACTATGACGGGTTTCACACCTTGAGTAGGTTAATCCCTATCGGGGCGGATATGGAATGTATCCTACCACCAGCAGCGCAAAAGCCGAAGAAAATCTACCAAAAAATAACCGTTATTGTAAAGAGAATACAATATTGTTACTTTTATTAGTTCTAGAAACAATGTATACACCTTCATCAACTTACTAAAATCCAAGACCATTTCCTATCTTTAAAGAAAAACAGGATCTCAAATATCTCAAGAGTTAACAAAATCAATCTACATCTCTATCTCCTTGTTCTAGATGAGTCCAGCCAGTCGAAGAAGCAGCGTCCGCGCGACATGTCGCTCGCGGAGCCTCCCCACACCATGGAGATCGCTCAGATCCTCATCTCGCTGCTGCACGCGTGGGGGCTCGACCCAGACCTGGATCGGGTCTGCGAGTCCAAGCTGGGGCTGTTAAGGCCAATGGTAAGTTCAGAGTGCTGAGTAACTTAACGCGCTCTGCAGTCTAGATTTAAAAGCAAGCTACAAACTCAGCCTCTGTGGCATAGTTTTATTCCGTGCACGGTACGACACCGCTCTGATATCCCGGGTTCAAATTACGGGTTGGACAAAGTGATATTGGGTATTTTCTGCTCAGTATCAGAACAGAATCTCAAATTTATCCCCTATATGGCGATAGGCTCGCCCCCTATCACATCATGGGATGAAACATATATGGCGAAAAGTGAGAGCCCTGATTACACTGCTGCTTACTCCTTTGAGGATAAAGGCATTATTTGTGTTTGTTGTGTATAAAACTCTACGACGTCAAATGTGAATCCAAAACAATTCAAAATATTTCACGTGAATTAAATTCCAAAATTGTCAATTTTTTAAAAAAGCTATCGATAATTTTTTTCTTTTGAATCTCAATCAACTTAAAAATCGGTGTAGAACAATAGTGAAATTCTTTCTGCAGTTTAAAAACCATGAAGCATCATCTCCGCGGGGGATCTCCTCTGACATAATAATAAAAAAAAAATAACAGGTTGCATTATTATTTGTGTACCAGGTACCTGTATGCTTCGGCGTGGTGTCCCGCCACGGGCATATGGCTGTTCAACTTCCGACACGGCTTACCGGCTGGACAGAAGCCTGCGCCGCCGCTCCCGACGACCCACTCCTCATCACATCCGACTTGCCACCAGAACTGCTGCGACAGGAGAAGATGACCAGGTACCGGCTTGATATCCATGAAATTTCTGGAGAGTCAATAAACACTCCCTTATTTCTTCCTTTCTTCGTCGTAACGTTCCACCATTCTTCTAGCATTGGGGTGCTTATCCAATATGAAACGGAAAATACTGGACCTAATATGCAAGAAAGAGTAAAATATACAGGTTCTTCACTCTGATCTTGAATGCTTCCATATGCAATGGGTATGCCCTGAGCTATCTTACTAGATGTAGGTATGTTATTCATGGGCTATGAGGACTTTCATCCAGACATCCTTGCTCATCTGATAGCCTGGTTAAAACCAACCGGTCTTTTATCTTGATTCTTGCTTTATAAACCATCTGTTATTGCAGACTCTTCACATCCAAGCTGCACTGGGAGCTCAGTACGACGCTGACCACAAACCACCTGCTGTCCATCGTGGCGCTCGCCAACACGCTGATGTCGATGAGCAACGCCAGCTTCCTGCCCGAGCAGGAGCGGGCTAGGAGACTGCACAGGTATGAAAATAGATTTGAATTAAAAATATGTCTTGACTACGGATAGTCATAAACTGAAATGTGTGGAAAAGTATTCCTGTTTATAATCAAAGCTTGAACTGTGTAGTGCTAATGAGAATATGATGTAGCATGCAACTTGAAAGAACTAATGTCCGTTTTTTTTTAATATTTGTTTAGGGGTTTTGTCCACAAAAATATACCAACCCTATTGTATCATACAATAGAAATCACACAGAGAACCAATATCCTGAATTAGCAGACAAGCTCATATTATAATTAATGCTTACATCGGGTCATGGACTTAGGAATGCCAGAGGCACAAGCCACTGTTTACCTTGATATATTTTAAACCGAGCATATCCTCAAATCACACATTACAAAGCAAGATGTCTTCAACCAACTATTCATGATGCGTTCAGACCTTCCACCAGGAGTTCAGTGTCGTGGGCGGCGGACGAGGAGCGCGAGGAGCAGCTGGCGGCGCAGCAGGCGCACATCAAGCAGGGCTGGTCGCTGCTGGCCACCTTACACTGCGTGCTTCTGCCCGACAAGGTCGTGGCACTGGGTGAGTCTATTACAATTCGCTTGGAGAGTATTGGGGAAAGAACAAAAAGACCTACGAAGAGTTTGTGTCGTATGGAAGTCAAAACTCTAACGTACTAAATTGAACTCCGAGAATGGCGCTAAGTATGTGTTTCCAAAGTTCCAGAGTAAGTAATACACAGCAATGGACTTAGGTGGTTATACTAACAAATTAGTAGACGTATAAACTTTACTAACATATCTGAAGAGGCAATTTAAACGAAAAATAAGTAAGAAATAGGCCGGCATAATTGTGCCCATCATGGCATACAATATCCCTTGCTAGTCGATTTTTACCATGTAATTCACTTCACCTTATATCAGGTGCAGTGAAGTAAATTTTCCACAGTAGAATAAAAGTTCTAGAATATTCATTGGAAACTACTTATAATTTGTTATCGTTGGTATTATTAACTCCAGGTGCGAAGAGCTTCAAGCGGCCGCAGGTGGAGATGCTGGCTCGCAGGTGGCAGCATCATTGCCTGGAGGTTAGGGAGGCGGCCCAGGCACTCCTGCTAGCAGAATTGAGCAGGTAAACTAGAACAATTCTAGTTAAGTAATTATACTCGACGGAGCAGTAACAATCATACTAAATAAGTAGTGAAAAATCCGACTTATTTAGCTTGGACGAATCGGAGCAAACTCCGAGGTCAGCCAATGTGTATCCAGTAACACAGGCTTGGCGACTGTCATAGCAGAAATTTCTTAAGAAATCATTAGAATACAAGTTACATACCATCAGAGTTTAACTGCTTTGCTATATTGCGATCAAAAAGGACAAAACGTACTTTCTTTAATCAACATTTTAGTATGGAAATTACTTGACACATAATTTTGTTCATTCAGGCTGGGACCAAAGGGTCGGAAGTCGTTGGTGGACAACTGGGCGCAGTACCTCCCGCTGTACACCCACTCCGAGAGCATTAACCCTCACGCCGCCACCAAGGAGCCGGCAGATAAAGTGGCTAAAGCGGTAACAATATAGTTCATAATAGTTCTGATACAGGATCTGCTCTCTGCTCTGATTCTCAGCTTCTGCCAAAGATGATTTATAAAAGTTCTGTTAAATTTAAATCATATAAAATTATTTATGAATATATTAAAAATATGTCCTCTTAAAAAATACCATTAGAAAAAGTATATTCTATAAAATTAAACATACATAAAAAAAATTACAAAAAAATATTTATTCCAAAAATAAAAATCACCTAACTCTCCACTACTGAATCTAAAAAAACATATCCGCAGCAAGAGGAAGAGTTCGAGGAAGAAGAAGAGGAGATCGTGCGGAAGCCATCATCTCTCGCGGAGCTCAAGCGCAAGCAGACCACCGCCGTCGTGCTGCTCGGCGTCATCGGCGCTGAGTTCGGGCAGGACATCACTAGCGAGGGTATGTAGTATGTACAGCAGAGAATGGTGGAAGCCTAGGTGTCAGTAGCGTTATGATTCCGGTTTCGAACAAGCCGGCATAATTGTTTCGACCGGCCAGGGTTCGTCTGTCGTCAATCAATACTCTAGGCGACATTATACTGGCAATAAGCTCAGATCTAACTTTGTCGTGCCAGTCTTAAACATCGTCTCGTCTTCTTTTTTAATCTTTCCAATAATCATTATAAAACTACGTTGCGTTATTGGCGCGGCAGGGTCGGTCCGCTTCAGGCGTCACTTTTACCGTAGCAGCAAAATATAAAAGCTTAATAAAAAAATAATTTAATCGCTTTTTTGTTTTATTAAAGTGTTTTTGTTTTGCTTTTTGCGGTTGCCGGTGGTAAATTTTAGATCCGCTCCGAGCGGGAAAAAATTCACCCTATGTCATTACAGTGCTGGTCACTGAACATCAGTTTTCCATATAAAGTTCTGTGCTATAAAAAAAGGTGTTGTTCCCAGGTGCTGCCGGTAACAAACGCCGTAAGGATGCTGACAGTAGAAAGAGCTCCGTTGTCGAAGGTAAGCATTTTATAGTTGCTTCACTATCAGTATATTTAATGTGTTTTTTTTTTGTGAATATTGAGCTGGAATGAAGAAATTAAGAAATCGCTCGAAATCGAAAAATTCGCTCATCGTCACGCGCCGTACAACAAGAATTTTTACTTTAGGGATTAAAAAATGTTAATTAGGAAAAATAACTTCATACAAATATAAGTTTTTATTATATGAATGTTTAGGAGGCCTGTGTTCAGCAGTGGATTTCATGTTGTTAAAGATGTCAATAAAGATCCTCTTAAAGACTAATACGTAGAAGTGTTTTGAAATGTTCAAAAATATTTAGCTACTTATGTTGCTGACCGTACAGTTGTTTTTTCCCCATATAATATAACGGTGTTAATATCCCAGGGTTCACGCTGAGCGCGTCGAACAACCTGGCGCGCCTGACGGCGCTGGCGCTGACGCACCTGCTGCTGGCGCCGCCCAGCGCGCGCCTGCCCGCGCACACGCCGCTGCGCCGCGCCGCCGTCGACCTGCTCGGCCGCGGCTTCACCGTCTGGGAGCCCTACCTCGACGTCAGCCACGTGCTGCTCGGTACGATACTGCTGTAGTGCAGATCTCACATAACTAGCGACAGTTGTCTGATTGAAGACCTTCCCCTTCTATACAGAAACGCATCCATCTGTTCCTCTACAGTGGCGACCACCTAATTCGTCATTGTGTAACTATAATTAAAATGGAATTGCCCATCGATAGTCCTCAATCTTGTTTACTAATGGATAGCTTCAATACGATCCTAATATTAACATTCGATCAGATGCTGAGACTAATAAATTAAAATAATTATATAAGCTTATCTAAAAATTTAATATCCTGTTTGGTCAATTTTGATAGTTGGTCGAAATAAAAATAGATTTTAAAACGGTAAAATTATATTTTGTATTGCTTGATAAATAAAATTCAAACGTCGTTTCTTTGAAACAACACAGGAGTTTTTTTAAAACAATCAATAAATCTTATGTATATTATGTTTGCAGGTCTTTTGGAGATGTGTTCGGACGCGGACAAGCTGGTGCCGTCGATGAGCTACGGACTGCCGCTGACGCCGCAGGCAGACTCCTGCCGCACCGCGCGGCACGCGCTCACACTCATCGCTACTGCCAGGTAACTTAGCTAAGTACGGAATAGTGTTGTGATGATAAGTCTGTTTGTCGATGATTACGGCATGATGGGTTTCGCAATCCGCACGAATAGAGATGCTGTGATTGGTTAAGGGGTTAAGATATGTAAAACTCAATTTTATGTCCACTTTGGGCGTCTTGTAAAAAATAATGTAAGCATTCTTTGTAAATATTTTTCAAGAAATAAGTAGTTTGGCTTATGGTTTTTTGCACAGCGGCGTATTTTTTTTATTAAACACGATACCGTGAATAAAATCATAATTAATATCTGCCAAACATCGCTCAACGGTAAGAATTTTACATCGTTAACATTTCGATATCTCTCTTATTTACTTGAGTTAACTATATTCTGAAATAATACTATACCTAGTCTTGCCATAAATATTGTAATAAAGAAAAAAGAAAATTGTTAACTGCAAATAACATTTATTACTTTTACAGTGTGTCAGTTTAATACATAAATATAAAACAATTAAAAATATAAAAAGCTTATTCGAAGTGGTCTCCATTGGCTGCAATACAGTCCTTTAAACGATGAGGCCAGTTATCAATAGAAGCACGCACTCTTTCCATGGGAAAATTCTTCACTGCCAATCGTATAGATTGTTTTAGGGACTCCAAATTATCATGGCGTTTAGAGCAAGCTGTACTCTCTAAAACTGACCACAAATCATAATCCAGCGGATTAAGATCGGGACTAGACGACGGCCAGTCTTCAGCTCTGATGAAGTCCGAAACGTTCGATTCCAACCAAGACTGCGTGGACCGAGCTTTATGACCCGGCGCCGAGTCTTGCTGGAAGGACCATACTTGGTTATTGAACATGGTGATGTTAAGGGGCTTAACTACCTTCTCAAGAATGGTATCTTGATACACTTGTGCCGATGTTTTGATACCTTTTTCACAAAAATATGGCTCAGTCACTCCTTCATAGCTAACACCCCACCAAACCATCACTGAAGTCGGATAATGTCCACGTTGCACTCTGTCGACTAATTGGGAAGCTTCCTTAGAGCTTTGAGCATAAATACGGTCATTTTGTTTGTTAAAATGTTGCTCAATTGTAAAAATTTTCTCATCCGTAAACAAAATTTTTCTGTGACCTCCCTTTGCGTACCGCTTCAGTAGTTGTTTCGATTTTACCACCCTATTCTTCTTTAAATTATCAGTTAAGAAATGGCCAGTGCGTCTCTTATAGGCTGCAAGTCCTAAGTCATCTTTTAAAATACGCGACATGGTTCTAGGTGCTATCTTCATTTCCCGAGATAAAATCTTTTGCTTTCGGACAGGATTTCTTCGAATTCTTTCCCTTACTGCTTTGACCACCTTTTTCGTACGAACACTACGTGGACGGCCAGATCTTTTCTGTCACAAACAGAGGAGGTCTCATTGTACCTATTAATAGCCCGGTACACAAACATTTTACTAATACCAAGTGTATGGAGAGTTTTAAAAATTGCATTTGGCTCCATACCTACTTTGTGTAATGCTATCACAGCGATTCGGTTCTCTTTATCACCCCACACCATTTTAATATCGCAAAATATTTTACAATGTATTGGCGCCAAAATGAGAAAACACAATGAACAATCGTATAAAAATGACAGATTCGAAATTCAAATGTAATATTTTTTTATAATTAAGTGTAACAGTATTTATGGCCAGACTAAGTACTCTTTTTTTTAAATACACACATCTTATTTTTTTTTAATACCGTTATATATAACAAAATATTTAATTATTTTTAAAAACGCCTACTCAAACAACAGCTTATAGTAACAGGATTATTTGCAGTTACGCGCAGTCAGGCGCTCTCACAAATTGATGTCGACATCATTTCATCTAGGATGTGTATATTGTGTACTAAGTAACATAAAATATTCTAAAATACTGTATACACTCTATGTAATATTAAAAAACACAAATAAGAATTAAAATATATTAACATGTGATTTGAACTTCATCTAATTTATATTAAATGCCTTACCCTTCCATACTAAAGGTTTTTGACAAATTACAATATTTTTAGGTAACTATGTATATTTTGTCACTCGGTTACTAAGAGTAATTTTCGGTGTTGCGATATATTACAATTATTGGAATTTGGGTGTGGGTGGATGTTTGAATTATTTTATTACAAATATTGATATTATGGATCAATGGTCACTAGACAGAAAAATATGTTAGATTTGGTATTGCTGGCCACCATTTTTAATATTATTATTTTGGGCTCCGTTTTAAAGTCGATACCTGGACATGTTTTGGACCACAAAACGAGAGTCTAGTATATACTAGAGCCGATTTTAGACTATCAAGTTCTCGCAGTACTTACTATATTGCACAAGAACTTTTAGACACGTTTATCTTAGCGGAAATATTTTTATAAGTTTATACAAATGGGATTTTTAATTTGGTATGGAGACAGTTTGAGACCCTGGGAAGAATATAGGTTCCCGGGAAAATATACATCGTGACTTTTATAATGGAAAACTTAAGCCCGAAAAACTTTATAAAGCGGGAGGAGCCGCGGGCAAAAGCTAGTACATAATATTTTCAACTGTCTCCATACCAAATTAAAAATCCCATTTGTATAAACTTATAAAAATATTTCCGCTAAGATAAACGTGTCTAAAAGTTCTTGTGCAATATAGTAAGTACTGCGAGAACTTGATAGTCTAAAATCGGCTCTAGTGTATACTAGACTCTCGTTTTGTGGTCCAAAACATGTCCAGGTATCGACTTTAAAACGGAGCCCAAAATAATAATATTAAAAATGGAGGCCAGCAATACCAAATCTAACATATTTTTCTGTCTAGTGACCATTGATCCATAATATCAATATTTGTAATAAAATAATTCAAACATCCACCCACACCCAAATTCCAATAATTGTAATATATCGCAACACCGAAAATTACTCTTAGTAACCGAGTGACAAAATATACATAGTTACCTAAAAATATTGTAATTTGTCAAAACCTTTAGTATGGAAGGGTAAGGCATTTAATATAAATTAGATGAAGTTCAAATCACATGTTAATATATTTTAATTCTTATTTGTGTTTTTTAATATTACATAGAGTGTATACAGTATTTTAGAATATTTTATGTTACTTAGTACACAATATACACATCCTAGATGAAATGATGTCGACATCAATTTGTGAGAGCGCCTGACTGAGCGCGTAACTGCAAATATTCTTGTTACTATAAGCTGTTGTTTGAGTAGGCGTTTTTAAAAATAATTAAATATTTTGTTATATATAACGGTATTTAAAAAAAATAATATGAGTGTATTTAAAAATAGAGTATAGTATTATTTCAGAATATAGTTAACTCAAGTAAATAAGAGAGATATCGAAATGTTAACGATGTAAAATTCTTACCGTTGAGCGATGTTTGGCAGATATTAATTATGATTTTATTCACGGTATCGTGTTTAATAAAAAAAAATACGCCGCCGTGCAAAAGACCATAAGCCAAACTACTTATTTCTTGAAAAATATTTACAAAGAATGCTTACATTATTTTTTTCAGGACGCCCAAAGTGGACATAAAATTGAGTTTTACATATCTTAACCCCTTAATATTGAAATACAATTTTGGTTCGTTTGACTGACACATAAACAAAGCTGAATAGAGCTAAATAAAATTATAAAATGATTGACACTACGTTCGAATGCACTGTGCATGCTCATTGTATTGTAACGTCTGTAGTACACAATTGGTGATTAATATGATTTGATTCTGGTAAATGTGTAAAATATAAAGTTTATGTATCGTACGGACGAAGTGCAAGGAATTGGTTAGTGTGGTAACGTACTGTTACGGGGACCTTTAAAAAACATTTTTAAAAAAAAAACTTTTATTGAATCACATGAATATAGAGGTCCGAGGGCAACCGTCGCGTGAGAATAACAAATACAGACTGATGGGCCCGAGGTCCCATCAGGTATATATATTCTTTATAAAAGCTGACGGTGACAGCATTAGTGCTGTCACAGTCAGAACCCTTACAGAACAGGGTTATAACAGTACGATGTGTGCTTTAGGCCTGCGGCGTTCATCACGACGATGGCGCGCGAGGTGGCGCGCTGCGCGGCGGCGGCGGCGGGCGCGCCCCCCTCCGCCGCGCACCTCGCGCTGCAGCGCGGCCGCGCCGAGGTGCTGCGCGGCATCGAGCTGCTCATCGACCGCATGCACAACGAGGTCGCCGAGCTGCTCGTCGAGGTGAGTGTGTGATGTGTGATGTGTGATGTACTGATGTGAGCAGGACGGCGGCGGGCGCGCCCCCCTCCGCCGCGCACCTCGCGCTGCAGCGCGGCCGCGCCGAGGTGCTGCGCGGCATCGAGCTGCTCATCGACCGCATGCACAACGAGGTCGCCGAGCTGCTCGTCGAGGTGAGTGTGTGATGTGTGATGTGTGATGTACTGATGTGAGCAGGACGGCGGCGGGCGCGCCCCCCTCCGCCGCGCACCTCGCACGCTGCAGCGCGGCCGCGCCGAGGTGCTGCGCGGCATCGAGCTGCTCATCGACCGCATGCACAACGAGGTCGCCGAGCTGCTCGTCGAGGTGAGTGTGTGATGTGTGATGTGTGATGTACTGATGTGAGCAGGACGGCGGCGGGCGCGCCCCCCTCCGCCGCGCACCTCGCGCTGCAGCGCGGCCGCGCCGAGGTGCTGCGCGGCATCGAGCTGCTCATCGACCGCATGCACAACGAGGTCGCCGAGCTGCTCGTCGAGGTGAGTGTGTGATGTGTGATGTGTGATGTACTGATGTGAGCAGGACGGCGGCGGGCGCGCCCCTCCGCCGCGCACCTCGCGCTGCAGCGCGGCCGCGCCGAGGTGCTGCGCGGCATCGAGCTGCTCATCGACCGCATGCACAACGAGGTCGCCGAGCTGCTCGTCGAGGTGAGTGTGTGATGTGTGATGTGTGATGTACTGATGTGAGCAGGACGGCGGCGGGCGCGCCCCCTCCGCCGCGCACCTCGCGCTGCAGCGCGGCCGCGCCGAGGTGCTGCGCGGCATCGAGCTGCTCATCGACCGCATGCACAACGAGGTCGCCGAGCTGCTCGTCGAGGTGAGTGTGTGATGTGTGATGTGTGATGTACTGATGTGAGCAGGACGGCGGCGGGCGCGCCCCCCTCCGCCGCGCACCTCGCGCTGCAGCGCGGCCGCGCCGAGGTGCTGCGCGGCATCGAGCTGCTCATCGACCGCATGCACAACGAGGTCGCCGAGCTGCTCGTCGAGGTGAGTGTGTGATGTGTGATGTGTGATGTACTGATGTGAGCAGGACGGCGGCGGGCGCGCCCCCTCCGCCGCGCACCTCGCGCTGCAGCGCGGCCGCGCCGAGGTGCTGCGCGGCATCGAGCTGCTCATCGACCGCATGCACAACGAGGTCGCCGAGCTGCTCGTCGAGGTGAGTGTGTGATGTGTGATGTGTGATGTACTGATGTGAGCAGGACGGCGGCGGGCGCGCCCCCTCCGCCGCGCACCTCGCGCTGCAGCGCGGCCGCGCCGAGGTGCTGCGCGGCATCGAGCTGCTCATCGACCGCATGCACAACGAGGTCGCCGAGCTGCTCGTCGAGGTGAGTGTGTGATGTGTGATGTGTGATGTACTGATGTGAGCAGGACGGCGGCGGGCGCGCCCCCTCCGCCGCGCACCTCGCGCTGCAGCGCGGCCGCGCCGAGGTGCTGCGCGGCATCGAGCTGCTCATCGACCGCATGCACAACGAGGTCGCCGAGCTGCTCGTCGAGGTGAGTGTGTGATGTGTGATGTGTGATGTACTGATGTGAGCAGGACGGCGGCGGGCGCGCCCCCTCCGCCGCGCACCTCGCGCTGCAGCGCGGCCGCGCCGAGGTGCTGCGCGGCATCGAGCTGCTCATCGACCGCATGCACAACGAGGTCGCCGAGCTGCTCGTCGAGGTGAGTGTGTGATGTGTGATGTACTGATGTGAGCAGGACGGCGGCGTACAGCACCACGGATGTTACAGCCGTAGCTACACGAAATATCGTGGCACACATGATACAAGGACATGCAGCGCGCGCGCATCAAATCCGATGACTGCCGGCTGGATAAATAAGCCAACCACCTCCAACACCCTGCTTTCAACCTCTCGATTCGCACGGGTTTGTTTTAAACCTTTTCGGAATGTGCTTAAAGTTAATAACATTCAAGCAGAAATTAAATTGAGTATTTATTTTAATATGACCATAAAATCTAACATATTACCAAATGTCATAGAACAAACATTGTTGTTTATGTTATTAGCTATCAAGTCCTGCGAAGTTGCTTGTGTTTTTCAAATAACCCTGTACATAAACTTGAATCATTTATCAAACTCCACTTATCTACAGGTGATGGATATAATCCTGCACTGCGTGGACCAGTCTCACCTCAAGAGCAAGGGTCTGAACGAGGTGTTCCCGGCCATCTGCAGATACAACCAGGTGTCTCACTGTCCCGCCACCAGGAGGATCGCTGGTATATCATTGTTAATTTTATATTCTCAATAATATTTGAGGGTCTTGTAATCATTTTAATGTTAACAGTGTTATGGATCACCGGTGACTCACGAGTTATTTAGTCGTATTATTATATGAATTGTCGAAAATATATTGTTTATTCTAACATATTTTAATTAATATCTTATTAACACATGTATCACCGGTGACTCACGCCCAATTTTTTTCCCAGTCGGTAGCCACACGGGTCAGTTGGCGCTGTACGAGCTGCGCGCGGGTCGGTGCCAGTCTCTGGCGGCACACACCGGTCCCGTCACAGCCTGCGCCTTCTCTCCGGACGGACGGTACCTCGTGTCGTACGCCACTAGTGATAACAGACTCTCGTTCTGGCAGAGTACTGCAGGTACGTGTATTTACGTCAAATTAATTGTTTGACGCCTATATGCGTTAAGTTATTTGTATGACGTATATTTGCGTCGTCACGTATCCGAACAGCTAATAACATGATATTGTTTGGATGTCATATTTAAGAAAAAAAACATTCACGTCGAATTGATAACCTCCTTTTTTTGAAGTCGGTTAAAAATATATTACTTGAGTTTCCATTATTTAAAACCCATGAAAAAAATCTTGGTTTTCAGGCATGTTCGGTCTCGGCGCGGCTCAAACCCGCTGCGTGAAGTGCTACAGCACGGCGCCGCTCGCCGACGTCGCGAGACTCAACCCGGCGAGACTCGCCAGACTCGTCTGGACCAACGCCAGGACCGTCACTCTCATGCTCGCCGACGGATCCGAGACTCGGTTCAACGTGTAATCACGTTACTAATGTATAGTGTAATCGACGTATAATCACGTTATTAATGTGAAGTATAGTGTAATATATTTTAACGATTATTAGGTCTTATTATTGAATAATTAATACCGATTGTACACTGAAGTTACCATAATACTATAGTTGAGTAAAATACTGGAAATGCTTCTAGTGTTTTAGATGTTCGTGTTGCAACAGCAGTAGACAATTATAATATTGCCGATACTTCTCTAGTGTAGGGAATCGGGATTTGTCAACGATTTAAGTTTGTAAGCACAGTATTTATTAAGTATTGTCTACTTACATATTTATTGTATAATATATATTTCAATTTTATTTTTTCAAAATATCTCGTAAAATATATTACACTATTACTGAGTATCAAACTTGTATAAATATTGTTGTCTAATACAAAATGATGTAATCATGTAATTAAAATGAGTCTTCGGACTCGGAGAGGCTTATCGAGTCTGTGTACTCGGTGATTTCGAGTCAAAATAAAAAAAAGTGTAACCTTTAAACTTATAACTGTTGTAACGGAATTGTATTTTTTTTATTTTCAAATGTATATCAATCATTGCCATATTTATTAAATAATTATAAATAAAATGACGTAAACGTTTATACTTGCATTACTGCTTGCATTAAGTAAAGAGGTTTGGATAAATATAGAGAAAATAAAACAATTTCGGTCATTTTAATCAATACAAAGCAAATTTTAAAATATAAGCACTTTTTAAATAATACTAGCTAATTTAAATCTAACTTTTTTGGTTCAACTCAAAATTGAAGCACAATTTTTGGTGCTATTGTATTACTTCTGATCGACGTACATACTTATCATTCAACAAAGCAATACATGACTATTTGACAGCGTCACATGTTGCGTTTTGTTGCTCAACATGTAGCCACAATTATTGTAATACATTACTAAAAGCCAGCCTCGCCACTGCACGCTTAAGGTCGATATTCACAAAATTATTTACCTTGTAAAAAGTCTTGCTTGAAGTAAAATAATGTATGCAACCCGAGAAAGATCTAATTTGTATATAGGGTGGTAGTTAATTCACTGTTTTCCTGACACCTATGTACTCAGTCATATCATATATATCATCAGCCTACAGCTGTCCACTGCTGAACATAGGCCTCCCCTAAAGCGCGCCACAGCCAGGGATATACAATAAATCTACATCGCAAAATAAAAAAAGGAAGGTGCTATGAAGTAAATTTTACGCTATACAAAAATCACCCTACTCCATTTACTATCGGACGCAGTTTGCCGGGCATGGAAAAAAATATCTCTACATCACCCTAAGGTCGTCTGATAGAAAATGCCTCAGTAAGTTTAGCTTAAGGCGATACCTCAAGGTCCATTTTCATACATTTTGTTTCACCTTTAATCTGGGTAACTAAACAAGTATTGGCAAGTAAAGAATTTAAATTCACGTCTAGTTAGTGATTAGTTCTCGCAGTTGAAGAAAAACGTAAAAATAATTAATAATCATGGATATTTCTGCCTTTAAAATTTCGTCATATTAAATTTTAAAGGCCGAAATATCCATGATTATTAATTATTTTTACGTTTTTCTTTCAACTGCGAGAACTAATCACTAACTAGACGTGAATTTAAATTCTTTACTTGCCAATACTTGTTTAGTTACCCAGATTAAAGGTGAAACAAAATGTATGAAAATGGACCTTGAGGTATCGCCTTAAGTCTATCTATAATTTATATACTCTGAATATAGTGTATAAATAAAAAAAAATACATTTATTATTTTGCTTTCTAAATGCTACAGAATTGTTCTATATTATTTACTGAGTACACATGTTTTGGGGAACATTGAATTAAATTACACTGAGTGTAAGGATAAAAACGTTGAAGTTATGATACAAGCTTGATATAAAACGCCATTCCATAAATCGGAACATTGCTTACTAGTTGCTAGTTATTTAAGCTTATTTATTTTTAAGGAAAATTTATTCGACATTTCTATATCCATAAACTACTCGTTATAAAAATTACTGTTTGTATACCTACTAGTGATGTATTGAATATCCGTATCCGATTCGTATGTGCGGATATCAGAGGGAGAAGAGAGATCCGTCTATCTTCTCTTATGATCTTTGTTGGCGGATCTTTTACCCTCTTCATATTCAATACATAAATTAAAATCTGTACAGAATTATTTTATATTCACTTAAAATCTCTCAGGTTTTTTGTACGTTATTTTTTCTCTTGTTGTTTGCTGGTTATACCAACAGAAATAAAAAAAAAATCTTATTAAAATTTTATTTATAGTATGGAATGATAGCATTTTAAGTATTAAGGATTTTGGTACCAAGGTTCTTAAAAGCGACATACGGTATTTAATAATAACCATTTGACCATTATTTTGTGTAACCGTAGTTTATGGGTCCTTGATATTGCACGTGTAAAAACTATTTAAAAACAAGTATTATTTTTGTAGTTATTATTGTCAAACAATTTTACGGAAATTGTTTAAAACATGAAGCTCTAGAAATAAAAACTTCGTGCTGGTGTACGAAACAGGCACGTCTTTATATAATGCGTGTATTTATAATATTATGGTTACAATAAAATGTATTGATTGTTTGTTTAATTTTATTTTAGCGACCTACCTTTTCCACGGTTATATCGTCGTTTGACGGTTATATTGACGTTAAGGCTGATTGACTTAAGCGACATTTTTTTACTACACTAAATTTCATACCTTTATTTATTAATTGCACATTGCACACACACATTAATTGCACAGCACTGTTTTGTATATTTTCTAAATGTAATTATTTTTTTTCCAAAAAAAATGTCGCTTAACTCAATTAGCTTTTCAACCGCCAATATAAATTTAAAGTGGTTAAAAAAATGTGATCGCTAGTGGAGAGAAAACGTTATAATTATGTAACGCTTTATACATGGTCATTTTGACATTGCGTTACTAAATGAAACCACGTAATCGTCGTCACCTTTGCTGACATTATGCCAAAAATCATTCATTAATAACGAATATTTTCACCAAAAATCCTGGTTCTAGTTTTCTGATTTATTATAATTTTGTAGTTTAATGCGAATATGGGGTGTGCGTGAGTGTATTTCTGACTGAGAGTATGATGCTGCCGCTACGACGATTTATCTTAGAGTGGTAGTAATTGCATTAAGGCGTGTAAAATTAAAATTACTTTTTAATAAAATTTATTTTGTTCGAAACATACACTTTTTATTTTACATCTACGGCTCAAGCAATCTATTGTAAAGTATTCTTTTCAAATAGATCAGTATGTGGTTTCATTTAGTAACGCAATGTCGAAATGACCCCGTATAATCTTCCTTTACTATGGAGGGAAGTGGACAATTAATATTTCCACCTCCTCATCTTTCCAACTCCACCCTAACAATTTGATTAATTTAGTTGTGGGATAAAGACAGATTAGTGTTCCCCGAGACTCGCCGAGCTTCACTGCTTGGTGTTATAAAATGTGTGTCAATGCTGATCCTCGCTTACAGGAGTTCTAGTGGGTGTGAGGGCGAGAAAGTCTCTAACGCTTTATATAGCGTCATATAGTCATTTTGACATTGCGTTACTAAATAAAACCACATACTTATCTACTTGGAAATAACCTCAGGAAATAACACTTTACTATAGGTTATTTGAGCCATAGATGTAAAATACAAAGTTTAAGTTTCGAACAAAATAAATATGAATAAAAAGTAATTTTGATTTTACGCGCCCTAATGCCACTATTACTTCTCTAAGAGAATTCGTCGCAGTGACGGTATCACACTTTTAGACAGAAATACACTCAATCACACGCCATATTCGCATTAAACTACTAAATTATCGAAAAATAAGAAAACTAAAGTTAGATGTTTTGGTGAAAACATTACTTATTAATGGATGATTTTTGGCACAATGTCAGCAAACGTGAAGACGAATATGTGGTTTCATTTAGTAACGCAATGTCAAAATGACCCTGTATACAAGATTAATTTCATTCATTAACAAATTGAAATCAAACACTAAATAATCTTCAACATTTATTTAAAAAATAACATTTAACATTCATCGTATTACAATCGTTAAGTGTTGTAACTAATGACTGATTTGTCATTCTCTACCTCACACTAAATGCTTTAAGAGTATGAGACATACATTTTAAAGTTAAAATCTAAACAGCATACATCATGCATTTAAAGCTATAAATGTTTTTTTGTTTCTTAAAAATGAATACTAATCTATATCACTTAGGAACTTAGTTTACAAAGAATGCCTTGATTAAGGTTATCTGAGAAATAAATATAGTAGAAACCGGTTATTACGACTGCCGTATACAGCGTCCCTTCAATTTCGTTATAACCGGTTTTCGATAAATATTATTATTATCTAGTAATAAACTAACGCCCGTATTTATAAACGTTATTTATCTAAGGACGGATCATTGCTGCTATAACAAGTCCATTTCTCAGCTTTGTTTATCTGACAACCAACTAGATTAAAGTTGTATCTCAATATTAGCCAATCACAACGGTCCTATGTCTACGCACTGCAAAAGCTTCCATGCCGTTAGCACTGAGAAACAGACTTGTTATCACAGCAATGCTCCGTCGTTACATAAATAACGTTTATGAGTAAGAGCGTTAATATTTGGAAAAATAAACAACACAAATGTAAACAATATTTTGAAATCGTGAAAGTGAACAGTGGTGAAAGCCAACGTACGGAACAACATGCTTTCAATCATAAAAAATAAAAATAAATGCGTATAACAAAAAATATCGTCCGCAAAATAAAAAAAACAAAGCTACCATAATATAATAAGTATATATGTTTAAGAGATTCTCAGCGTGCCGGCGCTTTCAGGCCATTCTTGATTAAAGTTTTAATTTAATACGATATAAATTTCCCACGTCCAAACAATATGTCCAATTCAGTAATTTCGTCCTGAACACCGTCACACGGCAGACGTGTCCAATTCCCTGATTCTTCTCGCACGAGTTACTAAACAAAAAGAAAAAGAAAAATGCACACGCCGCGTCCCAACGCGTAACACCGCACGCAAAAATGTGCTCCGTATTTTGAACGAATGCGGGTAGACCGAAATTTGAAAAGCAAAACGCGACGCGATGGTAAGTGGAGTAGCTTCCAGATAGAGTATCGATTGACGAGAGACTAATCTCCAAGTATACCCAACTATGCCGGCCTGTTCCAAACCAGATAATTCCAAAATACATATGTTTTAAATATTCTATACACTAAGTCCACTCTTGCCTTGTTACGCGTTGGAACGCACTCCACCTCAGGAGCCATCTCTTCGGATAAAGGAAAAACATAAAAATCTTCAGGCATACTGTCAGTTAAATATAAGAGCACCTCAGATTTGAAATAAAACTATTTACGGATTTTATCGCGGCTATTTATATTATTATTTTCTCCTGACGTTTCGTAGACTTTGCAGCCTCCATAGTAGAAGTCCGCCCCGTGACCACCGCGATAAAGTCCGTAAAACAGTTTTATTAACCAATTTTAAAAAGGAGGTTATCAATTCGACGTGAAAGTTGTTTTTAAATGTTATTTTACTATACAAAAACATTGCAAAACCATCACGAGTGTTTAACTGTTTGCACATTGTACGAGAAAAAGAAAAAAAACTAAATACAAACAAAAATCAACCCTCTATTCTACTGTATTTGATGTAAAAAACTAAGCCAATTCATCACTCCAATTACTACGCCTCCCACATTGGAATATGATAAAGGTTGGTAAAAAAAAGTGGTAGAACTAATAGCGAGCAATTGCTCACATCCTTGCACTTGCAAGGAGTACAAGCAAAAAACTTTACCCTTCATCGACAATCGGGTAAAAATACCTGGCACAAACCTGCTGTCTAGAGCTTCCATAACGGCTGGCAGGGTTATTGACTTAAGCGGCATTGTGTATTATATATATTAGGAATCACCACCTTGTTCTCCTTATTTTTGAACTTACTCTTCTTTTTGGAAAAAAAAATTATGTCAAGCTGCCAACCTTCGATAAGTTAATGCCGCTTTTAGATTATTTTCGACGGGTATCCGTCTACATGAATAAACCGACTCAACCAGGATAACAAAACGATCTCACAGAAAACCAACGCGAACTTACAGCTTGCCATTGCGTTATTGTAAGGTTTCCAGACGGCTAAACCCTGGCTACACCAATCCCTATTCTTTTCCTTTATGACCATCGCTGAATGATGACATTGTAGCTGTTTATTCGAAGATAGCAGTACCCCTAGCAACCCCGCTGAGACAATTCTTGTTCGCTCGGTCTCCACACCGAATGCACGCCCATGCACGAGGGCATTGGTCGCGGCCCTAGGCACACGTGTGTGAAAGTGTGTATCCCTCATGGTTGCCAATTCACATTGAGGCCTATAAGGGCTCACGACCATTTCCTGGCCTTCTCCCCTCATCCCATCTTAAGAGGTTTCCTTATCCATCCCTCACACTTTCCTCCCAACTTTCCCACAGGGCCCTGCAGTCCCTAAGCCGGGGGATTCCAGTGTCCCATTCGCAGGATTCCCCCGGTGTTGACTGCGGATCTTATACCCAAAAAAAAAACCCTGACTACCCTAATCCCTACTCTTTTATGACTCCTTTATGACTATCGCTGAATGATGACATTGTAGGTGTTTATTCGAAGATAATATCAGTATAGTAGCATAAATAATAAATAATTGCGCCAAACAATCGTATCGAGTAAGTTCTGTTCTTAAATAATGTCTTACTTATAAAAAGTTCGCAAAGCTATGCTTAGTTAAAACACAAATTTACTCGTTCAGCTGTAAGTCAAAACCCGCCATATTGCCTCTTATAATAAGATTTAAACTAGGAAACCGGTGAAGATTTTAACAGCTATTTAAGCAATTCTTAACCACCTCTTAATGCTAAAACAAGTTTATAAGTAAGACTGTATATATGTTTAATATGTAAGAAATGGTTACAGAAAATAAATCTATCATCTCATCCTTTTATTACATACTGTCAAACTACATATAAAATAACAGTAAGTTAATTTGTACGCCTCAAGCAAAAACGACTGAACAAATTGGAATGCAGCTCCGTCACAATGTTACGCTAACGAACATTTTATGAAATATAGAAGTCGTTCATAACACAGACGGAACCTTTAACCTTACCAAAAAGGTCAATATAATAGTCTTTAAAACCTTATTAGAAATAGGCCATGGCCATCAAAAAGGTTTTAGAGTAATTTGTAATTTTCTTGAAAGCTGATTTTTCCCATTATCTGTGACGCAGTTATAAAAAATTGATTAATTAAGAAACCATCTCCTCAATGTTTAGGAGTAAAAACGTTATACTGATGCCATAGCAGTGAATATTGATGCTCTTATTGCCCATCTAAAAATCCATCCTGCATAACTCAACAGACAATCCCAGCAACTTTTCAAAAATGAGTATAAGGAACATTCTATGAAAAAAGATTATATAAAGTACATGCGTACACTATTCTTTATTCAAACGTTTCCTAATATTAAATATCGTGAAAGAAGAAATCAGTAACTGTCTACCCCTGTGCGATGCAAGGATAATATACAGGGTAACCTTATTAAAATTAATATGAATAGGAAAACAGTAATCTATAACAAATTACAAGTACATCATATGAGATATTTGCGAACAGGCGATAGAATACCAAAAAGTTTAGTGACGTTTATTAAAAAGTACGGACCCGAAACCTTCACAAAGTAAATGAAGCAAAACTAGTAATACTCACCATATAATTTAGTTTGAGTATATTGTTTTGTTTATAATATTGACAATATTTTGCATATTTTCAAGTGTTACATACTTGGTAAAAATTTGGCGCAATTATGGAGCTATTGTTACGAATGTTTATTTATTTTATTATTTTAATATTTCTCTGCTATCAACGCACATCCTGGTTACATGTATTCTCAAAACAATTTCATTTCCATGAAATTTTGGTGTATGATGCATTTTCCTACTTTTTAAGGAAAAATCCATCTAGTGGCTTAGTTTAAAAATGTTGTCTGCTTTGATTCTAAGGATGGCTAAATTAAATATCATGACTGCAAATAAAGAATAGTAAATTCCTAATTGCGTAATACCATCGCATAGGTAAAAAAACAAAATGTTCTTGAAATACGAGTCCACCAATGTGAGGTATGGAAAAACTATGATGGAATTAACCACCGTTATTAAAATCGTTTAATAAAATACAAATATAAATATTAAATTATTTATGGCACTTCTAAAACACGTGGCAATCCATAATCTCTGCCTACCTTTATGGGATAGAGCGGTGATACTATGTATGTATGTATTTATAACTCGTGAACGTGTAGCGAGTGAGACATCTCACTAATAAAATCAAACCCTTCAAATTAAAATTATGTGAAGTACATTTCTAAAAAAAAATGCAAAAAAAGGAAATGTCAATATTATCAAAGGTACAGTCAGCCCCAAATCAATATATAAGCCGACAGGACATTCCATATTAATTTCTTTGTTTCCATTTTTTAATTTTCTTTATCCGAGTTTACATTCATTTGAAGTTGACTGGACTCTAAGGGTTTTAGGACAGTGATAGGAAGACGATGGTATCCATGACATATTTCAATTTTTCATATTAAGTAGATATTAAAAAGTCTACGCTTAGCGTGATAAGAATACATTTTAGAAATTTCGGACAGGTACATTAACCACTAACTAATAAGCGTTAAGACAATGTATCACTTTCTCGCTTAAAAATAATATGAAAATAAACAGAACACTAATTAAAAACGTCAAATGGTAAGATCTTATATGCCCTAAATTGTCAGCCGAAATGGCAATAAAAAGGAATTGTAGAGAATAATGTCCCTACTGACTACCCTGTAATTCTCTACCTACGTATATCTGGGATGGGTGTACGTAACATCATCAGCGAACTCATCATCTTCTGAATCTGTCTCATCCTTCTCATGTATATTCTTTATCGCGTTCAAAAGCTCGCTGTTGTCAGAGTCCTCGTCGCACGACGACGTGTCAATCCGGTCTATGTCATACAGAATCCATTTACGCACTGACCCGTCTCTGGGTAGCGTCAACCAGTTCTTTTTAAGTATTTTCATCAACTTCACCAGGATATATTGACCTTTGTTCGCGTGATTCGAGTTTGGTACATCCACAACTCCATACAGTTCTAATTGGAAGCCATATGTGGTGTCGTTATGTTCAACGTAGAACTTTAGATCTCTGTCTTTAATATGTAGAATGTAATTGTTCACTCCAATCAAGTGTATCTTTACGATGACTGAATTTTTGTTTTGGTACCACGTGAGTTTAGGTTTCCTGTAGAGTGAGTCGTCAAAATTTTCCAAAATACTTTTTTCTTTTTGCAAGTTTGCGTTACTAATATCTTTAGGTTCCGAATCAGGCGTTAACTCGGTATTATTTTTTTCTTTGTTATCCACAGAATGCGTGTCCATTGCGGAATTACTTACAGAAACAATTGGCATATTCTCCTCTACAGTTTCGCCAATATTCTCATTTACATGTTCAACTGAATTATCGTCTGCCGTATTATTGATTTCCTTTAAAGCCGTCACGGCCCCTTTAGGCTTCAACATAGACATAAAATCATCTGTCATATTAAACGCCCATTTATCTAGATCGTCAGATTCGTTGTCGGAATCGACGAGTGGAACGGACCTTAGCGGCGCTTGCATCATCTGAAAAGGTACAACTGCATTCTTTGGTTCATCAACAACACTTTCAGAGTCACTTAGTTCTCGTAAAGCATCCGTAAATGTCAGATTCTCTAGATATTTACTTTCGTTTTCGTCAACTCTTGCCAAATTCAAATCAACCATCAGATTATTAACTATTACATCTTCTTCAGAATTTGTGTCTATTATCACCACCCCATATTTATGACCCTCGGTGGATTCAGCCTCGGTTTTATCAAAGTATTTCACAAATAATTGTTTTATGTTACCACTGCTGTCTTCAAAACAGTAGTCACAAAACCAGTTGGTACAGAAATCAGTCCAGCCGTCTCCTGGCGGTTTTACGCCTACTAATCGACACTCAATTGCTTGGAACGGCATTTGAGTTATGAATTTCGCTGTGATAGGCACTAAATGCTTCTTAGATACATCTCTCCAGTCACCTTGATCGACGAAAAAACATTTGACTTTGTCATCGTATATATCGTCGATTCTCGCTCTTTCATACATAGAATCATCAGGGAATTTCGCCAACACTATATCACCTTTGTTTATTATTTCTACCGTCTCGGGATCTCCCTTGCAATAGGCGTTAATATCTTTAATTAGCAAGTTCATACAATCGCTAAATTTGGCGAGACGGATGAAGAATTTATCTGGGTCTTCTGCTGATGACAAATACACCGCGGACATATCGTCCTTGTCCAAGTGGGCCCAGCGGCATTTCGGCAATATTTTCACTGATTTTGGCACTTCTACTTCAGGAGTGATTACGTCTTCAGAAATCAAGTCTTCACACAGTTTTTTTAGAGTAGCAATGTGATCAGGATTAGGCTCAGCGTGCGCTTTTAATAGCTCTTGTTTGAAATTATATCTGACTACAGTCCCATTCAATGACGAAAAATCTTGGCAAGCTTCTAAGGGGTCCACAAACACACAGTTACCAACTACCAAAACAATTTGACCTCTCATGTACAAATCTTCATCTGTGTCTGTTATTTTCTTTAACTGATTCTTGGCTAGGTCGGAAAAAGTGACATCCTTATCTTGCGGCCGAATATTCGCCAGCCTAACCTGAGCTGCGTACGTCTGAACTTCTTTCAATTCATCGGGTAAGTAATACAAATGGACATCTTTAGTTCTTTCATATTTCTCTTCGTCAATCAGTCGAACTAATAAGTGTTTTGGATTTCCATTTCTATAATTGTCCAAAATCTTCACCACTTGACAACGAACGAAGAAATCCTGCTTTACCGATACAGCACATACATCACCCACTTTAGGGGTGCCGTGGAGTCTTCGATTTATCTCCTTGCTGAAATACATACCCATTTTCAACGATAACGTACTGTATGTTTGCGGGTATTTTTTTGTATTACCTTTTACTGTGTTTGACAGTAGGCGAACCGAATACAAGTCTGCCGAATGGTAATGCAGTATTTTGAAATTAATGTGGCCTTCCGTCGGCATCCATTCCTTTGGTTTGTCGTAGTCTTTGAAAACAGCATGACGTTCTCTACAGTTCCAGAAATCAGCGCAGTGACCAAAACTGAGCATGGTATCACAAATCGGTACAAGCTCTTTGGCTTTCCTCGTGTCTCTGTGAACTAATACTTCATTAGCAACATCATTTAAAGCGTCGGGGACATTGTTAGTGCAACGTTTAACAAAATTCAATATTTTTGGCAATTGTTCTGCATTCGCGTCTTCAAGCAAAACCTTTACTTTAAGTTTTTGACCGTCATCCGTAAATATCGAAGGATAGCTATCGTTTAAAACTGAAAACCTTTTGGAGAAAGTAGAAAAGAGTAACGGCATAGAATAATGAAGTAAGTAGTGAGCATCAGTCACGTTAAGATGAACCAAGTTCCCATCGCAACATACTAGTATAGGACCCCTGGTCGGCTCGTCGTACTTTCCCCAAGCAACGTTCAAATTATACAAATCATGAATGGTCATAGTGTTATTGCATGCAAACACAACACGATTTAATTTGGTCAAAGTGTTTTCTAGCAATTCAACTTCATCGTCGTGTCTGCAAACAATAACTGTCCTTTTAGGTCCCTCCACTTCTTCCAAGAATTGTACCACCGCGTTAATTTTATTATCATTTTTAACAAAATCTACCGACATTCGCGTTTGAGAGTACAATACGCATTCTTGGAAAGATCCGATACACACAACGGTGTCAGGAACTTTTCTCGCGAGGGATTCTAAAAATTTACACCACACCCTAGAGGCAACGACAAACTGAACTTTCATTTCTTTACTAGAACGACTCTTTAATACTTTCTTGACTTCATACAAAGCAAGTTTAATTTCATCGGAATACACCTCAGCAATGCGTTCGCAATCATCTATCACGAATGTGGCGAGAGCTCGCAAGTCGACCCCGAGCTCGGCTTGTAGAAGACGAGCTAAAATCGGCGGAGTGCAGATCAACAAATTACATCCATTCAATAAAGAAGTTGTAATACTCAACTCATCCATACCCGCGTAACATGCAAGCACTCGTTCTTCAAGACCAAACAACATTTTACTGTTTTTCTCCACTTCAGTAACTGATTTCGCCGTGGCACAAACTATGATCGCAGTGGGATAAACGTTATCTGGATTTTGTTTACGATAATCCGACGTCAAACGACATACGGCGGGCAAATAGCCCATAGTCTTCCCGCAGCCTAAAGGACCAATCATAAATACGCTATGGCCACGTAAAATAGTAGTCCATGACACGGTTTGTATCCTAGTGGGAGCTTTAATACCCATATTCCTAAGGACGATGTGAATTTCTGTCGTGAAAGGTACATCTCTAATGTTACTACATGGTTGGATCCTATTATTTTTCTTTGTATGGACCATGAGAACAGTGCTGATTAGCTTATCTACAAATACTGAATTACTACCATCAATATTCCTAAAGGGATTAGCATTTATTTTTGGCAATTCTCTAAAATCTAAATATTGCCTATCAACTTCTTTTTTAGGGACGCGTTTCGTGGTGTTTTTTATGTTCAACCTTTCGATGAGATCAGTTATAGATTCATCATCAGAAACTTCGTTTACCTTAGAATTTTGTACAGGTTCTTCAAATGTGTTGTTACCACTAGTTGGTGGATCAACTTGAGCATTTACATTATCTTTATGTAACTTTAGCTTCCTTTGAAGGAATGCACTCTTTAACAATTTAGTTTTTGGTTTATAATCTTCAGATAGTCCTTTTTCAGTTCCCATTTCATTATTATCATCATTATTGACAGCCATATCTCTTTCCTCCTTGATACCTTTTTCGATATTATCATTGGCATCTTTTGATTCGGTATCCGTTTTTGATAGTTCTTGCAGTCTTGGTACTACTTTCACTGCCAGCTTACCTATTTCTAAGCCTGGTGGGCCGTAGGCCAAGCGTATTGTCATCGACGGCTCCTCTCTCATCGATTTTTGAGCTGAAATATTATTAGTCAATTTATTTTATTTATGCTTTTTAAGACATAACATAAACATTAATTAATTAAAATTATATCCTAGATGCTATACAGTATATTAAATGACTTAGTATAAATAGTAGGCAGTGTGAAATATTGTACTATAAATTAAGCGCATGAATAAAAGTAAACTAAGGCCATGAGTGCATTATCGCACCTGTCTCTGTGTCATCAACAACATTTTCGAGTTATATTTATAAACTAAATGTTGCTCGCGGCATCGGCGGTGAGAAGAGCCTTAAAGCGATTCAATGAGCAACCTGTACGACGCCAGTGCCCTCTATTTCAGACAAGGCTTAACATTTTTAATGATAGCAAACTGCTAGGATAAAAAGTAGCCTATGTGTAAATTCAGGACATGGTCTACCAATGTGCAAAATTTCATCAAAATCTGTTCAACCATTTTTGTATTTACTTCTAACAAACATCCAAACATTTTTACCAACTTACGCCTTTATGATTTTAACAAGATTTCCTGTATAAAATAAACCGCAAACATTCAAGACCATCTTGGTGGCACAGTTGTACTGCACGCGCAGTACCATCCTCTATGAGGTGCCAGGTTTGAATCTCAGGTTGAACATTGATTAGGATTTTCTGGTCAGTATTAGTCTGGAGTTTGGAAATTGAGCCCAATGTGGCAAGTGTCAGCCTCTACCACATTATGGGGCAGAACACACATAGTAAACAGGGGGTGTCCTGGTCACACCCCTGCCTACCCTTCTTGGAATAAAGGTGTGTTATATGTATGTGTTGAAAATACCATCAGCCATTTTACAACAATGAAACTAAAATATAAGTATAATATAAATAATAGTATTACTAGTTTAATAAGAACAGTAACCATACCTTTCATGGAAATTTGGGCATAATTTTGAGACTCATCAATCAAAGTCTCAATTTTCTTCTCCAAGTTCTTTGTGTCTTTTTTATGATTTTTGATGTAAGACTTTTCAATTTCAGGCAAACTTTCATTAAGGCTGGTATCAGAATTAGTTGAACTCAAAAATGAGTTTACAGTTTTCTTTGAGGTGTTTAAGTCAGATTCAGGTTCCGTGCTGTCTGCCACTGAGCTGGTATCATCATATTTCAGCTTCTCTTCCACCATCCTCAATTTCCTCTTCAATAGTTTTAGTTTAGACAGAGGGGATTTATTGGAGTGCCTTATTTTCCCCCGTCCCACAGACTCCTCATCAATCTCCGCACAGAGATCTAGATCATTGAGTTTATTCTGGATTTCTTTCAAACGAGTAATTTGTTTTCGTGTGGTCTCACCCTTATGCATATTTATTTCTGCAAGGATGTCTATTTTCTGCATAATGTGGTATATGTAGGGATGTCTTTTCACCCACATGTCCCACGGTGTACTACTGTGGGTATCGATGTAGTGATCCCGCAGGTGTTTTATCACATCCCTGGCTTCCGTCTCGGTAGGTTTTGTCTGTATCCTGCCGAGGCTGAGCTCCTGGTGGAACTGCGGGATATCGCAGACAGCAAACTTAGACTTCTTCAACTCTTTCGACATATGTTTTTCTTCACCGTTGGACTTTTTAACTATTATGTCGCCGTATTTGTGGATATTATTGTTGAAAATAGACGACCTGTGGCAAGAAGTGTTTTTGTTACGTATTATACACGTTATTATTAAAAAAGGATATAACTTTTTTCGCCTGAATTGTATAAAGAAAAATATTTCAAAGTACCTGCGGTCTATGTGGATCGGAATAAACCATATCTCATCGGCATCGGCAAGCGTATTCTTCATCACCGCACAGGCAGCCTGCATCCATACGTCAGTTCTCTTTGATTTAAGGGAGTTAATTTCGATCTTTATAACTGTATCCATAGGTAGAATACCGTATATACCAATCTGTTCAAACACGATTTCATCCGCTTTGTTCATAACTTCTACCCATAATAAATGCGGATTTAGGTACTTTAGTACCTTAACGCGGTACATATCAGGATCCATTGTGTTTTATGCAATATATTCTTTAAAATAACTAATACATTTCTAACGAATGCGCACTAAGCAGTTTTGAAAAGTTGTAAGGCATCGATGCTGGGATACCAACGAATACTTCTAAATTCTATATAATATAACAGGGAAATAATAACATTTCCATAGTGAGGTAAATTGAGCAACTAATTTTATGTAGGTACCGAAAACGTCAAATTTAAAGCCACAGATTATTTTCATAACTAATAAGCAAAAGTGGCACTTCCATAACTGCTTTGTTATGTTCCTATTCAGGCTATGATATAGTGTATTTTTCTAATAAATGTATACGGATAACCAGAATGTATTGATAACTATAATTTATCACCGTTAGCCATTGCTAATGATTTATAGGATTCCCAGATTCTGATGTAATTATTGTAGTAGTTACGCCTATTATCGAGAATTCTTCTAATTATCCGACATTGGGCAACACTTTTCTTGGCTGTCTAAAAATAATGGGGATCAAGGATGGGCGATCGCAATGAATGCAAAAGAGTGAACAATCGAATGATTTATCAATAGCGCAATAAAATTTCTACCTTCTACCATTCAAATTGAAGAAAAATTTGTAATATGCAGTATATATTTTTATACAAAAACTAGGTACTATACAAATATATCGAAGTTTAGATAAGTAAGAAAACTTACTTTAGTTATCTTCTGCAACTGACTCTCATTTATAAAAAATCACTTGTAAGCTGTTTAGGCTGTAGGCTGTATATATAAAATTTTTGTGGACATGATCGAAATTCGGAACACAAATGACATATGTCAAATCACAAATGACATGTCGGCAATGATTTCGTGGCGAAAGAATACAAATTAAAACGAAATAGATTACCATTTCCCATTATATTAATGTTACTACTAATATAATATCGACGGAGACAACAGGTGAGTGCAAAGGAACCTATCAATTACCATAATATATAAACAAACCTCTCGGGATTTAGTGACATTAGTCAAGCTAATGTATTTATTGTAAGAATGTCAATAACTCTGTTGTTGTATGCAATAAAACGTGCCTTCAGATGTAATGATAGCGGTTGCAATTATTTATATTCATAGGTTTAGTTCATTGTGTGAATGCATGTAACTTTTGCGAATTTCCTTGACTACTACCAACTTCTAGACGTACGTAAATTATTTGCTACGAAAGGGCCGATGAGATTGACTACTTATTTTGTAGTTGCTGTTTACAACTTATTTACTTCCAATAATAGTCTGTTCGAATTCTGCAGTCAATAGTCATGATTTTGTGCAAAAAATATCGACATATGTTATTGAAATTAACCTTTTATTCGCATAGTGCCAAAACTCTTATATTTATCTGATTAGATTTGTAGTCATTCTATACTAAAGGAATACAAATAATATTATAAAATACTGTAAATATTTTTATTACTTATACTTTCTTCACAGAACAAGTGTATGCAAGAGACAATCTGATTTAAAAAAAACTATCTAACATTTAGTATATGTTGATTTTATTTCTATTTGGTCCAATATTTTCGACAGTAATGTGTATTTTATCAAATACTATACTTAGAAAAAACATTTGCTGTTCTTAATGCTGTGACAATAGTTAAAAATGTGAATCTAAGGGGTTACTATGTAGGATATAAAATAACAATGTAGAACCATGTCTGTTATTTTAACACAACTGTTAATAAGCAATATAACAATATTATTTCCAGTATGATGTCTTTTTTTAATTATATAATATACAATGAGCCATGTAAAAAAATATAAAGGGTGTTCCAAATACAAAAATAACAATAATTTATACTGTGCAGTTATTCAAAAGCCTTATTCGCTAAAAAGAGAATACATTTTTTCGTGCAGTTTTACTGTATCTTGATTTATATCTATTACACTATATTTAAAGTGTACCATTAAGTTTTTTTTCATATATTACTTTGCTTCACACTATAGAACATACACTTTACACTATAGGAATTTTGAGGTGTGTGAAGTCTACCAATCCACACTAGGCCAGCATGGTGGATTAAGGCCTAATCCCTCTCAGTAGTGAAGAAGGCCCATGCTCAGCAGTAGGACAGTATAACACGGGGTTGATAATATTATTTTTATACATTATATTAATCCTTCTTTTTTTACAAGAAAATATTTTTTTCCTTCAGCACAAAAATGGGTGTCGCTGTCAGTCACTACTCGGACATGTCGTCCAATGAGCTGCTAGTGAGGTTCTGTTCCAATGAGGTGATATGTCCCAACGACCCTTTCTGGAACCAGATGCTAGCATTCAACATTAAGCCACCAAGCAATGCGTAAGTATGGAATGAAAAAAATGAAGGGCTAAAATCTAATTACAATGGCAATATTTCATAATTTTATTGCATGCATTATCTTATATAATAAAAAAAAGTATTTTTGCTGATGAGATTTCAGGTTAGATTCCCAATACAGGCCACTCATGGTCTTTTTATATTTTTCGGACACCATTTGCCTGGTATTTTGATCCTTAAAGGGGATTGGACAAATTACTTTGACTACTAATCCACACCATGGCGCATTTTCTAATTAGTGCAGAAGGGAAGAAGCTACACTGTTCGTCAGCAAAGCAACTTCCTTGACTTATCAATTATCAAATTAAAATAGAAATCAGAAGTTTAATAATTTTTTTCTTTATTTATTTTCACTCTGAGATGTGTGCTGAATGTTTTTTTTTATAAGGTGCATTTGGCTATGTTCGGACGATTTTTCAATGAGTTTAGAAGAGTCTCAAAAATATTTTTTTTCTCATAAAATATTCAAGTAATACTGTCATTTAATATATCAAACTAGGTATAATAAAAGCTATTTCACATGATAATTTAATCATCTTTCAATTCTCTCTGCATTATCTTAAAAATAGATGATAATATCTCTATAGAAATTTTGAACCTTTAGGAAAGTTCGGACGTTCGTAGGATAAGTTCGGACTTCGTTCTAATAATGCTTTTAAAGTTAGTATGATAAGGTCCACAAAATAAAGTAGAAGCCCTGACCAATCCTAAAAAGAGCGTTATTGTCCTTTTTGGTTTTACTGGATGCAGCACACCTATTCTTGATCGTAGCAACAGCTGCGGTATATAGGGCTCGGCGAAAAGAAACTGCATCACCGTTTTATAGCTTAAACTGAAACAACCACATTTTTGTGGTAATTTTATGTTATACAATATTAGCCCTAATCCGATCTTATCCGAATACTACTACAAATAGATCTAGCTTGAAATACTTAATGACATGCATATTTTATTATTTGTACGGCATTCAGTCTCCCTAACCCACTTGCTTTGTAATGTTAATTAATATTAACAGTTCTGTACTGCAGTTGTAATCTTAGTAACATTTGAAAGC
Organism: Manduca sexta; assembly: GCF_014839805.1. NCBI lineage: Eukaryota > Metazoa > Arthropoda > Insecta > Lepidoptera > Sphingidae > Manduca > Manduca sexta. The sequence continues at coordinate 14,504,217 of NC_051132.1, forward strand.
CATTAAAATTCCATTATCAAGCGTTATCTGTAAATCTAATCAGAATGTGTACATGTTTATTTCTATAACTTTTCATACATGAAAATATACTATCAAACAATTATTGTTTATCGCTATAAATTGATATTTGTATTAATCATGTCACTTTGTTTCGTAAACTTATCTGGATTTAATTGTGTTACAATGAGTTTTGGGGAAATAGAATATATTTTACATTAGAATCAGCGCCAGCGCATGAAGTATTTCTAAAATGAGTATATTGTTGAAATTAAAACTCAAATTACTTAGTTTATTTCACATGACTAATCGAGACATTCGCTATGCCTTGTTATGTGGCTCGGTAATTTGTGTTTTAAATAAAATTTACATACTAGCTTTATTAGCAGAAACATAAGGTCCAGTTTCATATACTTAATTAAAACATAGGAACAAAGGAAATATAGTATATATTATGTATAGATAGTGATATATACTCGTACTGAATCATGTCGTCGACGCCGCCCACGATCTCACAAATGGCTTAATTGAACCATTCAAACGATTAGTTGTAATCAAATGAAACACACTCGTAGAGTGGAAATAGCAATTGAACCTTGCCTGTATATTGTAATGTTAAGTTTGGAGAAGCATTTTCTTGCAACCTTAAATTGTGCAAGAATTTTCAGATGTATTAACACTATTTTTTCGCCCGATCGTAAGCGACGACCGTTCATAAATAATAAAATCACTATCAAACAACTTGAACTACAAAGTATTGTTTGTTATTCTACTGCGCTCGCCATCCTGAGACATGAGATGTTAAGTCTTATGTCCAGTAGCTACACTGGCTACAATGTCTTTCAAACCGCAACACAACAGCGTACACACTGCTGCTTGGCGGCAAAAACAGACATTGCAGTGGTATCTACCCTGATAAACTGAGCCTAATAAAATTTCTTTAAAAAAAAACGATACATATAAATTGTAATGTACGGTCATACTCGCGATTCAGCCGGCGTTATAATCTGTTCATGTGATATAAATAGTATTTATATAGCAGTCACTGTTATATAATTATACTTAGATTGTTCCTGAATTAAAATATGCAACTTCACTGCTTTATAATAAATAAAACTTTTAGAAAATAGGAAATAATACTTAGGTGGAAATGGAACTATAACAGCGTAATTCTTCTTGTCTTGTCTTTTGCCCGCAATTGTCATCAGGCAGCATTTAATGCTATCTTGCTTGTGAAACACAATATTGCTTCAATCAATCAGCCATCGCTGTGCACTGTTGAACGCAAGCCTTCCCAATTGGGCGCAATTAAATACTATGAAGGTCGCAAAGTCTTCGAAACGTCGGGAAATAAAATAAAAAAAGCAACGGCGACAAAATCCGAAAACTACTTTTACTTCTAACATTCGCGTAAACATAAGAAATTTATATGAATGGAATATATCATGAGCCTAGGGATGTCCACTGTTGAACATATACAACATATATTTAAAATCGTTTTTTTCCAGAGAAGAACAGTTGATCTTCGACTCAAGTACAGAGGCACTACTACAGAAGTTCCTGCAGAACAATCTGCAGACCGGTAACTTGGGTTCGCTGGTGCAGGTGTTTATCACTAGAGCATCCTTACTGCTGGCATCACCTAATAGTGACAAGTAAGTTTAGTGCAAAAATGGATTTAATTTCTATTATCCCGTATGCCATAATTGCTTACGTAATAAGATTACTGTACTGTAGTTTCATTTGTTTAAATTTTCGAAAAATACATTTCTTCTATGAATAAAAGTAGTGCGGGTAAGGAGATTAATTAGGAATTGCAACACTTGCAAAAAAATATTGGCACGACAATCGAACACAATATGTCCCTTCGTTTTTCACAATAGGGTAGTTAGTTTATTATTCTCGACCTTTTTAAAATTTTCTATACGTAACCACAAATACGAAAAGAAGCCCTATTGTGAAACTTGTTATAAAATTGGTTAAAAAATGGTGTAGCAATTCATATTTAAAATATTTCAACGTGTACGAGTGGGCGCATGAGACAATGAGACATTTGCGTTTTTTGCTATTGATTTCGTTGCTTTTTTTACCAGATTTTGATGGTGGTTTCTGTGTTAAATTTTGAATGATGTACTTTTTTACAAATTTAATAAAAAAAAAAAAATTTCCCCCAGTGTGATGCTCGCATGGACGACGTTCAACGCGTTGTTCGTGATCCGCGCCGTGAGCAAGTACCTCGTGGAGATGGTGCCGGAGTACGAGCTGTGCCGCCACCTGGACGTGCAGGCCGAGCGCCGCGCCGCCGCCAACGGACCCGTGGACAAGGACGCCGCGGACGAGGTGAGGGACCGTTTAAGTATTACGTAACGCAATTTTTGAAGATTTTTGTCCCCCCGTGTTACACTCTGTAACGTTTTCCTGTACGCCCCCTGCTGCTCTCCCGCAAATTGCGTTATGAAATACTTGAACTGCTCCTGAGGCAGCACGACACGGATTCCTAAGTCCTTATAATTATTGTCTTGTTATTCATAAAGTTCCTAGGATGCTGGTGGTAGGTCTTTCATATGTGAGTGTCTGCCTGGGTAGCAGAGTAGTTACTATTGTGTTCCAGTTTGGAAGACATTGTAGCCAGTGTAACTACTGGACATAATGAGACTTAACATCTCATGTCTCAGGATGGCGAGAGTAGTGAAATATCAAATGATACTTTGTAATTCAAGGTGTTGAACTGTTTCTACTGTTTATGGGGCGGTCGTATCTCTTACTATCAGGCGAACGGCAAGCTCGGCTCGTAATTCTAAGCAATAAAAAAAAAATGTTCATGAACAGAATTGTAAGTAGATTGAGGATTGTAAATAAATGTTTTTTTCTCACTGAACATAGAGTACTGTACTACAGCATGAATGGGACCTCTTGACTGGAGTAATTCTGTCTACCAGAAGCAATATGTAGAAAAAGCTTTCTGTTACTTACTTTATAATTAATGGTATATCAGTAGGTCAAAACAATTTCCTTTCTCAAATCTCAATTTCTATCTCTGGATTCTGGCATCCATGAAGAATCATTCATTAGTAATCAATCTAGTATTGAAAGTATTCATAATCCACCAGAACACCCTCTCCAATCTCGATTTCTTTCTCTGGATTCTAGCATCCATCCTTCTGGTATTGTAAGTCATCATCATCATCATCATATCAGCCACAGGAAGTCCACTGCTGAACATAGGCCTCCCCCAAGGATCTCCACGTCGACCTGTTGGAAGCGGCCTGCATCCAGCGACTTACTGCGACCCTAGCTAGGTCGTCCGTCCACCTTGTAGGCGGGCGTCCGACCTTTCGTTTGCCTGTACGTGGCCTCCACTCTAGAACCTTTCGACCCCAACTAATATTCATAATCTATTAGAGTACTGAAGTTTTATTCTTTTGTTCCAGCCGTCATATGATTCTTCTAGTATAGAAAGTATTCATAATCCATGAGAACACCCTCTCCAATCTCGATTTCATTCTCTGGTTTTCGTCATGCATCCGTCTGGTATTGTAAGTATTCATAATCCATGATGACACCACTAGTTATTCTTTTGTTCCAGCCATCAACTCCCCAATCACTTCCCTCGTCGCCGGCGAAGGAGCCATCCTCTCCGGAGGTGCACACGGCGACACAGACCTCGCCCAAGATCAACAACACCGAGAGCCGCGTCGAGATGCTGATAGATGCTCTGATAGGGCTGATCATTGACGTTCCGGTCACGTGAGTATTATAGTACTTGATTGAGGGTTCGATATTGGCTTTATAAAGGTGTAAGTGATGGAATGAGGTGGTGCGAAGATATAAATCAATAGAGATTCTTACATTTTAATATAGAAAATGATTCAAAAAATACTTAGGTGCTATGTTCCTGTTGTCAATCAATATCCTATCTGGCACGAAATGAAATAGTTCCCGCATTTGCTGGTGGTAGGATATATTTTATATCCGCCCAAATAACGACCACTCTACATAGGGTGTTAAAACCCGCCATAATAGCCCATGTTAATGTCGCGTTCCGAGATCAGCCTGTGTGTATCCGGTTCCAACAGGCCGGCATAACTGTGTCGACTGCCGAGGGGTAATCATCCCTCGTCAATCGACGATCTATTGGACCCCACTCCACTTACCATCAGGTGCAGTGGGGTCACTCTGCAGTACACATATATAAAAAAAAAAAAACATAAACATTAAGGTTCTTAGAAAAGTCTTCCGTTCCTTTGGAAAGGGCAGTGTACCTCGACTAAGCACTGTATAGTAGGTAATGTTTGGTTTCAGCGACAACACATACTTCCTGCACCTGGAGTGCATCAACACTATCCTGGTGCTGATGTCGGTGTACATGTTCGCTGGCGTGCACGGACAGACGCGGCTCGTAGAGACCTCGCTCATATACAGGTACATGATCATTTTGACATTGCGTTACTAAGTTAAACCACATATTTATCTTCTTGAAACTAAAACTTTAAAAATTAAAAAAAATTGAAGTTTTGAACACAATAAATAACATCAATGGTGGTAGGTCTCCCATACGTGAGAATCTGTCTGAGTAGGTACTACCGCAATTTCTATTTCAGCCGCCAAGCAACAGTGTGAGGCACTATTGTGTTCCGATTTAAAGGACATTGTAGCCAGTGTAACTACTGGATATGATAAGACTCAACGTCTCATGTGTCAGGATGGCGAGCGCAGTGGAATGCCATTCAGTACTTTATAATTTAAGGTGTTGGATGATGTTTGTACTGTTTATGGGCGGTCGTATCGCTTACCATCAGACGAACGGCAAGCTCATCTCGTCATTCAAAGAAAAAAATATTAATAAAGATGATTTTCTTTTCATACGTTCTAATGCCATACTACTAATATGAGAGAGAACAAATCATTAGTTATCTGCAATATATCCGGAGATGTCGCTTGAGATCGGATATTAGTGTCGTATGGAAAGCAATAATGGTGCGTGTTGTGTTGCAGGACTCTGTTCCAAGGTCGGTACGGCATGCACGCTCCGCTGCTGGTGAAGACGTTGCTCCTGAACCTGTCCAGCATGCTGCCGGCGCCGCCGACCATGTTCGGAGCGCAGACTGGCGGCAGCATACTCATCAATTTGGCATGTAAGCCATTGTTATAGAAAAAACAGTTTTAGTTTCAAATAGATTTGGTATGCTTGGATTATATATCTATCTCCCTTGCACGCAAGTGTTGTAATAGTTGTAACGTAATTATAAAACGTGTCTACTTTTTATATAATTTAAACGTTATTCTTTGCATCAAAGTTTTTACTTTTATCATTACCAAAGTAATTTTATAAATGCGCTTTTGTGATAAATTCCCTATTTAACATAAATGTATTCTATTACAAAAATACGATTACTTAAACCTCCTTTTTGAAATTGGTTAAATTGACCCTAAAAATACCTTGTTCCCCCCAGCTGGTCTCTGGAACATCCTGACGCTAAGCACGGGGTCCCGTCAGTCGATCTACACACACCCGCCAGCGGACCGGCACGAGCTGGTGGCGCGGCTCCGGCTCGAGCACCCGGTCGCAAACCAGTCGTGCCTGCTGCTCCTGGCTCTCGCCAACCACTGCATCCACCATGACAACCTATACAGGAACTCGCTGTTGTGCTGCGAGGATACTGCTGCTGCAGGTACGTTTGACACGCTGTGACATGTTGTGACATGAATTGCTAGACATCCACATGTAAGGTGGACAGACGACTTGATAAAATCAGTCCGGAAATCTTTAAAGGTGCCCTGTATCATATTATTTTGTGTGTTTTTTTTTTGTAGAGACTTCGTCAACGACGCCACAGCGCGAGTCGAACGGCACTGCATCACAGGTCACACCGCCCCGGATAGACATGGCGGCGGTGAGGATATTGTTTTATTTTATATTCACTTTTTATAACACAAGTTGCAGAAAAATGCAATGTCATTACTGTCTTAATTCTTCTATTCGATCTGAAAAACTGAGGATGCGTTTTCGAATTAAGAATTGAAGAGAGATTCTCGGGGCAGCAATATAATTTTTAATATCTAAAATGTCGATAATAATAATTGAAATTATATGTTATGATTAAATATGAAACAAAAGATATTTAAATGACGGGTAAAAAAAAATCAATTTTAAAATTTGTCAGTAATAAAATTGTACGAAACAATTATACTTTTTCTATACTGGTACCGCAACGTGACGCCGCTACATCTGATGCATCTGTAAGTGGAGTGAGATCTCATAGAATGTTGACTAACGAGATATGATTACCCCTCGGCAGTTGACACAATTGTGTCGGCCTGTTGGAACCGGATATGCTCAGCTTGACACACTTACGTGAGCCTCTATAGTAGTTTTTAATACCTGGTGTACGGTGGTCGCTATCCGGGCGGATATAAGATATGTTAGATGAAGCATGTGGTCCGTGTGTGTCAGCTGCACAAGGCGCTGTGCGCGACGGCGGGCTGCGAGCACTCCACGCTGCTGCTGTACCTGATGCTGCACTCGTGCCGCGCCTACAAGAGGCACGTCAGCAACGTGCCGCACATAGAGAACTTGGTGAGCTTCACACTACTATTCTATCACAATTTTTTTTTTGTACGTCACCATAACACCTATATATATAAAAATGAATCCCTATTTCCCTTGGTCACGCCATCACGCGTGAACGGCTGGATCGATGTCACTATTTTTTTTTGTTGTGTTTGTTATTGTCAGGAGAAGGTTCTTATGAATGAAAATATTCAAAAAATTGCGGGGTAAATTAAAAAAATTAAGGAAACTTAACGGCAATATTAATTTTATAACTGTCAGTGGTTTGAAATAACTGTCAGCGATCGACAGAAAACGCGCGTGCATACACAGTTAAGACAGGACAACGTCTGTCGGGTCAGCTACTTTTTATATAAGGAATGACGAGTAAACAGGTCGGCTGGTGCGTTAACCATAACACTATAGCGCTTGAACACTTTGCATGGTAATAATACACAAATTGACGGTATGTTGTAGGTAGTTTTGAAGTTGCAACCGCGTGGTTGCATATTATGTAATGTATGTAGGTTAGTGCGCGTACGCAGTTACTAATGATAGCAACTTCCAAACAAATAGAAGTTTGACGACAACTCTATAAGGTTGGGGTTACTCGTGTAAGTAACCTACTAATTAGTTATATGTTTTGAACACCACACAGTAACATGATGTGTTGTTGCAGATAGTGCCGATCCTGCAGGTGCTGTACAACGCGCCCGACAACAACTCGCACCACATCTACATGTCGCTCATAGTGCTGCTCATACTCACCGAGGACGACGCGCTCATCAAAAACGTACACCTTATTGTGAGTATCCAATGTTATATAGTTATAATAATGTTTATATTCATAGCCGTGTCTGAGCTCCGCCTGTGTTACAAATTTTAGCGACGTATAGGTTTACGCCTCTATAGAGGAACAAATAGTTACGTTCCTCTATGAAGGGGAAGATTCCCAGTCAAGCAGATGTTGCGCCTGACCTGCCGCAGCCCCTGCGACGGTTCCTATTCGGAGGTGGTATATATGCAGCGCGTTGCGCAAATTCTACTATCGCAAGCCAGTATCGTCTGTCGCCATCTAGCGTGATTGCTGTGTGTTATCACTACAGTTGCGTCAACGCATCAATCATCTTGCAGTTCCGGCGATGTTGACGAGATGGCGGTGTGTGCATTGATTGTACCGCCACAAATTCGATCCCGAAACTAAACGATATATTAAGTACTCTCTCTTGAATGACGAGACGAGCTTGCCGTTTGCCTGATGGTAAGCGATACGACCGCCCATAAATTGTAGAAACACTCCAACACATTGAATTACAGAGTATTGTTTGGTATTCCACTGCGCTCGCCATCCTGAGACATGGGATGTTAAGTCTTATTATGCCCAGTAGTTACACTAGGTACAATGTCCTTCAAAGCGGAACATAACAGTATAGTACAGACTGCCCATAGTTGCTTGGCCGTAGAAATAAACATTACGATGGTACCTACCCATCCAAAATTTAATTAGATTTTGGCTCTTTAAACGAAAAATGCTTAAAAGATTGTAATGTTACGGACCATCATTTGTTATTTAAATGGACAGGAAGAGGTTACGTCAATTTTAAATTCCTTATGTTCACACAGTTACAAATTGAACCTGTTATTATCAATGATATTAATTGTAATTAGGGTCATTATTTCACAGTAAAGGGTAACATTTTGTGTTGCAGATGTTAAAGAACCCGTCGTGGTACGGCGAGCGGTCGCTGTGGGAGGTGTCGCTGGGCGGGCTGATGGTGCTGGTGCTGGTGCGCGCGCTGCAGTACAACATGGCGCGCGTGCGCGACAAGTACCTGCACACCAACTGCCTCGCCGCCGTCGCCAACATGAGCTGTGAGGCCTGCACACAATTATACACACATCACACATTTTATATGGGCATCGCATTGATCCCACGGCACCTGATGGTATAGAGAGTGGGGTCTAAAAATGTCGACTGACGTGTGATGATTACCCGTTGTCAGTCGACACAATTATGCCGGCCTGTTGGGGCCGGATATACACAGACTGATCCCAGAATGCGACACACGTGGGCTGCTTTGGTGGGTTTTAACACCTTGTGTACGGTGGTCGCTATCCGAACGGGTATATCCTACCACCAGCAAAAAAAATACTACAAAAACACCACACCGTCGACCAAGAACGCCGTTTTGCACTGCATTTCTTAATGATTTCTTATGTGTACGCGATTGTTAGACATTGAAATAAAACTATTTTACGGATTTTATCGCGGTTTTAGTATAATAATTTTATTTTTTTTTTGTATTACAAGATAACTTATAATGCAAAAAACGCGAAAAAAATGCAAAATAGTTTTATTTTAATACCGCGAGAGAGTTCTACAAACGTGCCCAATTAGCAGCACGGATATCATGCACCATCTACCACCCGCTACTTTAATCACTACCAACTACCCAGCAACATACAAAAACTACCTACTGCCTAGTAAGCCACCATTCAACACAATCTTATAAGCTAAACGAGTACATCACTACATAGTATAAACCAAAGTCGCTTTCTCTGTCCCTATGTCCCTTTGTATGCTTAAATCTTTAAAACTACGCAACGGATTTTGATGCGTTTTTTTTTAATAGATAGAGTGATTCAAGAGGAAGATTTATATGTATAATAACATCCATTAAATAGTGGAGAAATACTGTTATTTTGTTATGTTATACCCGTGCGAAGCCAGAGCGGGCCGCTATGTTTTTATATACAACGTTCACAGTTTTTCTGTAGTGTATTTAGTATCAGCATTGCACCCGTGCGAAGCCGGGGCGGGTCGCTAGTGTTTTATAAAAAAATATACTAATACATAAGACAGATATACGTTTAAATTTCTGGTTCGTAACAAATGTGTTCACAATTTATTATCCTACACAGTATGGTTGATTTACAATTATTGTTTAAATTCCAGGTGAATTCAGAAATCTGCACCCTTACGTGGCGCAGAGGCTAATATCTCTGTTCGAGACTTTAACGAAGAGGAGAGCGAGGCTGTGCAGCGAAATCGAAGGTAAATTTGATGCGTTCCCAAAGGAGTAAACGTTGGGCATGGGGCTAGTATTAAATTTAAGCTTTATTTCAAAAACTGAAGTCACAAAGTTTCTTTTTTAATTGTTACAGGCGGTGATATAAATAGTTTAGAGTTACCACATCAGTCTGAAGAGAAAACAGAGGAAATTGTGAGTATTTGGTAATATTACTAGGTATTATACGTATTCTTTATTTTATATTGTGTTATTTTCTGAGGCTTTGTATCTCAAAGCTCAAACATGGTGCTTTTCTTCAGGCAACCGTTTAGATTTTCTCGCCGTCTACTCATTTATATAAACGCACACACACACCAACAGTATCCGATAAACATAGGTGCAATGCCAACCTTAGTAAAGTTTTCTGTTTTAAATTTTTGCCTACAACTATTTGATCCTTCGAGCTAGATAAACAAACATTTTCTTCTAGATGGACCACATCAGCGTGTTAGACGAAGTTCTAAGGATGCTGTTGGAGATCATCAACTCCTGCCTCTCTCACCAGTTGGTGAACAACCTGAACCTGGTGTACGCTCTGCTGCACAAACGACAGGTGTTCCAACAGCACCAGCACCATCACATCACGCAGAATATTGACATGGTGAGAAATTTAAATCAAATTAGGACTAGGTACCATTTTCAGTTGGTACTAAAATGTTTGATGGTCTCTCGTATGCGAAATTTCGCCTGGGTAGATACCAACGTAATTACTTGTTGACGCTAAGTATTGCGCAAGCGCCGTTGTGTCTGTTAAGATATTATCATTGACGACCTTTGTATACTCTAGAGTCATTTTCACATTTAATTAATAAATGAAACCATAAAAACATCTTTTAACATTATTCCAAAATCTTCCGCAAATATTTTCACCAACAACTTTTCTTATTTTTGGTGTCATTTTGTAGTTTAGCACGAGTATGTATATGATGTAATTATGTCTGAAAGTGTAATGTTGCCTCTTCGACGAATTCCCTTAGAGTAGTAGAAGTGGCATTAAAGTACGTAAAATTAAAATGACTATTTGATATTCATTTTGTTCGAAACTATTTTATTTTTATTTTACATCTACAGTTCGAGTAACTTATTATAAAGAGTTATTTTTAAAAAGATGAGTATGTGCTTTCATTCAGTAACGCAATAGCAAAATGACACTACATCGGATCATTCTTTCCGCGATTTAGTTTCATCTTCGTTTGTTACTTCTTTTTGACTATTTCGTTAGTGTAGCATGAACTATGTATATACGATAGATGAATCCTTGCAGGTAATCGGGTATTTCTCGACGCGGCTGCAGCGGGTGCAGGAGGGCGCGGGAGGCGAGCTCGGAGTGACCGAGGTGTTGCAGTGTATTAAGAAAGGCGCCGCGCAGTGGTCCAGCGATAGACTGAAGGTAGGGTTTTTTCAGATGATTCGAAAACGGGCAATGTCTATATCGAGTTTGGGAGAAACAGTGTCGCTATCAGTGTTTAGATGATAGTTTGTCAGTGGGGGGGGGTCCGTGATTTGATACGTTATCCCTTGAAGGTAGGGTTAAATATTACTTATCATATTATGTAGTATTGTTATGTCATGTATTGTCATATGTCTCACTGAGCAAAATGCAAAAGACCGGGCGAAATGGATCGCAGTAGGAAAGCGTACCCTGGCGTCTAGGCCGGGATAATCGCCAAGCAGAAGTAGAAGAATATGTAGTATTGTCTATTGTTTATAGTAGAGGGAAATTATTTATTTGTCAATTTTTCATATCCTGCTGTAAGAGAGTGATGTTCAGAACAGATTACAATTTATTTCAAATTTTATGTCGACTAACGAGAAATGCGTCAGTTTCACATTATCGTCGCTCGGTCTTATTGACTACACTCTATATTTTCCCGGGTTAAAAAGGAGCTTATAGCACTCAAGTATAATGTAGCTTATATTAGTGAAAAAAAATCAAATCTGTTATAGTAAGTTCTTGAGACTAGCGCGTTGAAACAAACAAATTCGTCAGCTTTATATATCAGTATAGAGGCTCCCATGCATAGACTGACTAAACGAAATCCGTTTGAATTAGCTAATACGGCGGATATTTTACAATCTCATATAGGATCAGGACTATTTGAGACGTTTTGGGATGTTCACCCCTTTTTATGACTTTATACTAAAATCAAATACACTTCCAACATAATTCCATTGTTCTAGAAATTTCCCGACCTGAAGTTCCGGTACGTGGAAGAGGAGCGCCCCGAGGAGTTCTTCACGCCGTACGTGTGGGGGCTGATCAGCTCGTGCGGGGGCGTGTACTTCGCGAGTGAGGGCGGTGCGCGGGCGCTCGGCGACCTGCTCGCGTGATCCGGCTCGAAGGACCACGCGGACGGACACTTTCTAAACGTTTACAGCTGTTGATATGGAAATTGAACCGTATTTAATACACTTTAAGGTGTTTCAAATGTCTGTAAAAGTTACTGTTTGTAAGAAATCAGTTACATGTATAAAAATTTGCGAACAATTAATCTAATAGAGAATGTATGTAAAAATTGCTAAGGTCAATGTTACGGAATATATCTGAATTCAAAATTGAGTCATTCGAAATCTTAGCTATGTAATCTTCAAATATTTATTGGTTGAAGTAATTCATATGAATACTACACTTTTACGGATAATTTGAAAACCCTTACTAAAACTTATAAGGAAAGTTTTGGTTTTGACCGTATGCGCAAGAGTTGATATAAACAAGCGCGTGACTGCTTGGTATAGTAACAGAGATGTAAATTTTTTATTGTGAAAATCTTTTGTTCCTTATTGCACTTCTTTCTTCTTGTACATTTTCAGTTGATGCTTACCATATGCTACTTTGATATCTGATTAGTAAAATAATCAAATAAATTATCTATCCAATGTCGTAAAATAGTGTATAATTACAAATATAAAGAATTTTTATTTACTTATAAAATTATGTTTTTTCATATTTCAGTAATTAGGCCTATTTTTTTTATTAAATATATTTATTACAAATTAACAGGTACATGAAAGTTTTGAATATTTTACATCCTTGTGTCGGACATTAGAAATTTGCTAAAAATTTGCAGAAATGGATGGAAATCCATTGAATTATATTATAACACATTCCCCTTAAATTTACTTTTGGTTTATTTATAATTTTGGTATGTTTATTGATCAAATTATTGTAACAAAGTCTACCTAATGGCGATATTTTTAGGTAGTTTTAAAGTCTGACTGAAACAGATAATATTTGTGGAAGTAACACTAAAATTAACCATACAATAAGGCCAGAAAGATGTAAAGCGACGATAAAATGATAAATAATTCAAATTGTATAAAATATTTATTTTAAATCTTGTATAATTTATGAATGAAATAAATGGAATTACAGGTACGATGTCTGTGTACTCTCTACTTAAATATATTAAAGAATTTTTACATTCATTCATCTAAAACTTCAATGATATAGTTGAGTATCTTTCAGTGTATTTTTCGAAAGCAATGCCTTTCGTTTTTAATATCTGTTATCGCTGTTTCACGTGTGACGTCATGAAGCATGTTCCCATAGATAATTTTTTTTTTATTGAAATCCCAACTCTACTCCTTTCTCCTGGAATTAACTCTAATATCTATGGATACTACAGAATTTATGTTATTTATTTTCTAAAGATTATTTAATGTGATTCATAATATATGCATTTAAATATAAACTTGTATTATTGATTTAAGGTAGAATACATTAAATTATTATATACATAATAAACTATAGACCAGGGATGGCGAACGATTGGCACGCGTGCCAGATGGGATGAGGCAAATAATTTGTTGGACATAAAAAAGATCGCTGAAAAGGGGCACTCGGGTACATAAGGTCGGCCTTGGATGGCAGGGTACTGGCACATTAAATTTTTTTTCATAATGTCATGTTAACTTGGATATATAAGGTCGGCTTTGGTTGGCACTTTGCCGGCACTTTTTCTTATAATGTCATGTTAACCATTAAGAGTTCGCCATCACTGGTATAGACTATGAGCCTTAAATACCTATAAATCAGTGATAATAATAAGCATTCTTTTTCACTCAAATTTATTTGATGTAACGAGGCAAAACAGTGATTAGGTAAACACTGATTAAGAACTTAGACATAAGCTCTTCATTTGACCGAAAACTACAGTGTTGTACTATCATAGACAAGAATATTGTCAAGATACCAAGGCAAGTGCTTCCTATCGGAAATATCTGTGGCCTTAGAGATAATATCACCTGTCATGAAAAATCTTACGAATTCGATTTTGAACAGTGAAGGAAATACTTTTGCTATTCTTATAGAATATATACCAAGTGAGGAATGTTACCATCTGAGAGCGGGGTTAACGGATAGTGCCTGCAGATATTATTGTAGGTAGTTACAGATCTCAATAATTGTAGTGTCTATCACTACAAGTGTGTGTAGGAGTCATATTTTCAAATTTCACTTATATGTAGGCCTTCCTACAATGTTTTAAAATATTGTCTATGGTAGTATGATGGCACCCGATTTTTTCGTGCAATTTAAATTACTCTGTAATATTTTGGTTATATACACGTATATAATCAAAGATATAATGGTACATAAGTAATTATGTAATTTAGATGTAACGAAACGCAATTTAGGATAACATATAACTGAATAAATGATGTTTAATACATTTCTTGTATTTTTCCTTATGCACGCATTGACTGGTAAAATATTTTATCTAAGAAGTAAATATATTGTCACCCTAATAATTATTTTTTAAGACCGTAGGGCGAAACATTCTGCACTTTATTTTTTACAGCAATAATTGCCAAAGAACTTCAAAATGCGTTTACATTAGCTGCAATATTTTTAAAATGCGACCCGCCACACTTCCTATAAACCTCAAAATTCGGAGGAATCAGCTTTTTGTGGTTGCACGATCAAAATTGTTTGAGGAAGCCAACTGCTGCAAGTTTTCTAGCAGCTCTTGACCGAGGTTTATACTATGCACTATCACCTCGTTTATTTCCACACAATATTATGGCAGCCAGGCTGATGCTTCTTTTCTAGATTATGAATGGGCTGACTTTATTGTCCCGGTAAAAGTGTTATAGAAGAGAATCCACATAAAGTGGCCATTGCTGTTATAAGATGCTGTATATTACGAACCGGCCGGCAATATTTTTGATACCTAAAAAAATTTCCTTTATTCAATGATGCATATTAATTTATGTACCTTTGATAAAAATAATATCCAATCAATTAAGTATACTACAACGTACGAGAAATCTAGATATATTTAGGATAAATACATGTTACATGTGTATCTTTGAATTTTCCCGCGAAATCGCAGTCCACAGATGAAAATTTTACAATACTAGGTTACTATTAAAAACAAGGATTTTTTCGGAAAACTTATGTTTATTGTATGAACAAATAAAAGTGAAAATAACATCGCATTTCTTGGTTTTAAAATAAAACATATAATTTAAAAAAATTAAGTTTTTTTTTCCTCTTTCAACACATCTTATTAACATCAAATCAATCGACATAACAAATGGCAACCGATGTGCATTGCGAATGTGCTGTGCGTAAACAAAAATACATAAAAGTTATAAAACTGTTCGTTAAAAGTGGTAATTAAAGAGTGCAATTTTGTTATTTAAACTATTTAATATTGGTTAATTTTTATAATTGTTTAAATAAAGACTTTTGTGAAAGCAGAGTTTTTCGGTGCCCCGTGTCGTCAGGTAAGTTGTTTAAAAAATATCGTTATTACATATAATTTTATTTTACGTGTATGTACTTTATAAAAATAGAATTTGTCTAAATGTTCAAATTGTTTGGAGACATTGTGTTTTTATTTTATTATATGTTATGCTTGCCGTGTGTGTCATCGTTGGTTTTTATTTTTGCGGTATTTCTGAAAAACTACCAATGTGTACACGAAAATTTTTAAAATGTCGTTATTGTTCTATTGTTTTTATTTTTCCATATGCAATTAATTTAATTTCTGATGTATGTGTGTATTTTTTTTCCTTAAAATTGATTCTAAAAGGAAAGAATAATTTCCTTTATTATTGATATCATTTTTATTTATTTATTGTAGTTTCTAAAACAAAACAATTAATTCTAATCTTTTATCCCATATAAAATGAGATTCTATAAAATTTTTGTTTGGATAAAATCATACTCTAACTTTTATCTGAAGATATAATTTTAGATAGTCTGGTACCTAACTATATTTATTTTACTATGTAATTATTCTATAAATCAACTACTTATGAAATTACCTTAATATTCTTGTAACCTGTTATTGGAATATATTTTTTTGTAATTATAATTTTTAACTTTAAAAAAAACTAATAAAACCTGATCTGTACCTCTGTAACAATATTTTGCAGTTGTTAATTACTTACCCATTTCATTTCATTTGTAAGATGTTTCTTATATCATACATCACATGGTTTAAATATTGACTTTAATTATAAACTTTCTATTTCAAATTCATAGTTCTTTACAAATTTGCTTGTATATTTGTCAGAAAGTTAAGTGCCCCATATACATAATTTGGAATATAAAATAACCTATGACTTAAAAAGCTCTTTCTATATTGTAATACATCTTAACGCAAGCAGCTTTCAGGTATAGGTAGTCACTTATCATCAACTGTCCCACTTGGAAATTTGGGCTTTCTACTATAAATGTTTTTATTATATAGAGTTGAGTGGCAATACAACCAAGTAACTGTGCAATGGTAAAGATCATTAGTCTTTTATAATTATTGTAATACAAGGTGAAAAATATTTAAAGAAATAATGATTAATATGTAAAAAAAATTATCTAGCTTATAAAATAATACAGAACGCAAATTTATTCAACATTTCAGAACACACAATTCAATCAATAGGATTACATAAGATTTTGTTTTTAAATTGCACCATGTATATTCATAAAAAATAACATTACCATATATTCTGTTTGTAAAAGGACTTTCTACTGTAAACATTAATGTCAGTGTTATGAAAAAAAAAACCAAATCCATGATATAAGCATTCTTCTTCTCCCATCATGCATTTTTTACTGTTTTTGTTTAAAACTGATTAGAAACTGTTCTTAAAATTATTTACCCAACCGATCACAACTAATGTGTGAACCAAGGAAGTTGCACAAAAGATTATAATATAATTATTTTATTTGAGTCAATATCTAAAAATTTGTGATACCTACAGACATCCTTTTTATATTTTAAATAGTGGCCATCATAGTACACACATGATATATTGCTTTTTTATTGGTTCGCTAGAGATGACACCAGATTGTGTCATTTTTTATTGCATCATTCTTAAAATAACCTTGTCTGCCTATCAATCATGCAGATTTAAACTAGGTAATTTATATAGTAGACAATTTTATATTACATTGTAGTCAAACAAGTTTTGCAAGCCTAATATCAGTTTCTTTTTTAAAGGTTTTTATGACTACTATGTTATGAACTACCATATTATGATTTTTTTTTTATCACGGTACCTACAACTCACTTTTTCATATGGTAATAAGCATAAAATCCGACGTCGTAATATATCGTTACCATAGCCCAAAGGCCACAAAGGCTTGCAACACCAACTGAAAAACATTCAAATAAAGAACATTAAAAAAAATCCTCAATTACCTTATTACCGTGTGTGTCGTCTTGCGCGATCTTCCTTGGCAAATGCAAATGTGTGTAGGCATTAAAATAGTCATCATAGAAAGGTCAGATGGCGTCCAACCGGCCGATAAACTATGCCGGAATGCGGTTTATCTACAGATTCCTTAACTATCTGTTTACTATTTTAGAAATGCCTATTTGTGTACGCTTTTGCTATATCCTTTGTCGGTTTTAGAAAAACCTTCGCATAAACAATGAGGGTTTCGTTAAAAAACAGGCAATCTAACTGGATAATAAGTTATTTCTATTCAATAATATTTAAAATGCTATAGTGCGTTCAGGCTATGGTATGAATAGGGTCGGGCTTGGAATGTCCTTAATTCCTAATAGTCCAGAAATACAGTTAGCGAAAGCTGGTTCCTAGAGAACGTTACTCTAGAAAGAAGGGTTCTCGTAAAGTGCACTTTTGATCGTTGTCGCCGTTGATTTAATATCTGAAAATATCAAAAAACTATGAAATAATCTACCACTAGCACTTCAAATTCTAGAAGAATCATGGATGCCCTGCCGTCCTTGATAGGAGTTAAGAAGTAACATTTGTGTTCGGAAATCTGACTCACCAAATGTAATGTATTTATAAACATCAAAATGAAAATATTTTTCGAATTTTCTCGCGGTTTTTTGTATTATAATTGTCTCTCAACGCGATTGCCGAAGACTGCAGCCTTCATAAACACAGAGCGGGCTGAGTGCTCGGCCCAAAAAACTAAGTAACTATATCTAGGTACCTGCATTTTACAATTATTAATGTCGTAACTTTTGCGTTTACATAAGAAATCATTAAGTATTAAGGTTATAGCTTAAGGTGCATTTTTCATACAATTTCGTCGTATTAAATTTTTAAGGCCGAAATATCCATGCATATTAATTATTTTTACGTTTTTCTTTCAACTGCGAGAACTAATCACTAACTAGACGTGAATTTAAATTCTTTACGTGTCAATACTTGTTTAGTTACCCAGATTAAAGGTGAAACAAAATGTATGAAAAATGGACCTTAAGCTATAACCTTAAGCTGTCAGTTTTGTCGTTTCTGCGAGACAGCGGGTACACAATAATCAAGCCGACCTGTTCATGTTATAAGAAAATGTTTGCAGTGTAGCTTTGGCGTTGTTCATATACATAATAATAGGTATCAAAACAAGCTCTAAAGATGTAACAGATTTCTTCAAATACTAGAATACATTTAGTCATAAGTCCTACCCGCAGTGACCTCTGGTTCGACGCCGGGTGACGCATACTCTCGGTCAGGGCTTGCAAACCTGTTTTCTTTATAAAACAACACACTGCCCTTGAACTGTCGACGCGTTGCGACGTCACACATTCCGCCCATAGGATTGCTGATTTATTGTAGTCTTTATTGCGATTTTGCAATATATATAAAGTTTTTTTTTATTCCACAAATGTTATTAATCTCTGTCACCCTACATAGAGTTCTAAAGACGTTCGGCCATTATAGACAAAAATAAAAAATAAAAAATTGTGTACATACATAGATTTGTCGCAATTCTCTTTTTGAATGGTAGTAACATTATAGCATATTATAGTGCTTCATATTATGAGGTAAACGACACATGAGTTCACGTATATCTAAAAAGTTAGACGTAGTTGCAATTAGTACAAAATGCGCAATCGTTATTTCCTCCATACAAAAGGGAATCTGAGATAAGTGAGATGAAACGCAATAGTGATAGTAATGAAACGCAAATTCAAATTTCCTTATCGAACGTAACCTCTAAAGATGCACAAAAGAGGATTTTTTTTTGGCTTAAGATCTTTTTTATTTCCCCATAAAGAATTACATAAATTCACTTGAAAATGCTGAGAAAATTATTTATAAAATAAAATCATGGTCAACTACGAGCGTACAGAATTTAAGAGTGATACAATAAATTAAGATTATTTATATAAAGACTGAGTGGGTAAACTAAAAAAAATTCGACGGCAAAGTGTCAATGTTAAATAGTAACCGGCGACCACAAAATTCCCTTATCGAACGTAACCGCTAAAGATGCACAAAGGAGGTTAAATATAAAACCATAGAGAACACATAGCGACCTCTTTCGTCTAATTTTTGCTTCCGGTAACGGCTAAAGGTTGCCAATTACCATCTCCATTTCCAATATATCCTTTTTCAGCAGTTGTTTACCTCTATCCGATTAAGCCGCGTCATCCCGACGTGGGCGAAGGCTTAGTCTTGCAAAAAAACAACTTTAAAAGCTCTTTAATTTTCGAATTAGCCTTGCTTCAAATTAATACATCTAACAGCAACAAAGCAGGTTGAAAGGAAAATGGCTCCGCCATGATTCATATTCTATATTATCAAACTTATGTTATCTTTATGTAATATGAAATCACTTCATGTTCTAAAAGACCAGGCACCGTGATAAGACTACTTCCTAAATTTCACAAATCATTGGATTGGAGTCCTTTTGTTGTTTTTTATTTTAGTTTTTGCCTTTCGGCCAAAACAATGTAAGGTCCGAATGATACCATTTTAGTAGTGAACAAGGCAACGAGTCGCTACACTCACCCACGACACGGGACTTGCGAATATATGAATGAAATACAATGTAAAACGATCTCTTTGTTAGGTTTTATGACTAACATGAGATTGTTTTGCAGGTGGTAGGATGGTGATGAAAGTTTCGATGAAATTAAACGTGGTAGGCAATTTAAAGTGTGACGGTTTCTCTATTATTCGAGTAATATTATAATTTAGAGATAATTTTTCTTTTTTTTTGTTAATATAATTTAATTGCAATTGAATTGAATGATGAATCCTGAGAGGGTTATACACTATGGGAATTTAAAATTTATTTATTACATATTTTGCGAGTGTACGAATGAACTACTCGGAAAAAAAACACTAATTGAAAATTTTATAACCTCTATAAAAACTTAAAAGAGACATCTTAAAAATTACATGTGGTAGGCAATTAAAAGAAATACATAACTTTATATCTGTATTACAGAAAAAAGAGCTGATAAAAAAAATACACTAGTTGAGACCATTTTTTTTTCAATCGGTATTAACTCTCCCGTATACTTATATACACCGACTTCGCATGGTAGAAATTTTACGAGACAGATGGCAAGCCTTCCAAGTACAAAGGTAAGTTTTCCTAGTAAGACTAACGCGGGTAAAGCTGGGCGCAAAACTTAGTTTAACACAAATACATCGAAATTAAACTAATTTTCCTGATTCTATCGCGGTTTTTTGTATTTTATTTATTGTTTTTTACTTCCGAAGTTTTGAAGACTTTGCAGCCTTCATGGTCACGGGAGGTGTTGTTCATCCGTAAATACATCATCACTAGTCGCATAAATATCTTTAATTAATACGATTTACAAATGACGCAGAATGTAGTTATCTCCGTACAACGCCATTAACCTGTGGAGGAAATAG
Source organism: Manduca sexta (assembly GCF_014839805.1). Classification (NCBI taxonomy): domain Eukaryota; kingdom Metazoa; phylum Arthropoda; class Insecta; order Lepidoptera; family Sphingidae; genus Manduca; species Manduca sexta. The sequence goes on from NC_051132.1 coordinate 14,524,935, forward strand.
TAAATATGCGTTGTTATTGTATTTATAAGTAATTTATGATGTTATAAATAGACTACTTGAACTGTTTTATAATAGCAGGAAAGTCGTTAAATTAGAGTGAGTGCAAGTTTAATTCAGTAATTATTTATATCTATACTAGTTGACCCGACAGACGTTGTCCCGTCTTAACTATGAATTTGCAGCGCGCATTCTGTCAATCGCTGACAGTCATTTCAAACAATTGACACTTATATAGAATTAATATTTTCGTTAAGTTTTCTTAAACTTTCTAATTTTCCGCGTAATTTTTTGAATCTTTTCTTTCATAAGAACCTTCTCCTGACAATAACAAACACAAAAAAAAATGTGAAATCGGTCCAGCCGTTCACGCGTGATGGCGTGACCAAGGGAAATAGAGATTCATTTTTATATATATACATAGATGTCATTAGAGACGTGGCAGCGCGTGGCGACCGCTGCTATATTATATGTGTAGAACTAATGTCTATTTGATCCTTAGTAATAATTAAAATAGTGCGTACTTTGTCATAACATTATATTACAAGATCTAGCCTTTTAGTTTACCCCTAATTAGGCTCTTTATGGTGTTTATTAATAAGTAAACAAACTGTTATTATATTATTCGAAATTCAAATTTATAACTTTCATGGCCGCGGTCCGTTATTACTTGCGAATAAATTAATGATATTAGGCTTTATTTAGGTTTCCTAGGCTTATTTAAGCAATCTAATTACATTATCTTGAAGCACTATAAGTTTTGAGCTTGGATTAAAGATTTGGAAATCCAATAAGCTTTTGCCAAAAATTGAAAAAAGTCATGAAGTATTGATTGCTTTCCACAATCTCTGGGGCGAAATACAACAACTGCGACATTCGTTTGCAAGTTACTACTAACGTTATGGAGTTGTACTATAGTGGCCGATCATATCAACTACTACGTCACACCACAACGCACTTTGTACCCAAGTCAACATTGTTGAATTATCCGCAAACGTTAGTTTTCCTAAATGCTTATTTGATACATTTATAAAAGGCAGGTCGTAAAAAAATTAGTAATGTGAATACTTTACCGTTAAGAAATGGTTTGAAATAATCAGAACTTATTGACTACGGGTACAAAATATTATTGTGAAGGCGTGTTATTAGTAATGTTGCCATATTTGGTAAACTCACTTTCTTACAATGAAATCACATTTAATTTTATACCTTTTGTCATAATATAATGGCCTTATGAGTATTCAACGAGTACAGTTATTTAATTTATTGTTAAAGTTCATTGATAAAGTTATTGTTCATAGTTTCCGACATGTATATATGCACATAGTATAGAGATCTTTATTGTTGACAGCTGATGACCGTTGTTTTGCGGCATATACGAAGGATAGATTCCTAACTTGGACTTACATTATAGTTATTAGTCATATTTTAATTATTGTTATAGTAGTGTTAGTATTAGTCTGCTGGAAAACCTAATAAATAATAAATAGTAGAAGACTGTAGCAGTTATAATGTAAACTGTAGCCATCTATTAGCAAATACAAAAAACAATTGATTGAATAGTTTCAAAGATTACTCTCCATAGATCTAGAGTATACCAACATTATGTTAGTATTAATAGATTACCTAAGCATGTAGTCATTCAGTTTTTTTTTATTTCATGTGGTTCCTATTGTGGGGAATGGAATTATTTAACTTTAAATAGGTTTTGCTTGTTTCAATGTTCAGTTTACTTTGATAAAAAAGACTTAGCCCATCCGTTTGCAGTATTTCTTTAGAATCCAAAGTTCTTATCGATGAAATATGAGGGCGAGTAATGACGAGACGACGCCATTATTCTAGGAATCCTAAGTGTTCCATAAAAAATGATTTCTTCACACAATACATAGCGATGAATGATAACACACGTTGCATTATTTTTTTAGTAATATATTGCCTGTCATTGCACCATTAATTTGTTGAACTACGGCCATAAGTTGCCTTTCGTTGGGTGTTTATTTATTTGGTTTAAATGGCCACATTGATTACTTTAACTGCAACCGCAGCGCATGACTAATATGTAAGAAAATATTGTCTTAGGCTTAAGATCGGCAGCCATTTTGTGAATCGTTGCGCTCTTGAAATGGAGGTTATTGTGGTTGAAACTTTTTTGTGAGTTTAAATACCTAAGAAGATTTTGTATTTATGCGGATAGCCATTTGTTTTTTATATCTACTTTGAAAAGTTTGTATGTTTTATTCATGATCATAAATTACCAGACTCTCACTTTTGCGTTCTACATGGCTTTATTATCATATCCATAACAAGGACTTAATATTTCTTGTATTTGTCACGCCCTTCTTTTCATTGGCATCTCGTCAAAGTTTTAGGTTGTTTTACCCTCATCTGTCACCTGCATATAAGAATGACATTGGACGTGCCCCATCGTAATGGACAAGTCAATTATTAATCCATTGACCGATTTTCAGTGACGGGTTCGCACATTCTTCTAGTGTCACATTTGGACAGTACACACTGCTTGAATCCTAATTGAGACCATTTATTACGTTGCCTTTTTGAATGTCGTCGCTTCCCGCCGCGTGCAGTGAGCGACGCGAAATGGGACGCGCGAAGCGTGCGCTCAGATTTTATACTTGTGATTTGTTTTTTTTTTTAATTGAACTGTTTGTGGCCAGTGCAGTGTTTCATTAGTTTTCGTGTGACATTCTCTTTTCAAAGCTTTCGAGTGGCATTTCTGCCCAGTCTTAATTGCGGAAGTATGGATTAGACTTCTCTATTTCATTTTGTTAAACTTTTTTTACACGCATTCAGTCCGATAGGATATGTACTACGTGGTTTGTTTTTAATTATTTTGTATAATAACCGACTATGCATTGTTAATCTGAGTGATAATTTCCCAATCGAGACTGATTAGACATCAGTTATATTATGTGTATATTTATGGGTTGCCGTTTGATATGTCTATCATAGCTGCTGTGGCCTGCGGGCAAGCGGTTTCGGTGTAACATATCGTGCGGTTTGAAGGCGATAGCTGTCAGGTTGTGAGTATAGGCTCGTTTGTATTGTCTTTATTAACTGTTTGGCTTCTGGGTTTATGTAGACTCTCAAATAGTCTAATTTCTGACCTCGTATAAAGGTCTCTCGACATTCGATCGATGTTGATCCAAAACCATTTCTTCAGTAGGTACATAGAATAGAAGAAATCGATATTTTAAACAATAAAAGACGAGTCATTTATGGTTACAATAAAGTTCATAAATTTACTCTGGATTGACAGCAGCGTAGTAAGATATACACAGTTTAAAATAGTTGCCCATAAATTAAAAAGGGTATTGACGGAAACTGGAAATGTGTTTTGTATTATTTCTCAATACATCGGCAGACGGTCCCCAACTAAAATTTAAACATCTCTTACCCACGTCTTAATCTTCGTCGAATATAGACTAAAATTGCATCGATGACAGCGGAACATCTCTTCCTTATTGCAAATGCTATAAAACGAGATTAACTACTGTTTATTTGTATAAAGAAACTAAAATCTCGCGATGGCAGACGTAAAAAAACAAAGTGGCAGGTCGTCGCACCCGTTGCTATTTGGCGGCAGTCCAGAGTGCAACGATGGCGAATTGCATTCGCTCGGGTCTAGCCGTAGACAATATAGAGTTTGAGTTATACGTAGCATGGAGGATGGAGATTGAATTTAGAATTAAATGTGTCTGTCATAAACAATAATTAATACAGAGGATGTGGTTTGAATTTAGAATTGTAAGATTATTTTATTGATATTTGAGATGCGGTTAAAGTTAGCAGATTATATTATTTTTGTTTAGTTGTGTTAGCGAAAGTGGTTTCAAATGATGATGCAATTGATAATATAGAATTTAGAATAGATTATTTCTATTTCAATAACATGATGTAGGAGTATTTGGAGGAACTTTGATTAGCGACGCCATTCCTAAATCAATTAAGGTAATTAATTACAAATAAATAATCGACTTATTTATTTCAAGTACTTTATTTATTTATTTCTTTATTTGGACAAACAGTAGTTGTTACATTGTAGCATGGATACAAAAATCGTTACAAAAAATATAATTCAATGTACAACACTTTAAGTTGTCACAGCATGCACACATAATAACGTGTATTTTTTTCGGTAAATAAACATATTGAGAATGATATAACATAAGTTATACAACAAACTTAAGACAAAACAAACGAAATGATATTTAAATTTAAAGAAAATATTACATATTTGAAACAGCAAACTTAAAACAAAAACAAACGAAATGATATTTAAAATTTAAAAGAATAACAAAATTGGTAATAAATAAAGCAATTAAATTTATATTTATAAAAACTAATACAGCATATTCATCCCTTCAGCAACGCCAAGACAACTTTTTTGAAAGATGGTAATTTGTCAGCAAATACATCAACCTCTCTACAAATTTTGTTGTATGCTTTACACAAGCGTGAGACTGTAGAAAACTGCTTCAGATTGGTTCTGGACGGAGGTACATGTAGTACTTCAAAGAAAGTCTATACTTTAACAATTTTAACCAACAAAGAGAGTCTGACTGATAAATATTATTAACGCAATAAAATAATTCTTAATATATTGGCATTAAACAATTCTTGATCTTCATAACAATTCATGGAAGACAAACGATAATTGCAGGCGAGATTTATTTGGCTTTGATAGTTCGTTATTATAGACATAATTCCTCTGAATTATAGACATCGTAAACGTTTGGTACTAAACCAGAACGGCTTAGGAATTGGACGATATATGAGGGAAACAATAATGTAGATCAGCAGTCGGCAACCTTTTGGTAGGCAAGGGCGACAAGGTGGCAAAATTAACTAAAGGCGGGCCATACGTATAAGATTAAACCTAAAAACCCTGCTTTAGATGCGCTTACTCTTTATTTTTTTTTAGATTTAGCGGCGATAGCCTAGTTGGGTGTGGAACGGACTGCCAAGACGAATGTCCGCAGGTTCAAATCCTAAGGGCACACACCTCTGACTTTTCTAAAAAATCATGTGTGTATTCTTTGTGAATTTATCGTTCGCTTTAACGGTGAAGGAAAACATCGTGAGGAAACCTGCACATCTGAGAAGTTCTCTATAGGAATTTCGAAGGTGTGTGAAGTCTACCAATCCGCACTAGGCCAGCGTGGTGGACTAAGGCCTAATCCCTCTCAGTAGTAGAGGAGGCCCGTGCTCAGCAGTGGGCAAGTATATAATACAAGGCTGATATTATTACTCTTAATTTAATACATTTATATTGATGTTTAAGCCTTATTAACAATCACGGGCCACAAACAGAACTTTCGATGGCCGCATGTTGGAGACCGCTGATGTAGATAATAATGAGGAGTCACACTTCAGATAGGTTAGATCGGAATAATTCCACACACTCACGCCTTGCATCCCTGAAAGGGTAGGCAGAGACATCACTGGTGCACCTATTTTCCATTGTGTGTATTCCGTCCCTTGCAAGAAGCGGCCTATCGCCATATAGGGCACAAATTTCAGACTCCGGACTGGTACACTAGAAACCCAATATATCTGCCCGACTCGGAGATTGAACCCGACACCTCAACACTGCAGTCTTAATACCATTAAGGTACGGAGTCCGTCCGGATGATACGATTTTCTTAAAAAATTAAGTACCTAATGAAGCCGTTATGTCCTTTCATTTCGTTGTGTGATTACCATATGCCTATTAATAAAGATTATTTACGTATTACCACGCTTTTATGGGCATTGGTGACAATTTATCATACGGATTCTGTCTTGCTAGTTACATTTATTTTAAATAATAATATGGATTGGATATAAGCTTCTTGGAGCATGGCGTAAAAATGATCGTGAAATAAACATAAAAATATACCACGAATAAGTGAACCTCCTTTAGAGTATGTTTTAAAAGAGGTAACATTTCGATTAGTACCCATCTTAATCTATGAGATTGTGAACATGTATTCAACAACACATAAATACGATGTTTAACCGTTTATGACTTCTTGAATGAAACAAAAAAACCTTTTACGATCAACACTTATCATAACTATAGTTACGAGCCAATTTCGCGGTATACGAAGACTGCTATCTCGCTTGTTATTTGATCAATAAAATCACAAGTTAAATCATGGAAGATCGGTGATATAAAAGATATAGAGTTATTATTCTGCAGAATTGTGGCTTAACTTATTAATGTATGACATCATTCTCCTTCATCCTCTAGCTAGATGGAGTAACGATTTGCGAAAGGTCTCTGGTAAAAACTGGATGCGACAGGCCGAAGACAGGGTAATATGGCGCATATTGGAGGAAGTCTATGTCCAGCAGTGGACAAAGATATAGGCTGAAGATAGATAGACATTATTGAAAGTGCCAAGTTAAATTTTAGTATCTGTATTCGAACGTCATTAAACGCTAGCTGTCCACTGCTAAAGGCCTCATCCAAAGATATCCACACCGAACATTGCCAGCGTGCTCTCTGCATTCAGATGTCAGTTACTTCCTTCATTTTTTTTATACATCTGCCCACCATGCAGGTCGATTCAATCGTTTGTTATAAGTCTAATTCTTGGTTAAAACACCGAAAAACATTGCGCCAATATGGAGTTGCTAGTTTCAATAATCAAGTGGATGTGGGTGGCGACCTCGCTGGCCAGACTCGTTGTTTCGGCCAATATTAAGTAAACACCTATGCGGGACCTTGGTCTCATTTCTCTTGTTGTCATATGCAACTTGCGATTGCCAGGTACGATATTTTAGATCGCACGATACGATATGTCGTCGCAATATCGTGTCGTCACCGTGATAACATGTCATTCAAATGATTTGTTGTTGTTGATATCAACAGGTTTTACATACATAACATACATAACATCACGCATTTTATCCCCGAAGGGGTATGCAGAGGCGCAACTAGGGCACCCACTTTTCGCCAAGTATGTTCCGTCCCATGATGTGATAGGGGGCGAGCCTATCGCCATATCGGGCACAAATTCCAGACTCCGGGCTGATACTGAGCAGAAAAACCCAAATATCACTTTGCCCGACCCGGGATTCGAACCCAGGACCTCAGAGCGCTATTGCACCGGACGTGCAATACAACTACGCCACCGAGGCAGTCATCAACAGGTTTTGTGATACTATTATTAGTAGTATTATGGTGGCAAATGAAGTAAAGCTGATAAACCGCTGTAATAGGGATAATCGGATTGATGTGCCAGATTTGAAACAAATAACTGCGATGTGACAACGTTTTTGAAGCTTTATACTTACAATATTGAACTTTACTAATATATAAAGCTGAAAAGTTTGTTTGTTTTAACGCGCTAATGTTAAGAACTATTTAACCGATTTTAATTATTTTTTTTCACTAATAGGAAGCTACATTTCTCCTGGGTGCTCTAGGCTAGTTATTATCCCGAAAAAACATTTTCACGCAAGCGGAGCTCTAGGCAAAATATAATAATTACTTATATAGATATATGAAAAACATTGCTATGTATCAGAATTTTATAAAGAAACCAGATCCAATTGTACTTATAATTATACCGATCAAAATTAACTTAGAAATATATGTTTACCAATTATACTACCTTTAATTATTAATTTAAATACTCAAGAAACTAACACATCTTTCAAAACAAGGTAGATAATCCCAAGACGCGGTTTGTGAAGAAGTCACAATGGAGCTTTCACCGTCTATACTGCCATGCTAAACTCAAAAGCGATATCTTAAAAAAAATCAAAATCTTGATGTTTAAGTCGTTAGATAGCTTAAAGAAATACTCATCCAATGAACTTAACCTAAATTACGGCATCTTGTTTTGAACTTGTTAAGAAAACCTTAAAAGAGTTTCGCTATCTCAGTTTACATATAAAACTATATTTACAAAACTTCTATTATCTGGAAATAAGGTTTCCTTAACATACCGCTTTTGCGCTTAGCACGGCAGTATACTGTTTCACTATCCAATCAGTAAAGTATGAGTTGTATGGCGTTGGAATCCTTCGGTCGTTACTTAGGAATCCCGGCGGAACCTATCTGTTAGAAAGCAGTTTGTGTTATGCACTGGTTTATTGCAAATACAAATACAATACGCTCCCATGTTTCTTAAAAGTTTTATCTCACTATTTGGTACGTCTATAACCATGTAGAGCATAATTCTATTACTAAAATAACAGTAGATTGTATTTTTGTGTGCTTAAAACAGATTATTCAAATTACTGCGAATACAATTCTTGTAGAATTCGTAAATATGTTTAGTGATAAATCATGGAATATACTAAAATTACAAATCCTAATGATTTACTTCACGATGCATCGCATACAAACAAAATATACGAACGATAATTTAATACCCTCTTGCAAGAAATTCCTAAATCGTATAATGTAAACAATTTTTCTTCGCACTGCCAAAAAGTTTGGTCAGATGCGACGACATTTTTAAATTAAGGTACAGTACACAAAAACATTATAGATTGATCAGCTGGCGCGAAAGAAAGTTTGTATAACCCAAAAATATAGGTATTACATTGTTGAATGGAGCTTATACGCTTTTAGATATTTTGATGATTATGAGTCATGTAAATGTGATTGAGCGCTTAGTCTGTTGATTCAGCGTATACTGTATTTATACTTTGCAGCGTACTATAATTAAACATAGTGACTTCCCCGAAAAGCTTGTATTTTCATGTGAATCTCTTCGGTCAGTCGCCGCGGCATACTAGCGTTCGATCGACGCTGTTGCAGGACTCGTCCCGAGTGCTCGATTCTTACACGGTTCAAATATTTCTATAATACATTATTTTCGAATTTGGAACATTGTTTACATACTCTATGGAAGGAAAAAATAAATGTGATTCATTTTGTAAACAGCCAGTGTTTAGTATTTCGAAATGTGAAAACGTAACAGGAAGCTCATGTGAAACGGAGCGCGTGTCATTTCGCTTTCGTCGGCCCGCGAAAGTACTTGGTGTGGCCAGTAACAAGTGATCCGTGGGATGCCATTGATGTTTTCCATTTTGCTATTGTTCGTGAAGTGCGCGAGTCGGTTGAGAGGTCTAAGTAGATTGGAACGCACGTCGCAGTTTCATGGGATTTGAATGCATTCTCTAGAGCTTGTCTTTGGCTGCATTGTTCTAAGCCGTTATAATAGGTATTGTTTGCAGAGACAAGTGAATACATCCATACATCTTTCTTTTTTTTTTATTCTACATTATAGTGAAGAATGTCTACAAATAGCTGTATAATACGATTTGATTGTTTGTTATGTTTATTGAAAGTGTTGAATAATGTTTGCTATTTTGCAGCTACATTTTAAAAACATTCCTTTTATCGAAGAGATATTATTTGTGTTTTTATGAAAAACCAATTAATTGATACTAGTTTATATCATATGAAATTCAATCAATTTTTCGCCAATTATATCCCAGCCAATTATATCTAGTCCGAAACTAGACTAAAATCCTTCAAACCTAAATGTTTATATTGTCACATCATTATTTTAATAAGTGAGTGCAATTTTCGCTAGATCATTCATTGTAATAGATAGCTGGCATAAAACCAAGTGGGTCGTTTTATGGTAATGCATCACCCCTGTCCGTGAACACTGGCTGGATTTAAAACCTATAGAGATTGTTTTCGTCCTTCTGCAATCTTACTGTTCGAAATATGAAATCAAAACTGTTCCTTCAGCAGTTCTGTGACAAAATAGTTCCAGCTTAGCTAACTCGTAACATTATGGTACTATTACTTCTAAAGCCTCATCTGGCTCTCTTATAATGATGCCACTACACGATGACGTATATTCTATAGACACGAACGTTCATATAAATCATTTGTTCAAAATCTTAACTAAAATGGCAACCGGAACGTCACTGTTATAACCTATTTATTCACTTGAACAACAAATAATTTTACTTATTTGACTAATATGTTTTATTAAAATCCAGGTTGACACTTAGACTCGAGTTCTTATATCATGATCGCCACTCCGTACACAAACACAAGCTGTCAATATTGACCATACTAAAATCAGTTTGAATGGATGACAGTTCAATTCAGTTGGACACAGTGAACATTCGGAACGCCAAATCTAGTACGTAGTACATATATATCAATGCCACTAATATTGTATATGTCGGAGTGAAACTGTTTACTTGGTTATTTTTTTACACGACCGGTAAAGTTTCACCGGTCTATATTTATTTTCCAGACAGTTATTCAATTATTGAAACACTTTTTTACTTCAATAACAATTTACTGCATAGGAACACCAGCGGAATACACAATGTGCTCGGTTCGAGCGTGAAACAAGACTACTACACTGTTACAAGGCTGGTACAAGACTCCAACCACAGTCAACCAACACTCGTACAAGACTGAGCTCTCGCCGCTCGGCCGGTCCTTATATTGACAGCAGTCGACCTCCCTCCTTTTCCAATACTTCCTCGATGTAATGATAGATGGCGCCACTATCGCTCCGGAAATTCACCAGTGCTGCGGCGACACGGCCATTCTGAAATGCGATGCGTGCTCTGCATCGCTGGGTCATTCTCTCTCTGTAACAGAAACTCATTGCCAAGGTGTACACAACAACTCAATGCCAAGTACACCTCAGTCAATTTATTTGTGAGCAACATAGCTTTGGATATGGAACATGGGTTTCACGAGTAGTATGTTCACTCCTCGTGAATACAGGCAAACTTAAAGCTCACTCTTAATGAGTGGCATATGGTAAGTTGTAAAAGACACAGCTCACTCCACTGAGTACTAGTCGAAAAATGTGATGAACCGTTGTATTTGCGCCAGCACGGCCATACTGACAGGCGGCGCGCGCTCTGCGCCAGCCTCGTTGATTCTCGTAAGTAGATTTTGATTCTGTAAGAATAGAACGTACTTTCTCTTATTAGTACAACTGTGAACAACCCATGTTGCTTATTTTGAAATCATTATTATTGTAAGGACAGTACACAGAGATGCCTTCAATGCTCTGTTTTATCAATTTAGAATCTGTGGTGTGCACATGTCTAATCACGGTTCCACAAGGCGTCCCAACGGTATCTCAGGGTTCACTTTTGGATACATCAAGGACCCGTGGTTAGCTCAAGGGAAACACATGATTTAGCTCAGAGGTGGCACTCTCCAGATATTTTATTCTCGCAGATTATTGTAAAGTACAGAACGCAAAGACATCCCTAATGCACTGTTTTGTGAATTTAGAATCTGTGGTGTGTACATGTCTAATCACGGTTCCACAAGGCGTTCCAACGGTATCTCAGGGTTCACATTTGGATACATCAAGGACCCGTGGCCAGCACAAGGGTAACACATGAATTAGCTCAGAGGTACCACTCTCCAGATATTTTATTCTAGATTATTATTTTTAAGGAATAAACGAATTTGAACTATAAGCAACTTGTTTTGTCACAGCTGTTACATAAGCAGAACCGTTAAGAAAATCAATTTTGCAAGGTTAGTAGGTTCTCGGAGGTTCTCGTAGAGTTCTCGGAGGTCCATCCCAATTTTGATGTTTGGACTCGCTCAGCCTGAGCGCGTCGTTTTGCATCCGCACCCCCTGAGGCGCGTCTGCGCACGCCATGAATCACGAACATATTTCTGCAAAAGTAAAACCAAAACAGAAATATCGTTCGGCCTATTCTGACCTTAATCAGATTTGTTTTAAACTTTCTAAACAGCAATTTTATTGCTTTGTCAAACAAATGTACCTACGTAGTGAATCGGTCATCATTTCCAGTTAATACCTCCTGGAAAAAATGAAATTTCAATATTTCCAGAGATTACGGGAAAATAACTGAAACCAGAACCCTCAAACAAGGGTTATGGGTCATACGATACCACACTTTCCAGGCGTCGATAAACATACTCTGCGTTAGGCCAGTTAGCATCAACCGCCATTCGCCACTCACGTAGTCACTTTAACCAAGACGCCTCCGTAGAATTTCCACACCATGCGCGGCACCCATATAGGAACGCTGTAGCAATTGGAACGTGGTACCCGCAGACATTTTATCATTCGAAGTTGTTCACACATACCGTTCTCCATTGTAGCATAGTATGCTACATAGCGTAGGTGTATAGTGAACCATTTAGACTGGGTCGTAAGATGGCAAGAACACATTTGTGATCCTAAGTCATCAGGAGTCCGTTGAAGCAATAGTCGCTCGCTCGTATTTTATCTTTCAGTATATCGGGCTCAAGGTCTTCGTGTCCTGGTTCCATAGGGACATAACATTCTGATTGCGGATCTTGAAATCGGTAGGATCCCATCCCACTTCTGATGTCGGAGTGAAACTGTTTACTTGGTTATTTTTTTACACGACCGGTAAAGTTTCACCGGTCTATATTTATTTTCCAGACAGTTATTCAATTATTGAAACACTTTTTTACTTCAATAACAATTTACTGCATAGGAACACCAGCGGAATACACAATGTGCTCGGTTCGAGCGTGAAACAAGACTACTACACTGTTACAAGGCTGGTACAAGACTCCAACCACAGTCAACCAACACTCGTACAAGACTGAGCTCTCGCCGCTCGGCCGGTCCTTATATTGACAGCAGTCGACCTCCCTCCTTTTCCAATACTTCCTCGATGTAATGATAGATGGCGCCACTATCGCTCCGGAAATTCACCAGTGCTGCGGCGACATATATATTTATACAATATTACTCATAGGAGAATCATTCGCGGCTAGTTAGAGCGTTCATTTCCTCGTCGTGTATTTCAGGTGTCACGGTTTGGACGACGCCCAACGTTCTATAGTGGACCTGGTGTGACGCAATGTGATAACCATAGAGGAAATTCTCTATGACAGCTTCGGAGATGACGCGCACGTGCGATCTTGGATGATTTCCGGAGTACACAAGTTTAGTGTCAAAATGAGTGTTTATAATAGTATAAATTTTATAATTTATTTAGATTCTTTGTTTAGGGACGAGAATGTTATTTATGGTAAAAAATATCAAATAGAAAATGGCATTTCTTTTTTTATTTTCGATGTTGATCACGGATCATATTTAGAACTTCAAGTATTTTATAGCTTACATTCTCCGCTATTATATCAATGGTGTGAAAAATAAAGAGAATGAAAATTATTTATGATATATCTTTGTTAGTATTTAAATGTATTATTAACAGCCGTTTTTCGTTTATTTCAACAATTCTTCACATTTAACGTAGTGAAATATAATTTCGTATTTTCAAAATTGGAAACTTCTCCAATAAACTTAAAGAATAACATCTTAATTCTCAATTCAATAAAGTCCTAAATTTCATAGATGTCCTAAATCTAGCGCTCGCAGAATTAGAAAGGTCGACGACGGGTAATGATCTCCACAAAATAAACGCACGGGAGCTATAAACTGCATAGCGAGATGCGGATTTACATGATGATTCATGTCTGTCTGTCGCACTTTTTGTTTTTACTGGATTTACATATGTAGCGGTCAACATTATTTGTATGAATGACTGTGATGACGCCAGATGTGAAAAATGTTGAATTAAGGTTTGCAAATTGTTTTTTTTGGGTAATTGTGTCTAGGACCAGTGTGGTTCTATTTTAATGCTTTGTTGTAAAGGTTTGTAAAATTAAATCTTTCGAATGTGGATGTTGTTATAATTTTGATGAAGTTGCCTGTAAAGGTTTTACTCGGAGAATAATGATAATGGAAATGTAGCGCAGGAATTTGACGGTTTCCCGGTAATACAGGTCTTACGAATTTCGATTTTGTTTGGGAAAAATAGTCTTGCCGACTGATAAGATCCACATAATATAGGACACATAAATGTGCACCATGATCATATATTTTTAAACTAAATAAAGAGAAAAAATTATTGGCCTTTTTTCCTTTCTCATTTTAATCATAGCGGCATAAAATAGGCCAGCGAGGGCATAAACCTTTACACTGCTTGCTTACAAGTACCGGTCCACCGCTCAATAATTTTCTCTCGACGAACATCCAAGCACCGTCGAAGCTGACGCGACGCTCCTAAACATTATTATTAGACAATATCTCGATCTCGAATCTCGGTATCTCGTAGATTCAAACTGAAAATAAACTCGGCTGCATTTCTCGCAATGTGCATCCAGTCAGGAGTGTTTTGGTTTTTTTTTCGTCGCGTCTAAATTTGTCTGCGGGCACACGCCAGTACGCGCGCGCGCCCCTCGTCGGCCGCTCATGATGAATTAGAAATTTTCTATATCTCCTTGCTCGCAGATTTTGGTAAATATTTTCGATGTACTCCACATTTTAGTCCCTTTGTTTGGTGTTTTGTGATTAATGTTTTTATTGTCTATGGTTTTTGTAGAGCCCATCCGTAGAGTCCTGTACCGGCCAGAAATGGTTCCATAAATAAAATTCATTTCAAATAGAGAACTTATTAGTGGCCAGTGTCGTGTGTGACGTTCTATTTTCGAAAACTTTATTCGTGAACATAAACGATCAGTGTTTTTTTATTAAGCAAAGGTGTTAGTGTCCCATGATATTAAATTTGGAAGAAAATGGGGAAAAAGAAGAAAAATAACTCGAATAAAGCGGGTAACAGGTTCTTCCGTTGGATAAGGAGGTAAATATAATAAATTTTAATAATAACACTGTGTGTGTCCTTAACATAATGTGTATGAAGAACTCTTTTGGGGTGTGTTCGTTTGTTGTTCTCGTTCGTAAACATTGCATGGTTTAAATGTTTAACTTGTGGAGTGTATTATGGTTATTGACTCATCGTTTATAACATTTGTTTTGTGTGAGAGTGCAGGCTCTGGTGTTGTGAATTTAAACAGTTTGCAGTGTAATATTGGCGCTGTTTTATCTGAATTTAATTTCAACGTGCCATACTGCGCTGTGTTTATTTTTAATATCATTAGCCTCATGATAAATGTGTAATTTCTGCATTAATACGACAGTATGACATTGAAAGATTCTTTTTTTAAATATGCGTCGGAGCAAATTTAACATTTCATTTGTTTATAGATTTTAGGCTGTATAAATAACTATCGTAAAGTATAGACCAAGATTTCTTTCTAACGATGTCTATGAATTTGAGGTCAAAATAAGAGAGTAAAAATGCAAATGAGGTACACTTCGCCAAAGATCTTGTTATATTGTAGACTCGTGTAAAATATTGCGCGAAATGTGTGTTTACAAAGTTTCAAATTATATATTTTTTTTATAAATATTTTATTAACAACGTATAAAATAAATAAAGACAAAAGGTTGCCAACTTCAACTCACCCCCTCCTCCCTCTAATCACTGATCTGAGAATTCTTCACAAACATCTAAAGTGACTAGATTCTCTTGTAGCTATCCCGTAAACGATTACCTCTTTATTTCAGCCAAACCGGAAACAGACATGACAGTAACAGTCCCGCCAAAAAATGGCGGGCATTTGAAACAAAGAACTGATATCATAAAATGAGATCAGTTCTGAACAGACAGACCGAAACAAGATTTATAGATAATTGCTATTGTCTCATACTTGAAGGTCGCAGGTTCAATTCCGTTTCGCTTGCAAATGTAGAAGACTCTGAATATTGATGTTCATTGATACAAGCATTTTTAACACCAAGTCCCATATTGATTATTTAGTTTGTTCACGTAATAATTTCAGGTCCCAAATAAGGTAAATTATTTATTGACTTTGTTTAAGTATAACATGATTTAGACAAGTTTATTTCTGCTTTAATGTAGCAAAAATTGTCCTAGTGACGTCTCTAAAAGAATTGTTAAAATCTAAGGTTAAAGCAACTCCACATTTTTTTTTAAGAATGCATCGATCAGCTTTTTTATTAACCTATGTCCAAGTGCAAGGTGTAAAAGTAAAGTAAAAATAAAGGATTATTTGTTAAATGAATACCTAAACAACGAAAGGATACACAAAGCTGTTGCATTAGCAGACGCGTGGGTGGACGAAAAATAAGGCTGTTTCGCAACATGACCCACTATGCCTGTCCGAAGGCCCACGCAGGCCAGCAATCGTTTAAACGAAAAAAACTCGTTTAGATATTGCAAATATTACATAGGTCATTTAGATTATGATTAAATAATATAATAATATCAGCCTTGTATTATATACTGACCCACTGCTGGGCATGGGCCTCTTCTATTATTGAAAAGGATTAGGTCTTGGTCTACGCTGGCCTAGTGCGGATTGGTAGACTTTACACACCCTCGAAATTCCTATAGAGAACTTCTAAGGTTTACAGGTTTCCTCGCGATGTTTTTCTTCGCCGTCTCGCAGTACTTTGTAACTTAAAGTTCTGTATGGTGTTGCTACTGATTAGGCTGGCGTATTGTTTACCATCAGGCGAGCGGCATGCTCGTCTCGTCAGTTAACTGCAATAAAAAAGGTTTATATTTTATGTGCAATTAGGTTTTTTTTTCGCACATTTGGTTGGCGGGCAATCGTTACTTCACTACATGCTTCTTCATCTATTCATAAGATAAATCCAGCGAAACTACAGGGCAGCCACATGTCCTTTAGCTACAAGGTTACCTTACATAATAAAGCTACAGTGTCTTGTAGCTTTATTATGTAAGGCTGAAGGCTTGTTCTGTATGACATGTTATTTTGCCAGTGCTAAACAAACACGTAACGCATCGCGTCGCGTTTATGAGAGTAAGAATTGGCATATAGAGTTCGTTTCCACGCTAATTTCATGAAGATATCCTAACACTGCCGTATTATGAGTCTACACTGTCATATAGAAAGGTGGTGTCAACCTGTATGCTATATAATGCAACTTATATGCTATATGCAACCTGTATGACGCTACTGTTGACAGGTAATCTGAGGGCCTTATTCTCTATAACAGTGTACTCTTAACACGGCTGTGTAATCTTTGTGAAATTAGCGTGGAATGTTATTCTGTGTTCCAATTTCAATTGTCATGGCGCGATGAAGTGCGTTACACGCTCGTTACGAACTGTCAAAATAACATGTGGCATAGGAAATCAGGACCTTTGCGTTTACAATCCGAGCAACATGCTAATTTAAAAAAAAAAAACAATGATTCGCCATTTTGTACCCCTTCACTTAACCAGGTGCATTGAAGTGGCGTGCAAGCGTAAACACTCAATAAATATAATTAATTAAAAAGTATGTAACACGCTATGGTTTCGCTCAATTGATCACCAATTCGAGTGTGAAATTACAAACGATTTTTTAACGGGGAAATAGGGAAAACTGGACGCGCGGCGCGTGCCTCGCTCATTTGTTAAGCTCCAAATGACGCAAAGTGTTGGGCGTATTAATATGTGCCATTGGTAGAAATTGTAGAAAGTGGATGGTAGAAATTTAATCACCTCGATCTAGTAACATCGTTTGAAGGCTTTAAAATCTGACCGTGTTAAAGTCCTTCAGGTCGGTTTATCAAGTTTGTGTTTATACTATTTAAGACCAGCTGTCTTGGATTCTCTGTATCCATTAAGGTGATCATGCTCACCTCCATGACGTCACGGAACGGAAATTCCTCGTTAAACCGGGTTCGACCAGTTGTACTTGTTTCTATTTTTATTCATTCCGGGATACAGGTTCATGGTATGCAAGTGGATTGGAATGGTGGAGTGATTCGATAGGTTCACATTAAATTTGCTGGAGTTCTTGGTGCTAAGAGAGTATCCATGGATGTAGCCAGGGAGGACAGCTGCCTGCCCTGGATATAAAAACATGTACTAATGTTTTATTATAGGTAACTTCACGTATGTGAAAATCGCTTGGAAAAAAGTAGATTTAAATCATTTTGAAGTAATGACGCATGGAAACAAAATATTTGCTTTACACTAAATTTATTTGTATCTAATTTTTATTATTATGTTAGCTAGACTTTCATTAATGTAATGAACAATGGACAGTTATGTTTTGAAAATATTTGACGCGTCACAATTAAATGTCGTGGTTTACCGTTTATTAGGTTGTAAATTATTTCTTGAATTGCAATGTTAGTGCAGTTGGCGGCACAATAATATTTACTTTTAGTTTTTATTGGATATAAATATTAGCCCCTTATATGATGCTGTATTATGTGTCCAACACATTATGGGACCGTATACACACAGCAAAAAGTGTGTGCTCTAGTTTCGCCTCTGCCTATTCCTTCGGAGTTAAAGGAGTTAAGTGCGTATGTGTGAATATTGTCTTTATTTTATACATAGATTACTCATATGAATGGTATCGTTACATAGCTCTAAATGATAAAAAATCAATTTATATGCTTTAAATATGACGTCAATGAAATTTATTGATCCTTAGTAGAAAATAAATCATAACATCCTGGCAACACTGAAACAAATGGCCGTCACGAACAATGGCGGGAAACTGGTACACGTATTAATTAATGCAAAACGTTCATGTGTGACGCATTATATAAATTACCTTTTTATACGATAACCACTCAATTATATACGCCAATACCATTCGAATAATTAGTATTATACTTCGTCGACATAAATTTAGATAATGGAATTTAGTGATGATTATTCATTTATTTATCAAATATACTAAAATAGAAAACTGTATAAAATGCTACATATTACACAAAGTAATAATCTATACAGTAAGACCTAAAATATTTTTAATACTGACACCAAGACAATACTAATATATAAAGCTGAAGAGTTTGTTTGAACGCGCTAATCTCGGGAACTACTAAACTGATTTAAATTTTTTCGTTAGGAAGCTACATTACTCATGAGTGCTATTATAGACTATTTTTCGTCTCGGGAGAACTTTTTCACCATTGACGTATATTCTGCAGACACGAACGTCCATATAAACTATTTGTTCAAAATCTGATCCAAAATGGCAACCAATTTACTGTTATGACAATTTTATTCACTGGAACAAATAATTTTACTTATTTGACTAATATTTTTTATTCAAATCCAGGTTTACACTTAGAGTCGAGTTCTTGTATCATGAGCGCCACTACGTACACAACCACAAGCTGTCAATATTGACCATACTAAAGTCAGTTTGAATGGATATCAGTTCAAATCATTTGAACACAGTGAATGTTCGGAACGCCAAATCTAGTACGCAGTACACATTATATCGATTATTTTCACGCGTTAATTAGCTAAAAGCAAAAGCTAGTTAATTTTATATTAATTATAATTACTTGACTACTTTACCTTTGTAAATTGGGTCAAAACCATAAAAACATACATACCGTTTCACTCGATCATTAGCTTCTATATACATAAGTTGATTGCTTTTTGTAGCTGTCACCGTTGAAATTAACTTCAACCGCGCGCTAGGTCCGCCCCCGATGAAGTGATTTGGTAAGATGGCGCCAAATGGGGCCTAGACCGGCTTTCCTATCATACTAGTTATTTAGGTTGTAGATTTCTCGTATGAAGAGGTCCGGGTACGTGTTAAGTTAGTAAATACCGCCAAGCACGATAAAGAAGAACGAATAGACAAAAGAGTTGAAGGGATTCAATATATATGTACGATTGTCTGCTTATTTCCAATATTGAAAGGAAAATATAAGCAGTCTTTTAGAGGCCCCGTTTAGAATATCTGTACTACGTTTCAGTTTCCAGACAGTAGTCTCCGGATACGAATAAAATAAATAAAATACTTACTTTAGCACGTAGGCGATCAAAGTTGCATTTATGATACGTCAAAACAATGTATAATAATAATTATTATGTCTAAACAACAATTAAAATTACTTATATAACTATGGACATTTTAAATAAGGGATAACATTTATAATGAAAACATGGTATAAACCGAAGTAACCAGCTCGGGCTGGCAGGTAGGGGGAAATAAAAGCATAACGTGTCGCGATCCTCACCGGCGAGGACATGAGCCCTAACCTAGCTAACCTACCAATGTGTTGTAAACAACACGTTAAACAGTATAGTTGATAACTTACTACCTACCATCGGGTGACCCAGTTTCTCGTTTCCCTCCTCTACGGGAAATGTGGGCATTATTTTAATCCCTCACGTATAACTAATTCCATTTTTTATTCTCAGATGAAAGCAAATTTGCCGGTCGATTAACAACGCCATATTAAACTGTCATCCCGTCTCAGAAACATATCATTATAGAACGGTAGATAATTTAAATAAAGATCATTATTGACTGGCGCTCGGTCTATTTTCGCTGGTCTATTTCAACAGAATGTTCAAATTAAACAGTCTAGGATTTTGACTCTTATGGTTTATAAAGATGATTTTAGATATTTCTTATCAATAACATTTCAACAAAATTATGGTCTCCAAATCAAATGTAGTCACTGTTAAAACGTCTTTGTAAACTAAGAAAAAGAAATGTAGAATGTGTGGCTGTCTTATTTTGTATTACTTTTCCCTATATTGTTTTCTTTGGTATTACTACTGCGCCTGTAAGCCTTTCAACCATATATAATTAAACACAAGTCTTGTTTAGTTTTTCTTCCTATAAAACCTAACAGTCACTTTGTAACTCTAAATATTACTAAATATCTACCATCTACCACCCCATTGTATAAAATTATCAAAAAACAACAAGTTTTCAAATCAAACACTCCTATCGCCTTGAAGGACCGGTACGAACAAAAGGAGCCACATTATCATAAGCGAAACAATCGTAATGACATAAGAGAGGCAAATCATCCATTGTGCCGCGTCCGGCCATTCCGAATATTGTAATTAGTTGCGTCAGATACGCCAGGCTCAGGGATGCGAGGCGATGGAACATTGGGAGGATACGTCGTTCTATTAGTATTATGTTCTTCGCATTATATTGAGAGTTTTAAGCTGACTGTAATGAAGCAATTTTAATATCATATCTACGCATAATACAGGGATTATACTGTCCCATTGGGCACGGGCCTCTTCTGCTACTGAGAGGGATTAGGCCTTAGTCCACCACGCTGGCCTAGTGCGGATTGGTAGACTTCACACACCTTCAAAATTCCCATAGAGAACTTCTCAGATGTGCAGGTTTCCTCACGATGTTTTCCTTCACCTTTAAAGCGAACGATAAATTCACAAAGAATACACACATGATTTTAGAAAAGTCAGAGATATGTGCCCTTGGGTTTTACACCTACGGATATTCGTCTCTACAGCAAGAAGCAATTAGGCAAGCATAATTCTGTCCACCTTCGAGGGAGAAAACGGTCCTTGCTGATAGTTTTGACTCCATTTAAAATCTCTTGGAGTAGTCACTTTTCCTTGCATCGTTTCTTTTGTATATTTTTAACGAACGATATTGAAAACAATAACTCTTGTTTTGGAGTCACCCAGTATATATCTGGTAAAATGGATTAGAATAATTCTAACGATTGTCAATGTTACGTCTGTACATAGTTCAGGCTTAAGCCAAGATGTGATTTCACAAATCGTAGTATTTTTTCTAATTTCTCCTATTTCTTGCTTTCAACTATACTTTGTTAATTACCCTCTATATTATTCATCAATTCTATATCTTCTACCACATCTAGATTAATAACATTATTTACGTCATCACAACGTTTCTGATTCATATAATAATGAAAATTCAATTTCCATAAAGCCCACACAAGTGATTCAAAATCATTAGATTTACTGATAGATGAATAAATCTTAGAGGGCTTTGAGAACTTATGAGGGCAGTGATTCATTAGTTATCGATGATTATAATTAATTATAGTACATTGACATTACTATGTGGTGGGGCTTGGGCCGAAAGTCGGGCTGAGTATCATCGCTTTGTCACAGCCTTTCGTCAGTTCTGTTTTGTTTTAAAGGATGTTGTCAGAGTAATTACTCCTTATTTAAACACTTATTTCAGCGTGACAGTGCCGGATTTATTTTTTTATGAGTGTAGGCTACTTTATATCCACCGTCCCATGTATTTAGGTTTCTAAAATACTTAATAATTTTTCATTGGTTTGTAATGTGGACGGCACTAAAGTTAAATAAACGAATGATTAATTAAATCGAGTGAGCGTCCTCTGAAATCTGCCGGCTCTAAGAGGCTGCCGCCCATAAGCCACGGCCTATACGGCCTATTTAAAAAACCAGGACTGCAGCGTGATAAACATAGCATACCGTGACGCGGTTGTCGTATTTACCATTGAGTAAAATACTTTTGTATTGTAAACACCTCACTGTTTATCAATAGAAAAAAACAAAACAGTATTTCCTATTGAGCTACTGACTCTTTCATTTACTATCAGGTGACTAGCTTGGACGTTTGTGGGCCTTCTGTTTAAAAATGATTTAAAAGATGAGCTCATGAGTCATTCCCAGACACTTGACTCGCTGTGCTGTGGGAAACATGGCTGCCGTGTTATCTTCAAGATTATCTCGTTGCTGTACCACTAAATACAGTGCAAGGAGATAAGAACATTCCCGAGGGTGCTTTCATGCTCTCCAGAGATTTAAAATATGTACTAACTAATGTAACTGAGCAAGCTTTTTCCCCGCGAAGTTTCTCTACATCTTATTCTGGCTTGTTAAAACCGGATATGCACAGGCTGATCCCGGAACGCGATACACTTACGTATGCCACTATGGCGGGTTTTAACACCTTGTGTAAGGTGATCGCTATCCGGGCCGATGTCAAATATGTCTTACCACCAGCAAAACCTGGTGGTAAGTAAAATACAGTCTTAGGAAATAGACGACTAGCAACAGACATTGTATGAGTGCACCGACGTAATTAAACACTTCTTTATATTAAATTTAAAGGACCCATTGTAGATCCCTATCTATCCCCTGGGCACACATGCTTGATGATTTCCTATGTGTGCTTTACGTTATTACTCCTTAGCTAATATATCTTTTTTTTAATGAAGTTTGGTGGTATACAAGTCTAAAATGAAATATTAAGAAATCTGCCAGTTTCTTATGGTAATTAATTTGTAATTCTACTAATTAATGTTTTATGTCAAGATCTCAGTACTGAAACGTGTTCTTGACTCAAATTCTCGTAGTTATAATTTCTTGCCAATAATTCAAAAGGGCTGGAGATAGCTATGACAACGTAGAAAGCAGTGGAATTAACTTCGGCCAAGCGTATTTGGATAATTAACAAATACCCACCTATGACATTGACTTGGACATTCATTTTATTCTCCCAAATAAATTTGGATACCGGCTTGAAACAAATACGAAGCTTCCATCTATTTACAGATTATATAATGCCGTATAAATAGGTGTAATATAAACAGAGAAGTGAGAGCTCTCGTAAAGCGTTGTAGCATTAGGAAAACAATTAAAAACATCTGTTGTCGAATCATCAGGATCCGATCGCACGTGCCTTCGCACCGTGGCGGGGTAGAGATGCGCCGAGTATCGAATATCGATAGATTTGTGAGATACATCAATTATATATTTTTTTTTATTGACAGAATGACGACACGTACAGATACAGTACAGATAATTGAAACCAGCAATACAAATTCTATTTACCAAGTAGTGTAGAGGTTGAATTCCGCATAAAAAGGTGAATTCTGACATAAAAAGGAGGAAAGGTGAAGGGGAAGTAAATGTACAATGTTTTTCATTCTGTTTATCAACAAAACCTTCGGAATGTGTTCATTTAAACAATAGATGTCAATATTTATTGTCTTTTTGTTCAAACATAGACTTCTTAGGGATTTGCAATATTTATCTTGCGAAAAATCATCTATAAGTAATTGGGCTTCACTTAATATTCTAATTAGCATCTGTAAATTAGACAGTTATATCTTTATCGGGTTGAGTTATCCCCAACTTTCTGCAATATAATCCAATCTTAAACAACTTTAACCGCACTTTATCTATCTCTCATTGGGATAAAGATCGATATCAAACTTTCTACCTGGCATCCCTACCGATACATTAACTGCTCTGACACCGGCCGTCACAGTTCCCCTCTTTTATTACTGGTACTATCAACAACTGACAAATACGATCTGTCCGCGACCACCATTTCCATTGCCGGCTCACTTGCCATGTTCCC
The DNA here is from genome assembly GCF_014839805.1 of Manduca sexta. Lineage (NCBI taxonomy): Eukaryota > Metazoa > Arthropoda > Insecta > Lepidoptera > Sphingidae > Manduca > Manduca sexta. Next base: position 14,548,909 of record NC_051132.1, read on the forward strand.
AAACATTCCATCACCAAAACGAACAATGAACTCAAAATACATGTAACGGTGTTTGTATCGGTCCGTATATAGGTACAATTTAGCCGGTACACGTCACACTGTCGCGTCGCTTGCGGGACTGCAGACGTGCGTGCGCGCAACTTTCGAATTTCGATTTTTTTTTCAAAACTTCTCCAGTTACAATCAGTTGTTCGATTTCAATTCGAGAAGTGTGTGATTGTGTTTATCGAGTGTTCTAAATATAAATTTTATTCAGACTTTCCACAGTGAAATTTGTGTTACAATGGTTTGACGCATACAAAATGAATGAAATGTGTAAGTATTAATAATAACCGTGAAGGTTCTGCCACGAAACGGAGAACAATTTCCGCCGGTGACATCGATTTAAATGTTTATTACACCGGTTATAATTGGCGACCTAGATGGGTGAAGAAAACTCAGCAATCGCGGTCGTTAAGCCTGCATTACGATGCTAACTGGCAACTTAAGGATGACCTCATAGTTGGTATTAGAACCATCAGGCGAGAGTGAGAGCCCTTATAGAACGAAAAATTACATTAAATAATGTCCTAAAATAAAACTGGAGAGATGGATCCATTGATGTTTTGATGTCTATTGACGGAGTTTATTTACCATGAGTTCTGCATGCTCGCTTCGGCATCTTTGTATCTGACTCATATAGAACCTGGATTATTATATGACTGAAAGGAACTTTCATAGGAATGACAATAGAATTAGGAAGCCATAAATATTCCGAACTGTCATACCCTCCCACACTTAAGTTCCTTGTCAGGTATGAAATAGACCCACGGCACTGAATCAGACCATTATACTAGCTATGTGATTTTTTGTACCTTGGTCTGGATTTAGTCCCTTTAGGTCTTCTGCCACTCCTCAATCCTTGAAAAGGATAGGTGTCCTGCTATTCGCGACTATCTGCATCTTGGACAAAATAATACGAATACTTTACTATTACTAATCGTTGCCCAGCGGTCATGATACTCCCGCAAACCATAATTTTTTTTTTCTATTGAATGTTACTGAAGTTCTTCTGCACTCCTTTATACTATGAACTTTAATCATGCCAAATCTCACACTCCTCCATGCACGTATTTTTCACGTATTTATAGATACGAAATCACAACCCTTCTGAGAAAAAAATACGCAACCATTAACAAGAATAAAACATATTTTATAGCTAAATTTATGAGAGTACTAAAAATGGCGGCAAAGTGACACAATTTTTTCTCTGTTGACCTACCAAGTACCAACGGTAAAAAAGATATAAACATTAACATAAACAATCACGTTTAATGGCGATCGCGAATGACTAATCTATGGTCGGAGCGTGTGTTGATGAAAATTGAACTCTGTTATGTAAACATTAAAGATGTTTTAAGAGTCGTTGTGTGATGTGAATCATTAGTTAGGAGAAAATTCTTTCCTTATTAACTCTTGGAACACGATGAGCCGATTTGGATTATATTTAGGTCATGTTATGATGGACAATGGGTTTAAAAGGTTTTTTAGGATATATTAATAGGCATAATTTACGTTAATTGCCCACTTATATAGTGTAATTATTCTCCTTTGGGATTTAACATCTAAAGTATTAGCGCGATTAGAGCAATACAGTGCCAGCATATCGACCTAATAGAAATACACCTTTTGGAATCATCACAGTCTGTCATATAGTTATCTTCCAGATCTGATTTTATCTGAATGTGAGTTAGACGCACTATCTACAACTCTACAAATAAACGGAATACTAGTATTATATTATAAAAAAACTTCACAATTTCCTAGACAAGGAAGTAACTGCTACAGTGATGGATATCTTTGATGTTTTACAAAAAGTAACTTATTTATATACGCTGTCATAAAAACTAAGTTTACAGCTGGTTTCAAGAATAAACTGAATAATAAGTAGCAAAATTTTAGAATACTTCATTCAAATTCATGCTAGCTAGAGGCCATGGAAAGGAGATTCCTCACTGTATTTCTTATAGTCATCTCCTCTATCTCTATTTACTTCTTCTACGTTTTTGTACAAATAAATTATGGCTTAACCGGAATACGAAATAAGTTGTAGTTCCAACAATTTAGTCTTTTTGAAAATGTTTTTAAATTATAAAACATGCTCTGCATTCAGTGGCAAAGGCATTTTAAATCTAATGTAGACATTGTCTCATCGTGACTGCATCACAATTATAGATACCTCAATGAATATAAGTTCGCTAGCTACTTATAGCTGATCCGAGAACGCGTCTCCTCATCTAATCCACTGTGAAGGATTTAACAAGTGAACTAATGTCTATTCAAATCCAGGACCAGGCTTTCCCTGGACTTTTTCCTAGTCAAATAGGGCATGATTAAGTACGAGCCATTCTCCCACCTTCCCCTAGGCATATCTTTATTTATTTATTTTTTATTTATTACATCTTAAGGGAAACAACAGATAACAGCTTTATAACTATAGATTAACAATTGAAGCTTCAATAATAAGTTCCCACGACTAAACGTACGTATTAGATATATTTAAATGTGAGTAGTTACATCCCGCTAGTATAATAACTAACTGTTATTAAAAAAGAAAAGAAAATAATTTATAAACAATAGCCACGTTCATAAAGGTTTGTTGTCTCCTGTAGAAAAGAAGTCTTTGCTTAAATGTTGCCTAGTTGTATTGATATTAGTACAAAAAATATCAATATTCATGCGCTAGCTCAGCTTTAGTTAGTCTTCTGCCATCTTCCTCTACCATATCCTTAGTTAGTCATAATGAAGTCGAGTCTAGACTTGTATACACAACGCTGCATCAAATGTTGCGTAACATACGGCAAGGCCTTAGATGCACGTGCTAAATAGAGTTCAAAAACCCGCCAGCCGCGAAATTGTTGGTAAACTGAACAACGATAGCGTCAGACTGAGCAAATATAGGGATTTAGTCTGTCTAGAGTTGACTAGTTATATCTACGCGAAAACTGGATTGTTTTTTCCTTTATTTGATTAAAATAAAATAAAATGCTTTATTCATCACATAGGTCACGTCAAGGTACATGAGAATATTTCATTATTACTTAATTAAATTAGCTTATTAAACATAGACGATTTATATTGAAAATAAAATAAATGAAAAATATAGTAAACGAAGAAGCCAGCTCGGGCTGGCAGGAAAAGAAATTGTGGTTGTAAAATCAGTGGTATCGGATTATTCTCAGGTCAGGTAAGGGCTTATGATTTATGGTTAGTGTTAAAACGTTTGGTTTTTGGTGTATTTGATGACATCAGTTTAATATTATACCCTGGATTGTCGACATTGGGCCGTAAGACTGGTGAAATCTTAACTGTTCCACTACCCCCCCCCCCTCCCAGGTAGGGACAAAGCGTTTTCTCTTCGCAAAAAAATATTTTACTCAAATGCAATAAGGATTATGTGATTAAGAAGCAACTTAATGATTAATTGACTTGTTAAAAATATATAATAAATACATTGTTTATACGTAAGTTCATGTGTTTGTGTGCTAAAACGTGACCCAGCTTCCTTTATTGCATAAATATGACATAACTTGAGAAAGTGCAACATTTACTTTTTACCACACATTATTCTTTAAACCGTTGTTAATTTACATAGACATGCTATTTTATTACCTATTTTGCATACAGTAGAGCACATTTTTAGATGTGACGCTAAATAAACGCTGTTTGTTTATAAAATTCGCTTCTGTACTCAAATTGATGGGTCGTGATGGATATGTAATTTTGGCTCGTTTATGTACTAGCTTTTGGTAGTGGCTTCCTTGACTTTAAAGTCTTTTACCGAATTAAAGAATACAAAAGCATCATATTTTTTTACATAAAAAACTGTCTTTGTACCACACCGAGCAATTAATGCAAAAATCGTACACAAATACGCATTTATCCCCAAAGGGATATGCAGAGGCGCAACCAAGGCAGCCACTTTTCGCCTAGTGTGTTCTGTCCCGTGATGTGATAGGAGGCGAGCCTGTCTCATTATCAGACACAAATTCCAGACTCCTGGCTGATACTGAGCAGAGAAACCCAAATATCACTTTGCCCGACCCGGGATTCGAAGTCAGGACCATACCACGCATGCAGTACAACTGCGCCACCGAGGCACTAACAAAAAAACCACACAAACTAACAAAAAATATTCCATTTCATTCACCACATCATGGAGTCTGACGTAAAACTATTAAATTTTCCGGCAAAATTAGACCACGTGGTCACAAAGACCTCGATCAAGAGTCGTTTATCTCAACATAAAGAGTGCTGTCCATCACATCCTTTGCCTAATGACTTGATGACTGCCATTGCGGGTTTGCGGCTTCAAGGATAGAGAAACCAGTCCGGTATTCGAGATGGGTAAACGTGGTTATTTGTTATTATCTTGAAAGTAGCAAAAATCGTAGACACCCCATTTATAACTTGACGATGAAAATAAAAAACCTCGCAATTTTGTGTTAAAGATATGGATTTAGCTTTGTGCTGGACTTTAAGTTTAAACGGAAACAGCGGGTATGGTATCGGCAGTTTTTTTTTATACTCTGGCCAAGCATACTGAATTTTACCAAAAGCAGTCCTAATTTATAATGGGTTAAAGTTTTATAATATTTGTTTTGGTACTAGTTAAATCCGTCACAATGTTTCAAAAGAAATGCCTCTTTTTACCATCTCAACCAAATTATCTTATTTTGAAGCTTCTATAGGTAAAGCTGGTGTTAACATACTTGAAGATCTTCGTAGGTTCTAACTTCTAACCCAGATAATTCAAACGAGCCACCGTGGAGCCCTTGCTGTTCCCGGTAACCGTTAGCATCAACAATTATTTCTCCACCGAAAACCTTAATTCTCGCTCAATTGGTCAAATTGCTACCAAATTGAATTAGCGGCTCCGATGTAGATTCCGTGTTGTAAATGGCACGGAACGGTCCGTCCGTCTGTCTCGAGTGTTAACTTCGTTTGATATCTGAATTTTAATTGAATGGAACAAGGGGTGTTTTCGGTTGGCTATGTTTTATGTTGAGAATTAACGTTTGAGGTTATGTTAGGATGGGTTAGGTTAGAAAATAGATTGTTCTTGATGTCTTTTTATACTAACAATTCAAATTTAAAGGTTTTATCAATTGTGTAAAAAAGATTAGTTATGATAAATGTGACGAGATGATGTGTACATCAGAGAAGACAGCACTAAGTGATACACGCACACAAACGTATATTACGTAATTTCCGTAAAACGTAGAAAAACTCAATATCAATATACCCGACCCGGGGGTCGAATCCGAGACCTCGGCTCTTTTTTTTCACGAGCATAAAACACGTTATCGCTACCATCACTTGGGGGGTGGGTAGAACGGTTATGTTAATTTCACCTGTCTTACGGCCCAATGTAACACTCGGGACATTGGGCCGTAAGACCGAGACCTCAGCCCTGCGGTCATGTCGTAGTACAACCACGCCACTGACAGTCACTACGTGAGAATTGAGATCTAGTTGAAGTAACTATTATCAGAAAATATTTATTTCCTATCTCACCGTGACTAAATATCGTCTCGTCAGATCTTAAACGCGCACAATTGAAATTGCATATTACACAAACAAGGTAAATAACATTCAAAAATGCGACCGTAAAATACACAATGCCGACAATTCAGACTAACAAAAGAATACCAATTACCGACCGAGACGCCATCTTTACGTAACACAATTTGTAAACTACAAAAACATTACAAAACAATTCAATTTAATTACAAGACATAGTTAATGCACGTTGAGGAAATAGTAAGGTTATAATTAAGTTTATGGGTTGTGAGGTTTACATAGCACCAAAATAATTGTGTAAACTCCAGTCTTACACAGTGATTAAATAATACGCTAAATGTAGATCGCACCTGGTTCCTGGCAACACTGAAAAGAAATGACAATAAATAAACTTTTTTGGCGGGAATTTCCGATTAGTTACGGCTTTTTTAATTTTAAACTTATGTATTGCCGTGTTTTTTTTTAGAATCCTAATCAAAAGAGTTGTTTTACGATAAGGTATTTTATTTCCTATACATGCATTCAACAGTCATCTCTCTAAGATATAAGCCCTGTGCCTGAGAATTACGAATCAACATTACAACCCGAAACGAATATTCGAAAATCACTTTTGTCTCGGTACGGGACTCGAACCCGTGGCTTACTAAACAGAGTGGACCGAAACGATTCCGTTTTGAACGGTACACACAGTTCCGCGGTTAAGATCCGCTACCATTCTAGTTGCTTTTGTTTTGTGCCGTAAAAAAACTAGTAAACGTTTCGAAACTACGCTGTCAGTACACTAGTGATGTGTTTTTAATTTGCATATCCGATGTGATTGTTTTGATTGTTTAATTTTATTACAATGCTCGGTGGTCCAAAACGTATTTTTATTATGTCGTATTAAAGTTTATACTTGTTTAATTTTATTGTATTAAATGTTATTGTACAGGACGACTTAAGATGCAGGATGTACTATATTAAGTCAATCTATCATGGTTTCGTAACCCTGAAAAAAATACTCTACGAAAGTTATTAGTTTTTGTGCCTATATCAATAATAGCTAGTTAACAAAAAAATCTTTTTGGAATAGCTGAAGA